>NC_072382.2:118267500-118569375 GCF_028885625.2 Pongo pygmaeus
AGATCTTAATTATCAGTGGTCAGCCCCCTTGGTTGGCAGCTGCAGGGAGGAAAATGAATCACATCATGACTATGAGAGAAGGAGACATGGATAGAGGAGGCAGGCCCAGAGAGCTTCTACCATGCCCCTCTCCCAGCCAGAGGCCCAGTGGCACCCCAGGGTGAACACAGGTCCCCCAAGCTCTATCCACATGGACCATCATGCCAGTGGTGTGCCCTGGAGATGTGCAGAGTGGCGGCCCTGGTAGACACCCACACATGTGTGGGTGGCTTCATAGGATGGCATAGGATGACAAGAAAGACATCCAGTGGGATTTACCCAGATGCCCCAGGACTACACCTGCATTTCCTTTTTGTTTGTTATTTTTAAATTTGTTGTTTTATTATGGTGAAATTCACATAATATAAAATTAATCTTTTCAAATTAAAAATTTAGTGACATTTAGTATATTCACAATGTTGTACAACGACCACCTCTACTTTCAAAACACCTTTATCACCCCAAAAGGAAAACCCCATACCCATTAAGCAGTTGCCCCATTTCTCCCACCTCCCAGCCCTTGAAAAACACCAATCCACTGTCTCTGTGGATTTCTCAATTCTGAACATTTAATCTAAATGGAATCATACAATATGCAAACTCTGTGTTTGGCTTCTTTCACTTAACATAATATTTCCAAGGTTCATTCACTTTGTAGCATGCTCTCATTTCCTGTTCCTTTTTATGGCTGAGTAAATATTTCATCATATGTATAGACCACAATTTGTTTATCCATGTCTCTGTTGACAGGCATTTGGGTTCAATCTATGCTCTGAATGGACCCAAAGCTCTCACATTCAGCTTCCCCGTGAATTAATATACCAGGTCTTGCTTCCCAGCTCTGATTCTGCCTCCCAGGTTGGACACAGCCTATCTCTCATGCATACCCTACTCTAGCCCAGCTTCCCCAGCCACATCTTTGTTCACCCTAAGTAATGCCAAATTCAATACCCCCTCTCCAAGGAGAGCTTCCTCCTCCCCAGGGTGTTCAGGCTGTCTTCAGGTGAGAAAGGTAAAGATGCTTTAACCAGAGTTCTCATTCTCACCCTCAGGAAGGAGGAGACGATGTCAGCAGATCTTCTGTTTCAAATTTGGTCTCGAGTTCACAATCCCAAACTCAATCCAGAAGAATTTGGGGCCACGTGTGGTGGCTCATGCCTGTAATCCCAGCACTTTCGGAGGCTGAGGTGGGAGGATCACTTGAGGCCAGGACTTTAAGACTAGCCTGAGCAACATAGAGAGACCCCGTCTCTACAAAAATAAATAAATAAATAAAATATTAGCCAGGTGTGGTGGCACATGCCTGTAGTCCCAATTACTCAGGAAGCTGATGCAGGAGAATCTCTTGAGCCCAGGAGTCCAAGGCCGCAGTGAGCTACGATTGTGCCACTTTACTTCAGCCTGAGTGACAGAGAAGACCCTGTCTCGAAACAAAACAAAACAAAACAAAAGAAGAAGAAGAAGAAAAACTTGGACAAAGTTATTAATTTTAAACTACCATATTTGTACATATGTTCTGATCCTCTCAACCCCAGGGGACGGCTATCTGCTAAACTGAGCCTGGCACAGAAGGTAGTGCCACGGGCCATGATTCGATTTCATTGAATGCATCCTCAGTAGATACATGTTCCACGCCGGCACCACGACATACCCAGGGAGGTACAAAAATCAGTAAGGCATGGCCGAAGGAGCTCATGCTCTGGAGGAGACACATATATGCAGGAACAGCAGTGAGACAGCAATGACAGACTCGGAGCCATAAACGGGTCTGGGAACCCCAAGGAGATGAGCTGTCTGCTGGCAGAGCTGGGGAGGGACGGCTTCTCAGAAGATGTAACCTTAGAGGTTGAAGAAGGGCGAGTAAAATGTGACCGGGATGAAGGGCTTCCTGCCGGGACTGCAAGAGCAAAAGCACAGAGTAGGGTGTGGTTGGCCCTGGGGCTGCTCTCCTGCTGCTGTGGCCATGATAATGATGCCCAGGAGGGGGAACAGAAGGTGGGGCTGGAAGGCACCAGGTGGTAGAGGGCTTGAGGCATCAGGTTAAGGCATCTGTCCTAAAGTCTCTACAGGTTTGTGACCTGAGGAGGAGGGATCATAGTGACCCGAGGAGGAATAATCACAGACCTTAGAACCTGAGGAACCTAACAAGCAGCGCCAGCTGAACTTCTGCAAAAGCCTGACTTGAGGGCAGCAATCTCGTAGAAAGGGGGTGAGCAGGCTTTGAAGGCATTCGCTCGGTCATTTCTGCATGAGTGAGAAGACACAAGGGAACTGCTGGAGGCTGGGAGCCTGGACCTCCTAACACCGTCCCCACCTCAGCACCGTGCTGGTGTCAATGTGGGCACTGGGCACAGGACTCTTGGAGAGGAAGGTGCTGTTTCAAGAAGACATGTCAGAAAAGAGTGAACAGTGCATTCAAGAATAAATGTCTGTGCCCCTGTCATGCCAGAACCAGGAAATTGTCAGGAGAGCAGTTTCCCACAGAGTCCGTCCCTGTGAGGGGACTCCCGCTGTTTGACACCCTCATGGCCATTCTGAGTTTGAGGACAGCCTCCTGAGGCAAAACATCAGTGTCTGCCTTCCCTGCCCCTGGCTGAGCCTCCGGACACTCTCCAGCTCCCGTCACTACTTGTCTCATCTCATCCAGACCCAGCTGCCGAACTGCCCGGCAGGGTCCAGCCAAGCCTCTGCCTCCTCCCTGTGCTGCCACTTGTCAGCGCCAGGCAAGAGAGATGCCAGCTTTGTCCCCAGCCTGAAAGCCCATTCGGGGCACTGGAAGATGAATTATGTTTCATTTATATCAAAGAAGCAATCTCGGAGCCCATTTGTGATCAAATTTGCTGTCAGAGAAACTTTGCTTTATCTCATTACATCTGATATCTCTTGGCTTCTTGTCCTTGAGACTATTAAAGTTTAATGTCAAATTCAAGATGAAATGAAATCTTTGCTGTATCATCTCATCAGGACCTGAGCATTCCTCCTTCCATCTAAAATTTTTTGACAACTAATTACAACGGAGGTGGGGGGAAAATGAGAGACCTACTATTCCCCTCCCATTTGCTGAAAATGCCATCATTGGAAGGGGTTGCCAACGTGCACAGTGGCAGTGTGGTGGCAGAGAATAAGGAGAGGTGCTAGTCACCACTCAACTCCTCTTCTTCGTCCCTTCACCCCAAACTCCCTATCCTCTGGAACAATGACATCCGCTTTCATTCCTAATCAGACAGAGCATTCCTGTCCCCGCACATGGTGTAGGAGAAAGCACACTGGACCAGGAGGCAGATGGGAGTTGAATGAAAGACTCTGCCAGCTACATGACCACAGGCAAGTCACCCCCACCTCTGGGCATCAGTTTCCTCAACTAAAACTAATGGATTTGGACTAGAATCATCCAGCCCCATTTAGGTGCTAGGAGGGGAAATGGATGAGCGGACAGCTGTCTGTTCTCACCAGGGAGAACAGGGGACTGTGGCTAAGAGAAGCATACATCCCACCCATAGACACTCAACTACAAAAACATTAAACACACACCAGAAAAATCACATCTGCGGGCCCTATTTACCATGACAACCCCAAGACCAGTTGATTTCCAAGGCTTGTGATTGTCTCTAACTGAGAAAAGTGCCCACAGAAAACAGGCTTCAGACTGGGAATATGCTTTTCCCTGGAAAAGAGTTGGTATTTTGATTAGTAACACTGGTTGAAATTCACCTGTATCAAACAGGACCATCAGAAGGCCCAGAGACATATAGGTCAGAGCTCCTAAAAAGCAATGTGCTTAAAAAAAAAAAAAAAAAAAAGGTTTTTAAAAAGCAATATGTTAACAACTTTATTTATTCCACAAATATTTATTAAGCATCTCATATGCTTCCACTGTTCTTGGTACTTGAGATTCAACAGTTAATTTTAAAAGACAAAAATTCTTGACTTCATGGAACCTAGATACTGGTGAAAGGAGGACAAACAATAAACACAATAAGTAAGTAATTAATTCAGCCTGTAATTTTTTTTTTTTTTTTTTTTTTTGAGACAGTGTCTCACTCTGTCGCCAAGGCTGGAATGCAGTGGTGCGTCTTGGCTCACTGCAACCTCTGCCTCCTGGGTTCAGGCGACCCTCCCACCTCAGCCTTCCTAGCAGCTGGGCCTATAGGTGCACACCACTATGCCCAGCTAATTTTTTTTTTTTTTTTAGTAGAGATGGGGTTTCAACATGTTGCCAGAGCTGGTCTCGAACTCTTAGGCTCAAGTGATCCACCCACCTCTGCCTCCCAAAGTGCTGAGACTATAGGCATAAGCCACCACACCCCACCTGTTAATTGTTAAAGTGGGTGGGGTCAAGCAGTGTGGAGGCTGCTGGGATGTTGGGTGGTACTAGGCAGTGTGCTCTGCAGCCCAACTGCCTGGGCTCAAATCCAGGCTTGATCACTAACTAGCGATGGATGGGACCTTCGTCACTTTGCTCACCTCTCTGGGCCTTTGTTTCCTCATTCACAAAACAGAGACCATTAAGGAACCTACCTCCTGGGGCTAAATAAATGTATTTATGTGAAGTGCCCACAACAGTGCCTGGCACTTAGAAAGTGCCCATATCTATTAGCATAATCATGTTTCTCTGGGAAAGCTTTCTGGAGAAGTTGAACTTGGACTAGCAGGCTCTAGCGTCCATGCCTGGGGAAGGAGTGGCAGCTGCATTCTAAAGCAGAACACGCAGCTTAGAAGACGGTCCCAACCGAAGAAATTAGGAATAGTTTTAATACACTCTGCAAACTAGGCTCCCACTTCTCCATAAATAATTCCCCAGTCTTCTCCATTCGTCTGTTCCTCCACCTAACCATCTTCAGAGGAAGTTCTTCATGAGATCCAGCTCCCATCATTTCTATAGCAAACAAATGCCAAATCTTTAGTATTCTCTTCACAGGAACCAGATAACATTTTAAAACTCAGTATGTAATGTAAGTCTCCAAAAGTTTGAAGACAACAATTTATTCCTTAGCCCTCTATTGGCTGGGAAAAAATAATAATAATCCAAATGTTTGTAGATATTTTCTTTGAAATCAGAATAGCTGTGTGCTACAGTCAATATTCATCTTTACAACAGCCCTATAAAGTAGACATCGTCCTCCTATTATACAGGCAGGCATACTGAGCTCCAGAGATTTTAAGTAACTACCCAAGGTATCCCAGCTGGGCGACAGAGCCACAACATAAATTGCATCTGTTGGCTCCAAATAACATAATGTTAACAACATACCATTTTGACTCATGAGTTTGGAGGTCCTCTCAGGTGTTAACACAATTCTAGTGAGATTTCTCACAAGAGTCTTTGAATTATGTATCCTCTTTTAGAGTATAAACTCCTTAAAAAAATCAAACCACACTCAATGTCCCTTAGGTCTCTGAATGATACATGTCTGTACAAAGAGTGACATAAGCCAGGGAGACAGTCTTTTTAATAAGCACTCCAGAGTTTACATATCCCAGTTAATGTTGTCTTTTTAAGGTGGCACCTGGGAAGGCGCCTCACATTCCAGTGATGCTGCCATGGCCATTGTTGTTGTTGTTGCTGTTTTGTTTTGTTTTGTTCTGTTTTGTTTTGTTGCAGTTTTTTATTCCTTGAAAACCTGCTCAAAGATGCTAAACCTGTACTGTTTTGAGGATACATTCAATTTCTGGAAAAAGACCCAACTTATTTGGAACAAAATCTTGCCAGTAAGGTAGACAAGTAGTTTACATTAATTTAAAAAAAAAAAAAAAAAAAAAAACCGTGTACCTGGGGCTCAATAATACTTGTTGGCCAGGTGCAACAAATATTTGGAGATGGGTAGATCACTTGAGGCCAGGAGTTCAAGACCAGCCTGGCCAGCATGGTGAAACTCTGTCTCTATTAAAAATACAAAAATTAGCAGGGCATGGTGGTGAGCACCTGTAATTCCAGCTACTCAGGAGGCCAAGGCATGAGAATCACTTGAACCTGGGAAGCAGAGGTTGCAGTGAGCAGAGATTGTACCACTGAACTCCAGCCTGGGCGACACAGTAAGACTCCATCTCAATAAATAAATATAAATAAATAAATAAATTGTTGACTCATAATGACAACAAAATGAAAATGAAATACACGTTGTTTGATTCTAAAGAAAAGAGACTAGTTTTATTCTTTGGCTCATAAGCCTTCTCTGAAAATAATTCCAGAAAAGAAATTCCAGAGATATTTTGAACAGTGGTGGGGTCACTGGAATAAGAGCAGTATATCTAAGGGAGTTGCTGCTGAAAGACAACCTACAGTTACACGAGCTCTAGATGTCAAATCAACAGACATGTAAGGAGTCCCAATTCCATGCAAGGCACAGTTCTAGACACCGTTTCGTGTAGCTAAACAAGAACAGAATTCTCGGCGCTGCTAGTCCCTAGTGGGGGAGGAAGGAGGCAAGATGCCTAGAAAAGCAATGAATACCCTTGATACAAAGCAGAACATAGACACTCCAGAAGGACTGGGGGAGGTGTCCAAGACAGGGATAGAATCTCCTGGCTGGAGGGTCTAGGAGAGACTTTGTGGAAGAGACCGCACTGAGCTGAGCCTTAAAGCAGGGCTTCAGGCTGGGCGCAGTGGCTCACACCTGTAATCCCAGCACTTTGGGAGGCTGAGGTGGGTGGATCACAAGGTCAGGAGTTCAAGACCAACCTGGCCAATGTGGTGAAACCCAATCTCCACTAAAAATACAAAAATTAGCTGGGTGTGGTGGCAGGCGCCTGTAATCCTAGCTACCCAGGAGGCTGAGGTAGGAGAATCGCTTGAACAGGGAGGCGGAGGTTGCAGTGAGCCAAGATTGCACCACTGCACTCTAGCCTGGTGACAGAGTGAGACTCTGTCTCAAAAAAAAAAAAAAAAAAAAAGGCAGGGCATCCCACCCTTTTCATCACATGGCACTCACAGAAAATGGTAACAGCTGGGTGGCTTACTGGGACACATGGACAATGCCGTCATGGACAGGAGCACTGGCCAGGAGGGGTTCCGTGGTGGCTCCCGCCATCTGGCTGCCCTCAGGGATAAGGGGAGTGAATCCTGCTATAACCTACTTCACAACACACTAGTTGGGAAGACCTGCCTTAAAGAGGGGGAAGAAATTCCACAGGTGTGTTGGGAGAAAGGGTATTGCAGGTTCAGGTGCACAAGGCAGAGAGGTGACAGTGTCAGGGGTATTCTGAAAACATGCTATTATCCTGTTTGGTAGTGGGGGCAGGGGGACCTAAGAAAGTAAGAAAGTTAAGACTGAGTAAGTAGGTTGAGGCCAGCAAATTGAGGGCCCTGAGTGTCATGTTCTAGAGTTTGGATTTGATTCCATAGTCAACAAAGATCCTTCTAGACTTACGGATAGGGAGCTGAGTGGTAAGTTCTGGGGGGAAAAAAAACCTCACACTTCTTATGGTTTACTTAAAAACAGCCATAAATAATAAACTTTAAACAAACAGATAAATCCCCAAAGCTAAGATTCAGGCCTTTTTCCTGTGTCAGGCTTAGCAGGGTGTCCCACTTAGAGAGAAAGGCCCAGGTGATTTAGAAATAAGATGAAAACCTCCAATCCCCAGTTTTATGGAAAAAAATGCTCTGAAGCTAAAAAGTAAACACCCGTGTTTCCTCAGGAGCCCAGGCCCCTCAGGAACTAGAAGCAGGCAGACTCCTTTGTGTATTTTTTGTTCATCCTGTTAGTAGTTTGAGTTGCCACTGCTGTCGTTCGCCCTGACTAAAATGAGAATAAATATACACACGGCTTATAACCAAGCAAACCACCTGCCTGTATGAGAAAGATGGCATAGTGCTAAAATAGGGCCAGGGGAGAGGACTTTTAAGATGGCTGCTAGCGTTGCTATGGAAATTTAATTCCCGACTAGAAGCAAATCCCATTCAAAAGGCCAAGAATGGCCATGTTAGGTCAAAAACGGAACATGAACTGGGGGAAAAGATTGCTTTTCAAGAGAACCAGACAATTAATTTAGCAGAGGATCCACCCTACAAAGAGAACATTACAGATACCTAACGTGAGGGATCTTTATTCTGTTAAAGTCCGATTTTTAAAAGAGCCTACAAGGGGTAAGGTGGCCAGAGGATGTTCTCCATTTCAGCAGAGAAGTTTACATGGCAGCGGGAGGGATGGAGGTGAGAGGTCAGAAAAAACTTTGCCAGCAGAAGAATTGTAAGACACTGATCTGTGTTCCTGAAGAGAGTTGTGGATGGGTTTCCCTAGGAATTCTAAAGAAAAGTAAAATTAGGTACATGTCCCGGGTGGTCCGGGTTAATGCCTTCCAACATTTTTCCGTCTAAAACCTTCAAGAGTCCACAACATCATTTTCTGAGGTCTAACTCTAACTCAAGAGTAGGAATCCAAAGTCTCTTCAACTCCCCAATCTGATGGTCTTTGTGTGCAGGCAAAAGGTGCGTGTGTGTGTGTGTGTGTGTGTGTGTATTCAACCATAAGTAGACTGCAGCTGCCTGAACAATTCAGGGGCAATGTGTGGAAAAATACTCATACCCAGGCCCACTGCCTGTTAGGTTTTGAAGGGAAGGCAAGGGTTAAAGACAGACAGACAGACAGACAGACACACACACACACACACACACACACACGGAAAGAGTGTGACTCAACAGCAAATGCAGGCTAATGCCAGAGCCCACCACTTGGGCGGGAAGGGTCTGGGCAGCATGGCTTGCTACCCTGTAGGATATTGGTAAGATGTTCCCATGATGAGGTGGTTCTAGCCCTTGTTCTGGGGAGATGTCACTGTGGTGTTCCTTGGACCTTTACCCAGCCAGATATGTTAGGGATGTTTCTTTAGTTGGGCCTTTGTCTGCCTTGTGGTCAGGCTGTTAGGCAGGATGTTTTTCCCAGTCCAAACTGCTGTGAAATGTTTCATTTTGAACAAGGTCTGCAAAATAGCAGGGAGCTTACAAAATGGTGCAGTTTGGACTAACACCTCCTACCCTTGTCTGTATTTGCTGCTTCATCATCCATTACCCTCCAGCCCACCGTCCAAAGTTTATCAAGGGAAGTATGAATTCAGTCAATCAGCAAATATTAATTGAGCTGATAGACTGAATTGGCTGAATTTATGTAAATCACTGTGTTAGGTGCCATGGGGAAAATAAAAGGCAAAAATTTTATTCCTGACTTCAAACAACTTGCCCCAAAGGAAGACCACATGTGAAAACATGAAGAGGTAGTGGGTTAGTTTAGGGGCCCAGCAGTAGAGAGTGTAAGCACTTCAGGGGTTCTGGAAAGGGAAAGCTCTTTGCTTGCTGGGCTGGCCAGAGAAGGTAAAAAGATTATCTTTTTTTCTCCCAATTGTGGTTAAACACACACACACACACACACACACACACACACACACACACACACACACACAGAGAATGTACTGTCTTAACCATTTTTGAGCATACAATCCAGCAGTGTTAAGTATCTTCTCACTGTTGTGCCACATATCTCCAGAAATTTTTCATCTTGCAAATCTGGAACTCTATACTCCTCCCCGTGACCCCCTCCCTCAAACCCCTGGCAACCATGATTCTACTTTCTGTTCCTATGAATTTGACTCCTCTAAGTATCTCATATAAGTGGAACCATATGGCATATGTCTTTTCCTGATTGGTTTGTTTCCCTTAGGATAATGTCCTCAAGGTTTATCCCTGTTGCACCATGTAGCAGGATTGCCCTCCTTTTTCAGGCTGTTAATATTCCATTGTGTGTGTAGACCACATTTTGTTTACCCATTCATCCATCCATGGATATGTGGATTGCTTCTACTTCTTGGCTGTCGTGAACGCTGCTGCTAAGTGGGTGTGCAAATATCTCTCAAATACCTTGCTCTCAATGCTTTTGGATGTATAACCAGAAGTAGACTTAATGGATCATATGGTAATTCTATTTTTAACTTTTTGAGGAATCGCCACTGTTTCCTAAAGTGGCTGTACCATTTTCCATTCCCACCAAAGTGCATAAGGGTTCTGATTTCTTCACATCATCACCAGCACTTGTTATTATTTATTTATTTATTTTTTGACAGTAGCCATCCTAGTGGGCGTAAGGTGGAATCTCACTGTGGATATGATTTGCATTTCTCTAATGATTTGTGATGTTGAACATCTTTTCATATGCCTGGTGACCAATTGTGTATCCTCTTTGGAGAAATGTCTATTCGAGTCCTTTGCCAATTTTTAAATCCAGTTATTTGATTTTTTGTTGTTGAAGAAGGAAAATATACCTTGAGCTGAATTTGAAGACAGAAAAAAGTCTGGGTAGGTAGAGACAGGCTCTTGTTGAGCCAGGAGTCAAATGACCCAATCAGAAGGCATTAAAGAAGGTGAATCTGGTGTGCTGTGTGGATAAAATGGGCAATGAGTGCAGGCAAGGTCTTCAAACCAAGATTCTCTGGCTCCTTGTTGAGGATTTGGAGAGGCCAAGGGCCCCAGACTTACATAGCCAGCTTAGCTAAACTAAACTTCTGCAGTTAAAGCAGACTTGGTTTCCTTGTTACTGTCACTACTCAAGCCTATCCCTTAGAGGGAAAGGGGTCTTGGCCTCCACTGTCACCCCAAGTGACTGATGGGGCAGTCCTTTACATTTCTAATGTTATGTCTAGTTTATCTTCTGGTATTATTTTTTTATAGCCTCCAAGTGATTGGCACCTTGGCCCTCTCCCTACCTCCTACTGGCCTGCTATGGCCAGGGCAAGAGCCCAGAGGGTAATAGGGCTGATGCAGTGACAGGGCCTCAGGTGATGGGGCAAGATCAGCCTGGCACACATCTCGCCACATCCTTGAGATGCTGGGTTGCACACTGCCCTGACTCGAGGGCTACCCCTCCAGCCAATGGATTTTATGGGCCTCTGTCTCCACTGGAAGCAGGAGAGAGTCCGGGTCTGTCAATGCTGAGATCTCTTCTGAGTGCCTGCTGTTCCATGTTTCCCACCTGGCAAAACACTCATCAAATGGCTTTTGTTGGGTGTGGAAATGCTCCTGATACACTGTCACCAACTCAGCCACAAAACAGTATTACTGCATGAGACTCCTATTAAAAGACAGAGATAAAGAGACAGTGAGAAGGGGAAGGACAGGGAGGTGATACACCTCAGATATAGTGGCTGCTTCTAGGTAGTAGAATATGGATGAATTTTTGTTCTTTGTGCTTTTCTGTATTTTCCAAATTTTTGAACATGAATATGTATTACTTTTGTAATCAGAGAAAAGGACAGCACACGTTAATTTTTAAAAAGCCTTTGTTGGGCTTTATGCTCACTTGGGCTTGGTGCCCTTGTGGATTCCACACAGAAAATTGTAGGGTCCTGGACCCTCAGAGCTTCTCATCCCAAATATACCTACTGCTCTGCCTGAAGGGTCCAGAGACAGTCCTGGGGAGCCACAGAACAGTGCTTCACACCTAACCCCTCAAGGCAAACAAAACGGCCTGGAGTGGAGGGACCAGGCATAGGGTGACAAAGGATGAAGCCAGAAAGGGAGGTGGGCATTCCTAGGGACCTGGGGTCACCTTCATCTCTTCTTTAGTCAATCCAAAAAGCCCTCAGCCTTTTGGATGAGACAGCACTTAGAAACTAGAAGGGGCTAGCCTTGCAGATGAGGCTGAGAGGAGCCCAGCGTGGGCTCAACAGGGTGTGCAGATGGCCACCCCAGCATGGCCTGGCTCCTCATGGTCATTCCTTGCTGGAGAAATCCCCACGTTTTCAAGGACTGACTCTCTCGATAGAAATCGGCTTGGTAAGGGAACCAGAATGAGTTTAGCAAGGCAGAGAGGAGGCTGAAAGACAGTATCTTGATTTGAATCGGTGGTATGAAAACCGGCAAGTCTGGGATTGTAACATCAGCCATTTCCCTTCCTACCCCAGGAGGGGAAGCATCATGGGTCCTAAAGATAGCCCCGTGGGAGAAAAGGGGCCTTCGAGGCAGCACGAGGCAAGGATAGAGATAAAGTCCTCCCTCTGCACTGCCCCTTAGAAGATAAGGTGGGCTGCTGGTGGTTTATGCATAAAAGCTGCACATTATAACCATAATCCTGGGCATTTATAGATCACCTTCCCTGCTCTCTAAGAGCTTTTATGTACCTCATCTTATTAGACAGGGGGGAAACTGAGGTTCAGAGGAAAAAAAAAAAAAAAGCAGCATGCCCAAGGGCATAGAGTAGTACAGCCAGGACTGCAGCCTGGGGCTCCAGACTCCCGAATCAGGCTTCTTTCCCAAGACCAGCTGAGTAATTTACACACATCCACTCATGTTTCTGAGCTCCAGGGGACTCTGCCCAGGGAACGGGGTGCCTGTGTTCTGGAGATGTTGTCTGAGAGCCCAGATTCTCTCTGCTTTCACTCCTAGCCCCAATACCTCCAAGTTGCCCATCTTATGTCATCAAGTTTGAACAAATCCACTCCCTACAATCTGAAAGACGTGGTTGGCCAGACAAGGTGACTCACACCTGTAATACCAGCACTCTGGGAGGCCGAGGTGGGTGGATTGCATGAGCCCAGGAGCTCACAACCAGATTAGGCAACATAGTGGACCCTGTGTCTACAAAAAATACAAAATTAAGCCGGGTATGGTAGCTTGTGCCTGTGGCCCCAGCTACTCAGGAAGCTGAGGTAGGAGGATCCTTGAGCCCAGGAGGTAGAGGCTGCAGTGAGCCGAGATCGCACTACTGCACTCCAGCCTGGGAGACAGACAGAGACCCTGTCTCAAAAAAATAAAAAAAAAACAAAAGACACGGTTCTGAGGTCCTCAAGAAGTAATCCCTAACGAGGTTCCTGTCTGCCTACAAGCCCAAGAGGATACCTGCATAACCGGCCTGCATGAGCCTTCTCGGCGCCTCAGCTTGAACAAAAGATGCCTTTGCGAACATTAGAATGGGGCGCCCCCTCCTGGCGGATGAATTAGAAGGCAAGGCCCTCGGGCTGGCTGTGCGCCCTCAGGTCCAGGGACTTCAGCTCTCTCCCAACCCAGGGGTGGGCCCTGTGCAGGACATGCAAGGGGCTTCACCCCCAAGCACCAGAAACGCCCAGAAAGCCACCCCAGGGCTGTCTCCCCATCCTCCCTCCCTGTGAGCACACACACTATTTTCTTTCAAGCTTTCCACCTGGTTGATCAGGAAGGCTCCTCACCTCACACCCCGCCCCTTGCCAATGGTCTGGATTGGATTTCCAACTCCCTATGTAGAGCTGATGAGGTCTCATTCCCACGGGGAACCAGAGCACTTTCCTCCTTCTCTGCCACCCCCACCCACCCCCTTGGAGAGCTCCTTTATGCTCTATTTTTAGTTTCTTGATTGCGAGCGAGAAGTCGGAATCAGAGAATGTCGGGAAAAGGCAGCAGGAACCAACCCTGAGAAATGGACAGCAGCATGGGGAGGGAGCAGGGGCGCCCATGGGAGGGGGAGCCGTGGCACCCCGAGAGCCTCCAGCCCCAAACTCACGGGTGCACAGGAAAGACCCGGGCGTGTTCTCCGTCCTTCTGCAGGCCAGCAGGGAAAGGGGTCTGGAGGAAGGCTACAGAGCTGGAAGGCCCTCTAGAGGCCTCCTAGCCCAGCCTGCTCCTTTCCAGAGGAGGAAACTGAGTCATGCAGCTGGGCAGTGAGTGGCGGGGCCGCAAGAGGTCCCCTGATTCCTGAGGTATCTTTCTGTGGTTCTGCAGAAGGAGGTCCCACAGCTTGGCCAGGAGCATGTCCCCCTGACTCCTCCTCAAAGCGGGTGTCACCTCCATACCATCCTGAACGGCAAGACCCAGACGGGCCTCTCTGGCAGCCCAGCCTGGCCCAGCGCAGGCCACAGTCACCCCCACAGCCTCCCGGCCACCCTCGAGTTGCCCAGTGTTCACTTTCCCTCACCCGCAGAAGTCGGCAGTGGCCCATGCATCACCTCCCTCCCGAGCAGAGACAGAAACACGCGGGGCCAGGAGCGCTCCCCCCACGCGCCGCCGCACTCCCTAAATGAATGAACTGGCGGCTCCAAAACCGCCGCGCAATTGGCAGTTATTGCTGGCAGTTTATCAGTATTAACTGATTAGGCCTGGGATGATGGATCCCCTGTCTCGCAAAGCCCGCCGCCCCACGGGCCGTGCCCCACCCTCAGCCGCCCCCAGGCAGCCTGCAAGACCCAGCTCCTGGAGGCCTGCATCAGCCTCCCGAAGGCCCCGGTCCCTCGTGCACCCGCTCCCACTCCCCACGCGCCCCTCCTTGTAAAAGAGACACATTTAAATAAATAAAACAAAATTCAAATGAGGACACTAAATCTCCCCGGCGTTTAATTGATGATCATTATGCTTGGGAACCTAAACTCTTTTAATTTCACTGCGGTGCAGGGAGATGAATTATAGAATTACAGTCGCCAATTATCAATCACGCCTTTGCTCTGCGTCTCTTGGCCGCCCATCCGGCTCGCCCTCCCTCTCGCAGGCCAGGGGTTGAAGAGGCGGGATAATAGCCTTGGAAACAGAAGCTCAGCGGGGAAGAGGGGAGCGAACCCCAGGTTTCGAGATGCCCGGTTTCTCTCTCTCTCTCTGTCATCACCTCCTTCCTAATATGCCACCTTTGCCACTTCATTTAACAAAAAGAAAATAATAAACAGCAGCAGAGAAAAGAAAACCCTTTTTCATTTAGAGCTTGGCGTTTAATTCATTTTGTTCAGGGTAAGATGGGCTGGTGGCTTCAGTCCCCACACTGGGCAGGATTCCAGTAGCAACTACTGCCGCCACCCAAGCAGCTGCCGCCCAGCCCACCTCGCTGCGGGGCATTGGAAGGAGGATGCTTCAGAGGGGCCCAAGCAGGCCTGAGTGCCACCCCGCACACAGGGCTGGAACCCCAGCTTCCACCATCAGGGACTGATTCCATTGCCCTCTCCTTCCTGTCCTCCTTTACTGTGAAAATAATAATAATAATTTGAATAATAATTTCCACCAAAGCTGTGAATGATTTGCATTTGTATAGTGCTCCGCAATTTACAAAGTGCTTTCATGTGCATTATCTCATTTGATCCTCCCAATAATCCTGAGAGAGGTCGGTAGAGCAGGTATTCTTGTTATTCAAACGTTTATTCATTCGTTTGACTAAGATTTATTGAGTTTCTACTTTATGCCAGGCCCTTGGGATATACCAACAAGAAAAAAGGAGGGCTCCTTCCTCAAGGATTTGCAATCTGTTAGGGAGAGCCTACTAAGTGAGGCCTAGGGACAAACGGTTCTACTTCACAGGGGAGGGACAGGAGGCCGGGAGGGGCTCAGCAAGCTGACCACAGTTGTGAGTGACAGGGCCAGATCGGCCCCCACATTTGCTGCATATGGCTCTAAGTATGCACTTTCCATCTACGTTATTATGTTGTCACCATTGTCTTCATTTCATCTATTTTTTTAAAAGTACCCACATAAATTCATTTCTAGCCAAAAATACATACTCATGGGTAAACAGTTGTAGGTCAGGAGAGAAAAGTTTGGGAGCCTCTGACACCAACAAATCTCTCAAGGCCAAGTGTATTCCCCCTATGTAAAGGGAGATGAGGGGTGCGCAAGCACCAGATGCCTGGGTCCTCCTTGCGCACCTGGCACCCGAGGTTCCTTCCTGGGATTTTGCTTTGAAAATTCTGGTCAAGTTTTCATGGTTGATTGATTGGTTGGTTGACTGATTTGTTGTTTATAATACTGTTTTATTCCAAAAAGGATTCTAGGTGGACCAAGAGTATGCATTCTCTCCTAGAGGAGTCGAAGGATAAATGCAGTTTGCCCACTTGTCAATCACTGCTCTATTCACTTACCAGACCCATCCCCACATTTAGTCTATGAATGGAGGCCCAGTGTTCGCAGTCTGACTCTGGTCCATGGCTTCTTAATCACCTCAGACCCTCTGCCCACAGGGTCTAATGGGGGTAGAATTAACCTTGGCCGGGTCACTTAGCTCAGCCCCACTGCAAAAAGGCTGGGTCCTCAGAGTCCCTGAGCTAGTGACCCAGGCAAGGAAGCACAGAGCTAGGGGACACTCGGCAGAGCCAGATCATCATCTTCACCTCTTTCTGCAGAGCTAAATATCTCCAAGAGGAGGTCCTGCAGGGATTGCAGCCTGGGTCAGAGCCCACCAGTCTGCCTGGCCAAAGCCAGGACAACTCTATCCTGTCACCAGCTGGCTTCCCTGGGCTCTAGGCCACTGGCCTCCAGCCACGGGCCAGGCACCCAGCCATGCCAGGGAGCCAAGCAGCCCTGGCATGGACAACCCTGTAACATTCTTGTAGGTCTTGGAAGGCTGAGATGGAACCAGGACACTCTGTTGAAATTATGTCTCCATCCTTAGGTAGGGAAGGCCTACCAACCATTTCCTGGCCCTGCGGCCTTCCTTCCAAACCACATCCCACACCACTACCTGTCCCTGCCCCGTGCCTGGTCCCACGAGGACAGGGGAAGCTTACCCTTCAGCTTCTGCCGCCTCCAGACCTCCTGCCCTCCTTTCACACCATTTTGCATTCACGTTTAACTTTGTCCTTTTATACCTTTCCAAGCCCTGCCTCTTATGCTCCATCTCCAGCCCTGCCTTCAAAACCCACTTCAGCTATCACCTTCTCTGAGAAGCCCTCCTAACTATGCCACCACCATTACCAAACCAGAGTTCATCTCTGCCTCCTCTGTGTGTCCTGGGTGTCTTGCACAAGCTTCATTCAGTTAGTCTCCCTACCATGAATTGCAGGGCAAGTAATCTGTCTACACATCTGCTTCTCCTCTGTGCTGTCACTGCCTTCAAGGCAAGGCCTGTTTCTGTCATTATTGCATCTCTAATACCTGCTACAGCACCTCACCCACAATAGGGCCTCAACTAACATTCACAGACCCAAAGCCCTGTCCTGGGGTGACCAACTCAGCCTGGTTTGCCCAGGACTCCCTCACTTTTAGCAATGAAAGTCCTACATCCTGAGAAACCCCTCAGTCTCTGGCAAACTAGGATGGTTGGTGCCCCTCCTCTGTGCCCGTCACTTGGAGCTGAGAGTCGGAGTCCTCGAGTAATGTGAGACCTGTCTGCAAGGCTGTGTTATCCAAGTCCATGATGACTTCGAGGCAGGGTGAAGCACCTCCAGGCATAGTTTCCACCATAAAGGCCTGAGCATCCAGAGAGTTCCAGAATGGATTCACGTGACTCAGACTTTTTCAGAAATGGAACACTTTGGAAGCCATCTGGGATAGGAAACTAAGGCCTGGAAAAATGGAAAATGGCCTACCCACGAAGGCACTGGAAGACGGAAAGACACAGCAGAGTGACAGAAAGGATACTAGACTGGGAGTCCCAGGACTTACAGGCCCAGCTCCACCATGACACAAGCTGCCTTCACCCCTGAGAAAAAGAACACACTGGGCAGATGTAGCCCACCTGCCTCCATCCAGGCAGGACGAGGGGAACTAGCAGTTAATGAATCCTCTGCTCTGTGGCACAAGCTCTCCACTCATTATTTTATTGAATCCTCTCAACAACACTGTGTCGTTTTACAGATAAGAAAACCAAGGCTCAGAGAAGTCAAATGATTTTTCTAAGCTCAACCAGCTGATGGTAGTGCTGGGTTTCTAAATCAGCCTTTCCATTACACCACCAGGCCTTTGATTGTTGTGGTTCAAGTTCCTGCAAATCCAGCTCTCTTTGGGTCCCAAAGTAGCCAGATATCAGGTGCCCCGTTGTTGCTGAATCAGACGCTCAGCATCAGGGAGAGGAAGGAGATCCCAAGTGGCACCAGGCTGTGGGTGTCCACCCTAGGACAGAGAAGGGCATGGGCAGAGCAGGCAGGAGGCCACTGTCCACAATACTCCTCTGAAACCCAGATCTCAGCGGGGAGAAAAAGGAAGAGCTGTTTAACAATTAAACCTATTTTGTTCAGAAAGAAGTGAAGGGAAATATTGCTGGGGATGGAAAGCATGAAAGGAAGACGCAAAGGAGGAATGAATAGTCTTTGCAGCCGATGAAAGGAGTCGGGGCAGAAGTGCGGGTCGTGGGTGGCCAGGGGGAGGAGCCTCCCGCCACCTCCAGTTTCCACCAGCCAATGTCCTCGCAACACTCTACTACCCTGGGCGCTGTGTGTCTGCAGATGAATTAGACACAGGCTCTGCTCTGCAGACACCGCCACCCACTCTAGAAGGGTCAGCACTACCCTTGTTTCTTAGACACCCCCCGCTTCTTTCTAAAGTCAAACCTACAAGAGCAAGGGCTGAAAACTTGCTTCTAGCTGAGCCCATGAAATGGCCTTGCCCCAGTTCCTGTCCCAGTCCCAGCAGATGGTCAGAGGCTTCCACAGCCACAAGAAGACCCTGCTACCCGGCCCCCAGCAGCTTGACTCCACCCCCTTCCTGGAATACAGGGTGGCATCAGCTGCCCAGCCAGGACTGGGGAGCCTCTTGAAGGGGACCTGCAGGGTTCCTGTCTAGTTTTGAGCGAGCCTCAAAGGTGACAGATGAGCTCATTAACCTCAGGAGCCACCAGCCCAGTCCCACCTGTTCTCCCCCATCCCCTGCTCCTCCCAACCTATCTTTCTGGCCCAGGCCTCCGTATCTTCTTTGCAGCCTCAAATAGCTGTGTTTCTGAAATGTAAAGCGCAGTTTCTCTTCTAATTACAAAAATAACAGCTGACAAACACATGCCAGAGACCCCCTCTTTTCCTCCTAACAGCCCCATTAGGGCAGATCCTGTTATCTTCCATGCCCTCTCCATATATTTTATGGAACAGCCTCAAAAGTACTCTGTGTCTTGCTCTCTCTCGCTCTCCCTCCCTCCCTCTCTCTCTTTCAAGGCAATGGCTTTGTGAAAGCTGAGGGGGAAAATAAAGCCTTTTACTAAAATGTCACTCTGGGAAAAGGGGGGGAAGTTTTCTAATAGGCCATCGAAGGCTTGCTTTTTTTTTTTTAAAGTGTGATAAATTTGGCCTGTCTTAAAAAGACAGCTCAGTGTTGCTTATCAACTGTGATTTGACCAGATAGCCGTTTCAAAAAACAGACACTGGTCTTTTTATAATAAATGAAAGCAATAAAGCCAAGAGCTGGGCCAGAACTATAATTAAGAATCAGAAGCTAAAAACAGTGGTGTGTCCATGGAGGGCAGAGTCCTGTCTTTGGGCAGGAGGGAGTGGGCAAGACCGGCCGGAAATCCTGGGATCATGACAAGGGGGTGCTGGGGGCAACACCCCATAGGATGAGGAAGGCGGCTGCTCTTGCTCCAGGTCAGGGAGATGTCCCCTGTGGTACCACTGTCCCCTTCTCTCCTCCTCTCACTTTGGGAGCCTTCCTTCCCTGGACAGATGGGCCTATGGGTGGAGAGGAGGGGCGAGGAGAGGCTCTTCCCCACCCCCAAAGCCAAATCAGATGCCTATTTGAAATTCAGCCAGAAATCCCCCTCCTTGCTCTGTCTGTGCACAATAAACATCCCAGACTCGGCTACTCCTAAAGAGCTGTCTGTTTAACACAATCTCCATCTCAAGCGGCTGTTTTGCATTTCCTTTTGGCTTTATTAAAACTGATTTTCTATTTGCACTATAAAAACTGATCTGATTAAATTTCCATTTTTCCCCAAAGAAAAGAGTCTCCTCTCTCTCCCTCTCTCTTTCTCTCTCTCTCCTCTCTCTCCCCTGTTTCTCCTTGCCTTCCTCTCTTTCCTCCCTCCCACTCTTCCTTGCCATTCCTTTTTCTCTTTCCCCAAACAAATAATTCTTGATTATTCTCCCTCGTCATCTTTCTCTTCTTCCCCCACAGGGTCCCTGGCAGTTTCCATGGGGATGGCCATGGATGATGCTCCTAGGGAGGGAACAGAAGGGAGCTCCCACCCAGGGAAGCTGGAGCAGGGCAGCGGGAGGCCAGTGGGGCATCCTCTGTCCCAGACATCCCCATGGGCACCTCACACTCAGGGAGAGGGTGGGGGGTGGATGGCATCTGGTGCTGCCCTCAAGCTCCACGTGCTATGGTTTTAACAAAGTGAGGGCTGTGGGTTCAAACCTCTCATGGGCCACACAATGCCCTCCTTGTGTTCAGGGCCCCACCCTGGCTGAGCTGTGTATGACTAAGAGCACAGGGGATGGTCCAGGAGGCAAAAGAAGACTTACAAACCCACCATCCCCTATGAGAGGCCACACCACTTAGCTTTGCATTTTTGCTTTTCTCTCTTTCTGGACAACAGAGGACCTCCTGTCTTTGTCATCTCTGCGTAATGACAATGACTGCCATCACTCATCAAAGACCCACTATGAGGTGTGCACCAGGTCAGGGCAAAACACACACCATCTCTATGATTCTTACTCCCACTCCTGGGGAGACCATCTCAGAGAAGTTAGCGAATTGGTACATGGGAAGAGGCAAGCCCAGGAGTACCAGCTCCAGAGCCTGGGTTTTAACCACTGCACCACCCTGCCTCATGGAAAGAGGGGACCCTTGTGCAGGACAAAGTCACAGTGCCCAGAGGCTCTACGGAGAAGAGCTCAGGAAGGCATCTCAGGTGAGAAGACTGGCTGATGAAGCACTTCCGCTCCGCTCTGTCCTTCCAAGGGCCACCCCGCCCCAGGTTTCCTCACTTGCTGGGATTCCCCTGACTCTCCTCTGTTGGTCCCCAGGATGTACTCCTGCCCTTAAAACTCCATCCTTTCCCCTTGATGCAGCTGAGGCAAGCTGGTATTTAAGAAAGATTTTTTTTAATGTTTAAGGAAAACAAAACATAAAGAAAGATAGGAAATACAAACATCAGGCACCAGCTTATTTCCCACTGCACCAGTGCACCTGTGTATTATTAGTAATTATTGAGGAATGAGTGAGTGAATGAATGCATGCATGAATGAATGAAGAGCTTACTTGCTTACTAGCCAAAGCAAAAAAGGCACTGCTAAGCTTGTCTACACAACTGGGGCTGTCCACTCAGGGCTGGATTCCAGTGTAAGAGGCCAACTGCCCCAGTCTAACAGATAGAATGGCAGGTGCTTGATTTGCACACCAGAAAAGCCCTCACCTGTCAGGTGAGACCCCTCTCCCACACTCAGGGGTGGCATTCCTCGTGAAAGCCACCCAGTATAATACTTACCCCTGCAGAAGCCATCCAATAAGAAGCCATGCATAAGAAGAAATCACACAGATTCCTAACCATTCATCCCTAGTTACTGTCCTCTCTGGATCTAAGTCAGGATGTCCAGACCCACCAAGTCCCTTCAGGCTCCCACCCCCATATCTTGGTTCACTCTGGCCCCCAGCAACTGGGGCTCTCTTTCAACCACCACTGGTTGCACGTGGACCTTGTGCGAGACCCAGGGAGCCTTGGGCTGGCCGGCAAATGCCCTGGCCTGCAGACCAACGGAAGAGGTGAATTATGCCCCAGATAACTATGACACAGGTAGCAGGTGGCAGCTGCAGAGGAGAGCCACAACCATAGAGAAAAGTGCTGTGGACACTCAGCAGGCAAGAGACTTTTCTTCTGCGGGGGGGAATGGGAAAGTCTTCGTGGAAGAAGCCTGTCAATAAGTCCCCATATTCAGAAACATAAAGAAGGATTTTCCAAGCAAAGGGACCACCTGAGCCAAAGCATGGATGCTGAAAAGAACAGGAGTGACAAGCCACTCAGTTTGCTCCGTGCAGGGTGTAGCAAGGGGGACAGTAGGAAAGAACACCAATGGTGGGCTGGGCCAGGACACAGAGGGCTTGGATGTCACGGTGCAAAGGGAGCCCCTGGGAGCCAAGTGCCTTTCTCCTTCAACTTCGCCTGTCTAATCCTCCTTGCCCTCCAATGTGCAGTTGAAAGCCCACTTCCTCCAGGAAGCCTTTCCTGATCTCTCCAGGAGGGCTCTGTTCTCTGCTAAGCTCCTCTGCACTTACAGTCAACACCACTCACTGGACTTGAAGAATTAAAGTCCTTCCGGGTGCCGGCCTGGCAGAACCACTGTCACCAGGACAGCAAGCTCCTGCTCTCCCCAGCATTTGACCACAGCTCCTCCCTCCCTCTCCCACCCATCTCCTGCTTGCTGACTTCTGCCTGCCCATCCTCAGGGGTGAGCTTCAGGAAGCCTTCCTTATCCTAGGCCTGTCATCTCTGGCCCTACATCATCCCATACTTCCAACATCCACACCACATGAACATCCCTGCTCATGCCTCTTTCTCCTCCACCAGAGCATGGGCTCCTCAAAGGCATGGACTATTTCCCTGATCCCTACATTCAGTCTACCCAGCACAGTGTCTAACACAGTTTGGGTCTTCAACAAATGTCTGTTAAATGAACGGACAAACAAACGAAATAGTACCTTGTGCATATCTCGCATTGTGGTTTTGGTTTGCTGTGTAACCCCCGTGGAAACATTGTTCCTTCAGTTTGCAAGTTCCCTAAGGGCAGGTGCCTATCTTCATACCCTCAGCATTTAGCACAGTGCTGTGGTTACACAGGTGTTCCCCACCTTTTTGACCAAGAAATCTGGATCATGTGGTTTGAACTAAGTCTTGTACTCGAAGTCTCAAGAAGCTTCCCAAAAGAAGCAAAGCATGTTTCTGCAAGTAGGGATGATGCAGCCCCGTTGGAGGCCTGAGGTAAAGAGAGCGACCTCCGGAGCCCAAGCCCCATGAGGGCAGGGGTCTGTGTCTGCCTTGTCCACTCCTCTGTCCTGTGCCTGGCATATAACAGGTGCTCAGAACGTACTTGCAAAAAGAAATGTGGTCATGCTCAGAAAGCCACCTCGACAACTATAAACAGCATATAAAGGTTTCTTGTGATAACCGTCTGGATACAGGAAACTAAACAGAGAAGAATGCCTGAAAAACAGAATGCTGGGGGTGGAGCGGGGAGCAGTGGTTTGTGGGAGAAGATGCTGAATTTGGTTCTAGACATTTATGGTGACAGCAAGACATTTAAGAAGAGATGTCCTGCAGGGTGCTGGATTTATGAGACTACAATTCTGGTAAGAGGTCAAGGCTGGAATGAATATTTGAGTGTCTTGGCATAAAAAAGAGAGGAGCTACAAATGAACTCCTGCAGGAAGTGAATCTAGCAGCAGGAAGGCAGCACCAGTAGGGATCTTGAGGGACAGACCCAGGATGGGGGCAGAAGTGCAGCCAAAGAGACTAGGAAGGCACAGCCAGGGAGGTGGAAGGCAACCGGAGGACAGTGTGCACATGAGGTCCAGGAGGATAAGCCAACTCCTGCTTGCTTGTGGGATTTTTCCCATCTTCTGACAGCTTTCAGCTCTCCTCTTTCTCAGGAACAGTGTCATCAGATCCTGCTTTAAAACCTGGCTTAGCTCTGGACTCTTGTTCTGCAGGTTCCTCCGCCGCTGCATACCCACTCGTCTTCCCTGCTCTCCTTCCCTACAATCAGGCCACCAGTAGGACCACACAGTATCACGGGCCCCTAATATATCATAGATTTTAAGAAAAAAAAAAAAAGACTTACGAAGCATCACATCCCTCACTCTCATGCTACAGATAAGGCCCAGAGAGGGAGCTTAACTTGCTGGAAGTTGCACAGCTAGGAAGTGGCAAGCAGGACTAGATGTCAGGTCTCCAGTGGCCCAGGCTAGTGCTTCTAGGTTTCTACCCAGTGCATTTGACAGAGGAAGCGGAGACCCAGAGGGAAAATATGACCTGCCCAAGATTCACAGCTGGGCCAGGCTGGGGCCAGAATCCAAAGACCAGATTTCCAGACCACACTCTTCCCCTACTGCCTGCTGGTGTCCCAGCTCCTCAGGCCAGCCTCGGTGCCCACAGTGCTCCTCAGACCAGGCAGATGCAAGCTCACAAGTCTAGACTGCAGGGCAAAGATCTAGGGCCCACACCCTGACTGCTCCCCTCATCCATAAACCTCTGCTCAGAAAAGTTCCCCAAAGACAAGTCTCCTTTAAGGGCAAGGCCCCTCTTGCTCTAAGAGCAGTGACTCTTAACCTCACTTCATCTACACCTAAAATCTGGGCCATTCCAAAGAGACAATTACAAGGCCTTTACCGTCCCCGCACCCAGAGCTGCTGGCTGCTTAGAAACCCCTGGCCCTTCTTGTCCTGAAGCTGCCAATTTCCTCATCAGTATTTTATTTGTCTGTTTTGCTCATTTTTAAGCTGGTGGCAATTGCTATTTAAATTGTTTTGTAAAGTGTCTTTGCATTTACAATGCCGGCTGTCAGCAGCCCCACAATAGGAAATGAGATTTGGCATCAAAGGCAAAGACGCTACTAAAATACATTTTAATAAATACGTAAATCAATTAATCAATCACCCATCCAGGGAAGGAGCTTCAGGAACACAGACAGGCTGGCTGAGAGGGAGAAGGTGAGGAGAATGTGGGGTCTGAGGTGGCAGAAGAGGCTCCGCAGGCACTGAACTCAGGGGTTCTAGGCACGTCGTGGGCAGCCAGCCCCACTTCCAGTCTGGGGCATCTGGCCTCGCCTGGCCTCCCACACTCCTGGCTGCCTAACTGGGCTCCACATGGTCTTGCCACAGCAGCCCTGATCAGGAAAGGGCAACAGGGTCCCAGTGAGGTACAGATAAAATGAGCTTTAGGGCTAAGATTGAGGAAACCAGCCCTCTGGTTGGAACTCCCACTACCCCCGATTTCTTCTCCACTGATGCTGTTTTCTAGAGAAGTCAGAGATTAGAAAGTGCTTGCAAGGTTTATGTCTGTAAGTTGGACCAGCCTGGAGGATTAGCATCAGAAAACGTCAGGAAGAAATGACCAGCTGTTCTCTCTATTCCTGAAAGGGTACGAAAGGAAAGAGGCTTAAGTTGTCACAGGCAGCTGGGCGGGGCATCTGGGTGGGGGGGTGGGGACAGGTCGCTCTTGGAAAGGGTCCTGACTAGGAAAGTAAATATGACTCTGGGGACAGGATGGAGGGGAGAGAGAAGGGGGCTACTAATCAGTAGCTTTTAAAGCAGGAACCCAGCCAGGAGCAGTGACTCATGCCTTGTAATCCCAGCACTTCGGGAGGCCAAGGTGGGTAGATCACCTGAGGTCAGGAGTTCAAGACCAGCCTGGCCAACATGGCAAAACTCCATCTCTACTAAAAATACAAAAATTAGCTGGGTGTAGTGGCACATGCCTGTAATTCCAGCTGCTCGGGAGGCTGAGGCACAAGAATCGCTTGAACATGGGAGGCGGAGGTTGCAGTGAGCTGAGATCGTGCCACTGTCCTCCAGCCTGGGCGACAGAGTGAGACTCTATCTCAGTCAATCAATCAATCGATCAATAAAGCAGAAGCCCAAACATACACTGTATCAGATGAGCAAGACTGGGGTGTCTGATTGTAAGGGGGCTGGGCCACATGGTCACAGATTCTCAGCTTGCACCAAGGTGTGCTATAAGTGGCATGATTCTGGCCAACAGAATCTGAGCTCAGGCTGGCAGATAAAATCTCCAAGCCTGGGCTGCCTAGACCCCGCAAAGCCTCCTGCAGCCCATGACGTATGGTTTGCTAATGAGCGTGCCTCAGGGTTATAGTAAGGTGCATCCTCACATGACTTTCAGTGGGACCTTGGGCAAGTCATTTTCGCCTCTAGGCCTCTGTCTACTCACTAGACAGTGCAAGCAGGGATTGGGCAAAATGAATTCTAAACTTGAAAACTCTCTGACTCACTTTCCCCATCACTGTGGACATAGAACCAATGTCTTCCCATTACAGCTGCCAGCCCTTTCTTGGCTGTCAGCATAGTTTGGTCTGACCCTGAAGACTAGGTAGACCCATCTGAGGGGTATAAACACCTCCACAACCCAGGTTATGGAAAGAATGGTGCAGATCCACAGAGGAAGCCACAGGCTCCAACCCCAGCTTCTCTCCCAGCCTCGTCCTCTGCACTCAGTCCCAACTCCCATCCCAACCTCCTCCCCTGGAAGAGGTATGCCCTCTGATTGAAGACCTGTCTGGCCACCAAATAACCTTGTTTTTTAAGCTGATGCCACCTGCACCAGAGGGCAAACATTCCCTTCAGGGCTGAGAACATGCACACATATCTACTCTGTGTGCCCAGGTGTGGACGCAAATGGCAAACACGTGGGTCGCGTTTCAAGAGGACGCAGAAATGCATGACTTTAGGCCTCTCTGTGCACATTGCTGTGTGTATAAATATATGGCCCTCTGTTGCTCAGAGTGTGAAGACTCAGGCAGGTCCATCTACATGCATGCACATTTTGGTGGGTCTATGTGAGTATGTGAATGGTGCATGATAGCCATGCTTTGAAACACACCTGTGGCCAACACAGGCCACAAGCCAGGCAGGGGCTGGTGGGTATTTCTGTGTTCAGAAATCTTGTTCATCTTTCTCTCATCTCTGGGAAACTCTATTTCACAACATTGCCCAAAATCGCTGCTATGCTGGCGGCCATCACCCTGTGTCTGACTCTTCCTAACTCACAGACAGAGGCTTGAACACAGCAGTTCTGAGTATGGGAGCAATGAGGATCACTGGGCCATGGGCCAGGCTCTCTGCTCAATTGCCTCAACCCTCTGCATGTGACCAGGTACAAAGGCTGGGAGAGTGTTTGTCCAGGGAATCTTTCTAGCCTTTCTATAAAGAGGCAAGAATCATGCTATGAGCAGCTGCCAGGCAGTGTGTCCCTGAGCCCTCACTGCTACATCTGTCCCTGCCCTGCCACCCACACAGCTGTCAGGATGAACTGTCTCAAAAGCACACCTGACCCCTTCCACGTGACCCCCAGAGTGACTCCCCATTCCCTGTCTCCAGATAGCTTGGCATGTCTCACACGCCCTGATGTGTCTTGTCTAGGTCTTTGGAATGCTCCTTCCACCCACCCCCACTTCCAGCTCAGTGCTGGCCAGCTCACTCACAGGACCACACTGGCCACCCCTGGTGACTACCTGACTATCCAAATGACCAGGCACTCACAGCCCCAAACATGCCCTGTCTCCCTCTCCAGACTCTTCTCTCACACCTCCTGCCTCAGCCTCTGCACTTGAGTGGCTCCCACAACACGACACGATGCTTTAGCCCTCCATGCCCATGCTCGTGCTGTGCCCTTCTGAGAGAGTGGGATTCCTCCCAGCCTCAACCGACTCAAATTCTACTTAGCCTTAAAGACACAGCTTCCAAGAATCCTCTCACCCACCCGGGCCCTCCTCCACTGCTCCTTTAAACCACGTAGCTCCGTCATGACATTATACTGGGCTTTCTCCCCTGCTAGACTGTAAAGCTCCTGTGGTCGGGCACCGCATCCTAGCCATTGTGGAAATGCAGACAGGAACATCCACTGGATGACCTGGTGGCTCCCTCTAGATGGCCTGGCAATGATCCAGCTGAGGTTGGTGGCTCCCTGTGGTTTCCAGTGCTATAACACTTGGGAGCCGGCACTGCCAGCTCTGGTATAATGTTCCCCTGAACAGCTGGCACCCGCCTTCAGATTGTTTTGCAAAGTAGCTCTCCAGTTCTCCCTGTAAAACAGCTGAACGACAGCAGGGGGCAGCAGCCCTCTGCTGGAATACAACCCATGGTGCATCCGCTTGCCCAGCCCAAGCATGCATTAAGCATGTCTTTTATTTATTTATTTAGAGACAGAGTATCACTCTGTCATCCCGGCTGAAGTGCAATGGTGCAACCTCGGCTCACTGCAACCTCTCCCTCCTGGGTTCAAGCAATTCTCGTGCCTCAGCCTCCCAAATAGCTGGGACCACCATGCCTGGTGAATTTTTGTATTTTTAGTAGAGATGGGGTTTCGCCATGTTGCCCAGGCTGGCCTTGAACTCCTAGCCTCAAGGGATCCACCCACCTCAGCCTCCCAAAGTGTGGCATTACAGGTGTGAATCACCGCGCCCAGCCCAAAACATACTTCTCTATGGTACACTGGGAGACTGAGGATCACATGGGTCCTCAATACATTAACCTTCTGCCTACAAGTACAGCCCTGGCTGGTATTTACCCAAGCCTTTTGCTCAAAAGCCATCTTTACAACCCCAAGCACAAAGGTCTGCTCCTGACACATGAAGTAAATAATAACCTAGGAACAACCTCGTGGTAAAGGAACTTAAGGGGTCAGTACAGATCTGATTATGATGTTCTGTATGGGATGGATGAGCCCCCTCATCTCACTGCAGACTCTGCTCTCAAAGTTGAATGGAGCCAAGGAATGTCCCCACTGGGAAGGTCACAGCTTGGAGCAGTAGCATCAGGCCTGGAGCCCTCGGACCCCTGTCCAGAGATCTGCCTATATTTCTAGCTGCCTCTCTGAGGCTGAAGAATCTCAAAGGACACAGCATAGATGGGCAAAAATTCCTGGATAAAAGACATAAACATCATAGTCATTTGTGCTTGTTTGTGGTTGCATTTGAGATGACGCCCTTTTATTTTTGCTCCCCTAGCACCCAGCACATAGTAGGCCCTCTGCAATGTTTGTGAATGAAAACAAATATGTGGAAGTCATTTCATGCACACACGTGCTTCCTTTCTCCTCAGGTATGTTGTAAGCATCTCAACGGCAAGAATTTTCTTGCCTATGTCTTTGGAATGCTCCTTCCACCCCCACTTCCAGCTCAGTGCTGGCCAGGCACTCAGAGGACCACACTGGCCACCCCTGATGACTACCTGACTATCCAAATGACCAGGCACTCACAGCCCCAAGCATGCCATTCCCTTTTTCCCTCATGGCTTCCTTGTCCCACCCTGAGTGCAACACCATTTCTGGGGGGACTTCTGAAGCGCCAACTTTATTAAGATTGATTTGGCCCGCGCTGTCTTCTGACAGGTCCAAAAGCAAACACGGCAGGGCCATGGGGGAAATTTGGTCATAATTACCATCTTTAATTACTGCTAAAACATCAATTGCTCTTGTTCAATTAGCAGTGCGGTTTCAGGCATGGCAAACTTTGCAACACAAAATAAGCTGAAAATTGATTTCTGAACACTTAATGCAGATCTGAAATTGCTAACCTGATAAGGTTGTCATAGAAGAGCCAACGTGGCCAAGGAGGAATGTTGCGAGGCTGTAATTGCCTTGGTAGAAAGATTAATAACTGGTATACTTACATCTTGTTCATCAAGTGGGAGTCACTCATGGGGGGCGCCAGGAGGGCTGGGTGGGTGTGAGGCACGAAGGCAGAGGGAGGGTGTTAACAAGGACACTGGCAATTAGGCAGGAGAGAGCAGCAGTCTGCACCCAATGGTCCGTGAACGAGGACATGGGCCTCTGGGATGGCACGTGGGAGGGGCCGGCTGCCTGGGATGGCTGCCAGGGAGAGCCAACCTCTGCAAAGCAGGCAGGTGCTGTCTCAGGCAGGTGGAGAGAGGACACCCAGGTTCCAGCCACCTCCACGTTCTCTGCAAGCCCTGGAAAAGGACCCTCAAGGTCAAACACCTTTGAAAGCTCAGTTGGCCTCTGGAAGAGTTTTCTCTATTCAGGCTTCCTGACAAGGGAGAGTTGAATGTGATGGACAAGATGGGCAGCAGCTGGGCCCCAAGATGGCATGGCGGCTGCTGCTACTGCTCTCATCATCTCTTCCTGCCATGAGGTTCAGTGACTTTCTGAGTACATATCATGGAATGGTAGGCTGAGAAGCATTTTATGAGCTACCAAGTGCTTCATGGAGTGTGCAATTGCTGTTATGATTGTTGCTGTTTCCCTGGGCCTGTGGGTGATGGAGGGGCACAGGTCAAAAATCTAAATAGCCTTGGAAAAGGTCCTTCTCTCTCTGAACCCTGTCATTTAAGCTTAGGGAAATGAAGACAATATTCCGTTTGCAGCTTGTAAAACTAACATCTACCAAGCACTGGTATGTGCCAGGAACAGGGCAAGACACTGATAGATGCATAGATAGACAGAGAGATCAGTGATAGATAGGTGATAGATAGAAGATAGGGGCCAGGTATGGTGGCTCACATCTGTAATCCCAGCACTTTGGGAGGCAGAGGCAGGTGGATCACTTGTGGCCTGGAGTTCAAGCCCAGCCTGGCCAACATGGCAAAACCCTGTCTCTACTAAAAATAAAATATAAATAAATAAATAAATACAAAAATTACCCAGGCATGGGGGCGTGCACCTATAGTCCCAGCTACTCAAGAGGCTGAGGCACAAGATCCACTTGAACCCAGGAAGCAGAGGCTGCAGTGAGCCAAGATCATGCCACTGCACTCCAGCCTGGGTGACAGAGTGAGATTCTGTCTCAAAAAAAAAAAAAAAAAATAGGTAGGTAGGTAGATAATAGATAAATAGGTAGAATGATTGAAGGATAGATGATAGATAAAGATAGATTACAGACAGGTAATAGATGAATGAATGATAGATGGAGAGATAGAAAGATACATAGGTAGAGATGATAGAGAGAGAGAGAAAGGCAGATAGGCAGGAAGAAAGAAAGAGAATTGCATTTAATCCTCTCAACATGACTATGGGGTAGATGTTATTATCCTCATTTGACAGATGAGGAAAGTAGGACTCAGCAAGGTTAAGCAGCTTACCCCAAAGTCACATACCCGCTAAGTGGCAGAGTCATGATTCAAACCCATACCTCTTAGAGGTAAGAGACAATACACTTAGTCTCTGTTCTCTGCCCGGAAGCATGCTTTAAGCCTCCTTAGTGCCTTTCACTGAACTATGCTGGGCCTGGGGCAATCATGACTAGGGATCAGAGATGTCCTTGTCCTGTAGAAATGAGACACTGACCAACCCGCTGTGCTGTGTACACAGCCAACAAACACACCCAGCTGCACGTCAGGGGAGCAGCGAATCACTCTCAGAAGACATACTTGCTCATGCCAGGCTTAGCAGGAGCCAGACTGCAACCAGGTCCCTTTCTTTTGTTTTCTCCTTAGGGTAGAGGTCCATGGCCCTATAGATCCAAAATACAACTCAATTCAACCAACGTTTATTGGGTACCTTCTTGTCCAGCCTAAGCTCAGAGAGACTCACTCTCTAACAGAGGGATATAAACAGGGTTGATTCTATCAGTGAGCATAGCAGAACAGATGACCCAGGCACAGAATGCAAGGGGGAGGGAGGAGTGAGAAAAGGCTGTACAGAGGGGTGAAGTCTGAGTGGGCTTTACAGCTGGCCAGGAGTCAGCCACAGGGCCCTCCTCGCAGAAGTGAAGTGGTGCGAAGGGGCACGGTCTGTCCAGGGAAATGTGATTTGCTGGATATCTCTGGAGCTTAATGCATGAGGTTGGGTTTGGGGTGTCAGTGAGAAATGTGGCCAGAGAGGTGGCAGGGCCCAGATGATGAAAGGCCTGCAGACCACACTGGGCTTTATCTCATAGTGGGGAAGAGCAGGGGTCAGCTTTGCACTTTGGAAAGCTCACTCTGACTGAAGGGGGAAAGAGGGCATATTAGCTTGGTTGGGCTGGGCTGCTATAACAAAGGACTACAGACTGGGCGGCTTAAAGAACAAAAATTTCCTTTCTCACAGTTCTGAAGGCCAGAAGTCTGATATCAAGGCATCAACATGGTTGGTGTCATCCTTTTTTTTTTTTTTTTTTTTTGAAATGGAGTCTCACTCTGTCACCCAGGCTGCAGTGCAGTGCTGTGATCTCGGCTCACTGCAACCTCCACCTCCCAGATTCAAGCAATTCTCTTGCCTCAACCTCCTGAGTAGCTGGGATTGCAGGCGTCTGCCACCATGCCCAGCTAATTTTTTTGTACTTTTTTAGTAGAGATGGGGTTTCGCCATGTTGGCCAGTTCGAACTCCTGATTTCAAGTGATCCAACCACCTCAGCCTCCCAAAGAGCTGGGATTGCAGGCATGAGCCACAGCGCCCAGTCCTTGGCTTGGAGATGGCCATCTTCTCACTGTCCCTTCATGTGGTCTTCCCTCTGTACATGTCTGTGACTTGATTTCCTCTACTTATACGGACACCGTCATATTGGACTAGGTGCCATCCATTGGGCCTCCTTTAACTTAATCACCTCTATAAAGACCCTATCCCCAAATACAGTTGCATTCTGAGGTACAAATGTTCATTTAAAATATGGCAAAACAAGCAAACACGAATTTGGGATGGGAGGGACGCAGTTTAGCTTGTAGCGGAGGGACTACAGGTAACAATGCAGCTCTTTCTAAAATCCTCATTTTGTCATGTCTCTTCTCTCCAGTTTCCCATACTCTCAACAGCCTATGACCTTAAGTCCAAACTCCTCAGCACTGAATTCAAGGTCTTCCATGGGCTGACCTTGAATTGTATGGGAGGTCAGCCCATGGAAAACCTTGAATTCATGGGAGCCCCCAAACCAACCCAAACTCCCCAAACTCAGTTCTGACCCCAAGTCATTGCCTGGACTATTTTTGCCTAAACAAACCCCGTTACCCATAGCCCCCTGCTAAGAAGACACTCTAAAACTGCTATATTCTCTAGTGTTATGGAAGACCCCTCATCTACAGCTATTTGACTAGTGGAAGAAATCTGGTCCAAGAGCTGCCCACGGTCTACAAGGGCAAAAGTTTCTATACACATAAAGGAGATTATTATTAGAGTTAGATAAACCAAATTGTCTCAGAAGTTTGAATAGTAAATATGGGAAGAGCACCAGTCAGTTGTTTGCAAAAGTAAAGACTAAAAAGACACATAGAGCTAGGCATTGAGGTAACAGTGCTTTTATTGTAGTTTGGGTAAGAAGAATTTTGAGAAATTGGTGTTTCTACCAAAAGAAAAATACTTCTCTTGCAAATCACCTAAAAGCAACAGAGATCAAGAAACAAATTCTATCTTAGACAAAGCTAGCAAAGATCTATAAACCCAGGCTACAATACATGGGGAAGTTCAGTGAAGTTCAGCTGGGGCACAGAAAGATGCTAGGAGAAGACAGCTGTGGCACAGAGTTCAGGTAAAGCTGGCCACACACGGCCCTCCAAGGTAAGTGCCATATCCCAGGGTCAAAAAAGTAACATTCGCTTGTTAGGAATAATGAGAAAAGGCATGTGGGCTGGCAGTGGGAGCCTTCTTGAACTTGTTTTCACATGAAGTAGAAACAGAGAAGGTGAGGCGGAATGATGAGTCATACAGAAAGTCACATCTGCAGGAAGCAGCCAACCTGTGAATTGGGATAGAGGAGAGAGGCTCTGCGTCATGAGCTCATCTGTAATTGTCATTGCCAGTTGGCCAAGGAGAAGCAAGGCTTAAAAGACCTTACTCACACCAATGTCCCTATAGGAGAATTCCTGGCAGTCTAGAATAAGGACGTGTCCCAGCCCCCTTCCTCCAGAACTTCATGCAAACAGCTGGCCGAGGAAGAAGGCATTTCAGTCAAAGATGAATTCATGATCAAAACGGAACTATAGGATCTATACAATAAAGATATTACAAAAAAAAAAAAAAAGGAGAGACAGACGAAAATAAATCATAGATGAACACCCACCAGAAAAATGGTGTCATGGAGAAGATGAACAAACATCACCACGGAAAATTTTAAAACCCAATGAAGCAATTATCTCCATAAACCACAAGGGCAAAAAAAGAGGTCAAGTGGTACAAGTATTCATGGCTAGGCATGGTGGCTCATGCCTATAATCCCAGCACTTTGGGAGGGCGAGGTGGGAGGATCACTTGAGCCCAGGAGTTCAAGGCCAGCCTGGGCAATATAGCAAGACCACATCTCATTTACAAAAAGGAAAAAAATATATATGGCAAAGCAAGCAAGTGATATAAATCATGAAATGCTATTGTTCGGAAAAATAAGTAGGAGAAAAATGTAAAACCAACTGAGACATCGCTGACAGCAGAGGAAGGAACATACAGGACAAAACTGAAAAAAGCAAGAGAAATTAGTAGAAATGAACAAGTTAAAACAAACATGAAAGATAAAATGATAGGTATGAAAGACAAACAAACATATATACAATTCACGTCCCTGTGAAGAGAACAGATATTTAAAAATATGATTTGTAAGAACTCTCCAAAAATAAAAAAGAACTAAATGTACAGATTGAAAGGGCCTATTGTATTCCAGGAAAATCATGGGATAGTAAAAGATACTGGACTTCAAAGACAAAGAAGCCTCTGGACCATCCATCCCAAAAGATCAAGTTGCCTTTAAGTGACAGAAAAAACCAAGGTAACCTCAGATGTCTCCATATTATTTAATGCAAAGAAATAAAAAGTGTAATCTAAGAATGCTGTATCCAGGCAAACTATCAATTAACTATAAAGGCAGCATTAATGAATGTGCAAAAACATAAAACACTCATCTCATGAGCTTGAAGAAAGAAGAGAATAATTTCAAGGTCATCAAAAGATGAATGGAAGGCCAAGCATGGTGGTCACACCTGTAATCCCAGCACTTTGGGAGGCCAAGGTGGGTGAATCGCCTGAGGTCAGGAGTTGAAGACCAGCCTCACCAACATGGTGAAACCCCCTCTCTACTAAATACAAAAAAGATTAGCCGGGCATGATGGCACATGCCTGTAATCCCAGCTACTTGGGAGGCTGAGGCACGAGAATCGCTTGAACCCAGGAGGCAGAGGTTGCAGTGAGCCAAGATTGAGCCATTGCACTCCAGCCTGGACAACAGGAATGAAACTCTGAATTTAAAAAAAAAAAAAAAAAAAAAAAAAGATGAATGGAAGAAACTACAACAAAAGAAATAAGGATGACATTGAATCCATATAACTGAGAGTAAGACCAAGACTAAAGCCATGCGGAGATTATACTTACAGAACCAAATGTAAAGGTTAGAAACCTCAATAGGCCGAGGGCTGGGGGCTTATGCCTGTAATCCAGCACTTTGGGAGGCCAAAGCGGGCAGATCACAAGGTCAGGAGATTGAGACCATCCTAGCTAACACAGTGAAACCCCATCTCTACTAAAAATACAAAAAATTAGCCAGGCGTGGTGGTACACACCTGTAGTCCCAGCTACTTGGGAGGCTGAGGGAGGAGAATCGCTTGAACCCAGGAGGCGGAGGTTGCAGTGAGCTGAGATCACACTGCACTCCAGCCTGGGCGACAGAGTGAGACTCCATCTTAGAAAAATAAATAAATAAATAAATAAGAAACCTCAATAATGTAAAAATTCTGTAACTCACAAAATTTGAATGGGAGAAGAAAAGAGGAGGTAGAAAGTAGTATCAATGTGCTGATAACTTTTTTGTTTATAGCTGTTAAGGAGCTCACTTAAAGCTAATAAACTGATAGACATACATGTGTATTTAGAGATATAAAAGGGAAATTTTAAGAAAAATGGCAATAATATAAGCTAAAAGTGGTGGTGGGGAGATTAGAGTAAGTAGAAATACAGTAATTCATTCTCATAGAAAGTAGTCAACAGATATTGAGGAAAAAGACATATTTATATCTTCATATAGATAGATATGGATATAAATATAGAGATAGATATCATAACCACTGGGGAGGGGGAATGAAAGCCTTCCAAATTATTAGAAGAAATACATACATAAAAATCAACCAAATAAAAACAGAATATGAGGTAAAAGATTACCAAAAAAAAAAAAAAAAAAAAAAAAAAAAAACCAAAGCAGCAGTAAAACCGGAAAGTGTAACATAAAACTTGATTTAAAAGAAAAAATAGCTAAGACCAGGCATGTCTGTCATATTAATTTATGTGAATGGAATCATTTTACCTACTAAAAATATTTACTCTCAGACTAGATCAGAAAATAAAGCCCACATTTCTATGTTTTACAACACAATTACTTAGGTTGACAACAGAAGAGTGGGCAAAGATACAACATGCAAACACAAAAAGAAAGCAAGGAGCCAATTTTAGTAACTGACAAGATGGAACTTGGGGGAGGAAGTGAGGATGCAGAGGAACATTAAATTAGAAAAATAAAAACTTGATAATGATGAGTGCCATCTCCAATGAGCATCTAACAGTCAAGAATACGTATTCTTCAAATACCATCACATCAACTTCCTTAAAGTAAAACCATAGGAAATAAAAGAATTAGAAGCACATAAGTAGTCAGAGGTTACTATTGACCACCCAGTCCATGACAGAAGAAGTAAACACAAAATAATTAAGGATACAGAGGAGCAAATAATCTAATTCATTAGGTCATTCTGCCATATATTCAGCTCAATACCCTGAAAACAGAAAATTAAAACACTGAAAATCTTTAGCTGAAAAGACAACCTCGATAAACTCTGGAAAGTGGAAACTATACAAAATAATACTCTGGGATTATAATGTAATAAAATTAGAATTTTAAAGTAAAATCGTTTTCACTCAGAAATTTTTATTTTTTCTCTCAAATAGTACTTGGAACAAAGAGGAGGTCAAAACAAAAGTTGAAAAATACCTTTAAAACAATCCTAATGAAAATATTTATGTCAGAAGAGTAAACAAAAATAAGTAAGCATGAAGTAAATGAAAATAATTAAGCATCCAACTCAAGAAGTTAGAGAAACAAACAAAGTCAGGCTAAGGAAAGCAGAAAGAAGGCATTAGTTATTTGAAAGCAAAATAAAATGAATTAAAGAACTGAAGAATATATGAATCCCAAAGCTGATTCTACTTTTTAAAACTAATAAAATAGATAAATCATTAGGTAACCTTATCATGCTAAATACAGAAAACAGAAACAACCCAAATAAAGAATTTTAATGAAAAAGTAACCATAGAAACTGATAACATTTAAAACATAATGTGACATTACTTTGCTTACTTATATGCAAAATAATCTGAGAACTTGGATAAAAGGAAATATTTACAGAAAAATATAAATTGCCAAAACTATAGCAAAGTTAAACAATCTAACAGATTAATTTCTATGGAAAACTAAGGACAATTGTCCTGCTGCTGTGTAAGCTCCTTCAGAGTACACAAAGAGAAAAAAACTTATGGCTGAGGGTGGTGGCTTACACCTGTAATCCCAGCACTTTGGGAGGCCAAGGTGGGTGGATCACCTGAGGTCAGGAGTTCAAGACCAGCCTGGCCAACATGGTGAAACCCCATCTCTACTAAAAATACAAAAATTAGCCAGGCTTGGTGGCGGGCACTTGTAATCCCAGCTACTCAGGAGGCTGGGGCAGGAGAATCTCTTGAATCCGGGAGGTGGAGGTTGTGATGAGCCGAGATTGTGCCATTGCACTCCAGTCTGGACAACAGGAGTGAATGTCCATCTCAAAAAAAAAAAAAAAAAAGAAAAGAGAAAAAAACTTACAATTATTTTTTATAAAACAGCATAACAGTGACATCGAAAAGTCACAAAGCACAAAAAGCACACACATCATAAGTGTGATATCATAATATCACAACAACAAAAAACTAAGATATTAGAAAACAGAAATCAGTGGCACATTAAACAAATAATGGCCAAGTCGACTATTGTAGGAATTCAAGAATGATTGCAAACTGAAAAAATATTTTGTAAATTCAGTTCATTAATAGATCAAGAAAGAAAGACAACATAGATTATCCTCATAGATGCTGGAAAAACACTTGAAAAATTCACACCCATGCTTGATTTTGTAAGGCCTCATAAAATAGTAATGAATGGATACTTCCTTAATATGATAAAAGATTTTGGGAAGCCAAGGCAGGAGGATTGCTTGAGCCCCAGAGTTCAAGTTCAGCCTGAGCAACATAGTGAGACCCTGTCTCTATAAAAATAAAAAAAAAACAATAAAATATAGTAAAATTAAAATATGATCAAAGATAAGTTTGTGCAATAATCACAATAATGTTTAATAGGGAAACACTGTGAACATTCTCATTAAAGCCAGAAACAAGATCAGGATGTACAATACTGCCACTATTATTTAACATTGTTCCAGTGGTTTGAAAATCGGAAAGGAGAAGGTAAAAATTTTCATCATTTTAAGTTGATATGATTGCTTACTTGGAGAAGTCAAGATAATCAACTAAAAAAGTTACAAACAATAAGAATGTTTATTAAGTTGGCTGGTTATAAAATTAACATACTGAAATATATATATAAACAACAAGCAGTTAGAAGATATAAAGGAAGAAAAAAATACATTTAGAATAGCAATAGAAGCAGGAAAGATACATAATATCAAGCCAAGAAACACAGAAAACCTACGAGGGAAAAAAACTGAAAACACAACTAAGCACTAATAGAACACTTGCCTATGAAGATTCAACATCAAAAATATATCAAACTCCCCTTATGTTAGTATATAGATTTTATGTAGTCCTGCCTCCCAAATACCAATAAGAGTATGATTTTTTAAACAATTTATTTGTTTTTGTTTGCTTGGATGTTTTGGGAAGAGAACTAAAAAGATGATTCTGAAATAAATGATAACCTCTAGAAATAAATAAGCAAGAATTACTAGAAAAATATTTTTGAAGAAAATTAACAGTTGGTAGAATCAAGACTAGTCTTACCAGATAGTAAAGCATATTATAAAGTGACAGAGCTATATTTAAAACACTATATGACATGATTGGAGGAACAAACTGATGAAACAGAAGAGACCTGAAGACACACGGTTTCAAAAGAGTAGAAGACAGAATTTTTTCATAAATAGCATTCAGACAAGTGGGTAGCCATCTGAGGGGAAGGCACAAAAGTAAAGTTGGATCCCTGTCACACACTTTATACCAAAATCAACTTAAGAATCAAAGATATACATTTTTATAAAAATAAAACCATAAAATTCTAGAAAAATGAGATCACTTTACAAATATAATGTTGGAATGAGGTAGACCTTTCTGATTCTGATCCAAAACCCAGAGCCAGGAAAAAAAAAAAGTTTATTAGTTTGCCCACATGAAAATCCAATTTGCCTAGCTGGGGGCTGATGAGGTGGTCAACAGCATAAATAAAACCAAAAAAGAAATGACAAAATAGAAGAATATCTTTTGAAAACCGTATCACAAAGAGTTAATTTTCTGAAAGAAGAAAGAACGTCTATAAATCAATGAGAGGTTGGACAAAGGGTACAAACAGACCTTCACCTAAAAGGAGATTGCTCTTCAACACCAGAAGAGATGCTGGACATCTCCCGTAATAAGACAAATGTTAACATTATGACACCACTTTACACCTAACAGATGATCAAGAGTCAGTAAGTTCAATACTCCTGTGTAGGCAAAAGTATGGAGACCCAGAATTTCTTTTTGCTGGTGGGCATGTGATTTGATATGACTTCCATGAGGTTATTACTTACTAGCTGGATATTAGACCCTGGACAAGTTTCTTACCCTGAGTCTCAATAGCACTATCTCTTAGGATTGTTCTCAGAATTAGAAAGAATGAGCTATGTAAACTAGCACAGGAGATACTGATGCTCCTCACAGTGTGGTCAAGCACCACGACCCTTGTTGACTCCAACAGAATGTTCTATCCACAGCCAAGGTTGTTCAGAGGCTCTGCTCTCTGGGAAGAGACCTTTCTTCCTCTGCAAGCTGGAGGAGGAAACTGCTATATCTCAGAGACCCACCTATGCCTGAGAGGGACAGAAACCCAGCACCCTGACATCCAGGCAAGACCAGGCTTAGCCTTCCCAGCAAGCCTCAGCCCAGTCTGGCCCACCGGCGGGGTGAAGAGGAGAGTGCAGGGGCTTGAACCTCATAGCTACATGCAGTGGGCACAGCTGCAAACCAGGAGCAAAGCAGCCCACCTGCTGCAGGGTGAGGAGCTGACGCCCCCTCCCTGGCCCAGATCCCCAACTGCTTAGCTTCAGCCCCAGCCCCAGCCCCACCCCAGCCCCATGAAACAGGGGCTGGCTGAACTCACTGGTGCCCTCCCAGGTGCCCTGGTGGGGGATTGCAGGGAATCAGCCAGGGAAAGAAATTCTGGGCAACTTAATTCTAGCTAAGCTGATAGAGCACAAAATCACCAAGGCCATCCTTTGACAGCATTGTTCAGGTAAGAACTTTCTTCTTCTCCCCCCTCCTGGTACTCCAACACCAAAGTGGTCAGTGAGAGCCTGTGGTAGCCAGGAGGTGGTGAACTAGAAAACAAAGAGACACCAAGCTCATCTTCCGCTCCAAGGCAGACAGCTGGACCCCCCTACTTCAATATTCAACTAGGAATGAGGTGTTAGTCACAGTGCAGACCAACAGAAAATATAAAGTATCTTAAATTAACCTACTTAAACATGCAAAGAACCTTTATGAAGAAAAATTATACACTATCAAACGGTAAAACAGAAGACCCAAATTAATAGAGAAAATTATCCCCAAATTAATCTATACACTCAATACAATTTCAAACAAAATTCCAGCAGGATTTCTAAAATGAGTTTTTCGTTTATTATGAATGAATCTGAATATTTTTCCTGTATGTTCGTTATTTAGTTATTCCATTTCCTCCTTGGGGAATTACCTATTCATCTGACTGCTTTTTTTCTGAAGAGCGTTACTGGGTTTTCTTGATTTGATGAATGCTTTATTTATTAAAGATACAGAATTTTTCATGTCATGTTTATTAAAAAAAAGTCTCCAAGTTTATTGATTGCCCTTAAATCCTGCTTATACTGTTTGGACATTTAGAAGTTTTACCTTTTTATGTAGTTAAGCCTGTCCAGGCTGGGTGTACTGGCTCACACCTATAATCCCAACACTTTGGGAGGCCAAAGTGGGAGGATCACTTGAGCCCGAGAGTTCAAGACCAGCCTGGGCAACATAGGAGGACCCCCATCTCTACAAAAAAATTAAAAATTAGCTGGGCATGGTGGCGCATGCCTGTAGTCCCAGCTACTCTGGAGGCCAAAGTGGGAGGACCACTTAAGCCTGGGAGGTTGAGACTTCTGTGAGCCATGATCACACCTGTGTGATCTCAGGACACAGTGGGAAGCGTGGCTGGGGCTGCACACTCCATAGAGCCAGTGGGAGCCCTGCCCCTTCTGAGTTGGCACAGGAGCTCCCTGCACCACTGCAGCTGCCAAAACCACACCTGCAGACCCAGGCCTCTTGCTCTATGGAGTAGGCAGGAGCCCCACCCTTCTGAGCGGGACTACAGACACCCAAACTGTAGCTGTGGGTCGGAGCCTCCCTGTGCTCTTGGGGGAGAGCCATAGGCAGGCAAGATTTGCCTTCCCACGCTCCCAGGCACAGGAGCCAGGTGTCTCTGCAGCCTGTACCCTCGGGGGCCCCAGGAAGGACCTCCGCACCCCCTCCCCCCTCCCCCGCATCCCTATAGGTTCAGGGATGTTTGCTCCCACTGCCTGGCCTCTTTCCGCTCCTGGGGCCTGCTCCAATCTGGGAGCGGGAGCACCCCCGGCGCCACGAATGACAGCAGGCGGCAGATTGATTCCTGGATGGAAGAGAATGAGTCCCCAGTAATGCCCCACCTTCAGGCCAGTAAGGGCCTGAAGGCTGGGGGCCAGGCTGCCAGTCCTGCCACCAGTGTGCGGACTTGTGATGCCTTTTCCAGGCAGTCCATGGCCGCCCGTGGACCAATCAGCAAACACTCCCTCCCCTCTGAGGTCCATAAAGGCCATGGGCTCAGCCAGAGCAGAGCAGAGGACGACCAGAGGATGAAGAGGGCAGAGAGAGAATGGGAAGACCAGCTGCAGAGAGGAGTACGCTCTCTGCTGAGAGCTGCAGAGACGACCTGCCTGCAGAGAGGAGCTAACCTCTCCACTGAGAGCTTCAGAGATCTGTAGAAACGTCTGAAGGACCTGTCTGCAGAGAGGAGCTATCGTCTCTAGGGCCTCCTCTCTGCAGACAGCTGAACACTCCACTGGATGACCTGACTATAGAGAGGAGCTACTCACTCCTCTGAGCTGTTCTAACACTAAGTAAAATTCTTCTTCTTCACACTTCACTTGTCTACATAACTCATTCTTCCTGGACACAGGACAAGAACTTGGGCAACTGGCACCACAGCCACAGAGGTATCTGGCCAGAAAAATCGACACCCCAGAGATTCTATAACAACTGCACTCCAGCCTGGGTGGCAGAGCAAGACTCTGTCTCAAAAAAAAAAAAAAGCCTGTCCGTTCGCTTGTATATGATTTCTACCATTACTTTTAAGATTAGAAATGGGCTAGGGTTGGGCGCAGTGGCTCACACCTGTAATCCTGGCACTTTGGGAGGCAGAGGCAGGTAGATCACTTGAAGCCAGGTGTTCAAGACCAGCCTGACTAACATGGCGAAACCCCATCTCAACTAAAAATACAAAAATTAGCTGGGCGTGCTGGCACATGACTGTAGGCCCCGCTACTCAAGAGGCTGAAGCAGGAGAACTTCTTGAACCCGGGAGGCAGAAGTTGCAGTGAGCCAAGGTCACACCACTGCACTCCAGCCTGGGTTACAGAGTGAGATTCCGTCTCAAAAAATAAAAGAAAAAAAATTTTAAAAAGAAAAGAAAAAAAAAGAAATGGGTTAGATATTTCTTCTATTTTTTCTATGACTTCATTTTTAGGTACATAAAATTGTGTAACTAAAATACATCGTTTGCATGTGTCATTCCTTTTAAAGTTAACTTCTTTATCCATATGAAGTGTATTCTTTTATAATATATGTTATCTGAATGTATGTCTTCCTTCTCCTCTCCCCACCCCTAACAGCTATGTACTTTCTCCCTGCATCTTTTATTTGTAACAAAGTGGATAATTTTGTATTATCTTAACAGCTGGCATCAGAATTCCTCTTAGGGAAGAACTGTCACTGTTTGGAAGGTTCTCTTGATAAATGTGGGATAAAAGGTGAAGCCCACCCACTCACCCACCCCATCTCCACCCCACCAAAAGCACCAAACCTTTGGATAAAGGAGAAAGGCTCCCTGCAAGAGACCTAGGAGGAATTTATCGTTCATATGAAAGGAAGTGTGAGAGAGAATCAAAATCAAGAAGGGAAGATGGGGAAACATGAGCCAGAAAAGTAGTAGGAGGCTGGAATAAATCGACGGCAGTGAAGACATTGGGGATGTGGCACCTCATATGTACTTTAAAAGGTGATGCTTGTTGTGAAGACGAAATCTGTCTGTATTTCAGCAATATAAACCCCTCCCACCTCTGTCACACTCTTGCTCAAAACTGCTTGGATGGGTGGATTTTTTTCAGCTGAAATTTCTTAGAAGATTGACAAACAAAATGGAAGAACAAAAGTCACAAAGAAGTAATTTTTAAAAGAAGAACAAGGAAGAGTGATGTTCCCTCTCAGCTACTAGTACAAACCAGGGCAATTGTTTCAATCAGGACAGGCTAGATGGTGCAGAAACAAAAACCTCCAAGCACAATCATTTCAAAAAGCAAAGATTTGTTCCTTGCTCTTGTTGCACGTCCACAGTGGGTTGCCTGAAGGATCTGCTCTGCTTCTCCTCACTCCACAGTCCAGGCCGACGGCACCTGCCCGACCTGGAGCATGGAGTTTGTCACGGCAGGGGAAGGGGACATGGAGAATTACACACTGGCTCTAAAAGCCTCCTCCCAGAAGCAATATGTGTCACAGGCTCACATTTCATTGTCCAAATCAAGTCACATAGTTACATCTAACTCCAAGTGAACAGGAAAGTGCAAACCTACCACTTTCCTGAAAGACAGAAAAATTAAACTGCTTGTGAACCGTTCTAATAACTACCACAGTAATTTTTTTAAAAAGAAAACTACAGAATGATCACAGGAACTGTGAACTGACAAACCAATAGAACAGAAGAGAGAACCTAGGACTAAAACATATAGGTGGGGTGTGTGTGTGTGTGTTTAGATCAAGTATATGACACAGGTGAAATCACAAAGCCCTGGAGAGAAAGGCTTTGCTAGTGTGTAGTGTTGAGAAGACTGGCTTAACATATAAATAAAATAAAAAACTTTACAGCTCTCTTTCTGCTATATAAAAACCTAAACTAACCCCAGAAGATGAAGGCCCTAAATGTGATATGTAAAACTCTAAAGCTAATGGAGGAAAACGTAAAAAGAATATCTTTGTGACCTTCGTGTGGGAAGATTTCTGTAATAAGACCCCAAGAGGTACAAACCATAAGGCAAAAAAGAAATAATGCATTTGACTAGAATAAAACTGAGGATTTCTGTTCACTGAAGGGTACTATAGAGTTAACAGTACTATAGAGAGGCAGGTGACCAACCAGGAAAAATTATTGCAACAACTAAGACAAAGAATATGTGCATAGCTAGCATATATTAGGAACTCCTTCAAATCTACAAGAAATAGACAACTGAGGAATGGCAAAAGTATGACCAGACAATTCACATATGGTAAAATCTGAAAAAGTCCTTCCCTACAACAGGTATGTGAAGAGATATACAACCACATAGTAATCAAAGAAATTTAAAAAAAACAGTGAAGTACCCCTTTAAACCCATCAGCCTGGCAACAGTTAGAAAGCCAGATAACACCAAGTGTTGGAAAAAAATGTGGGGAAAACAGGCACAGGCAGTTAGGGGCTGGGGGAGTCCACTGAAAGGGCTATTGGCAGTTCTAAGGGAAACTGAGCACAGCCCAGCAAGCCCTCTCCTGGGGACAAACCTCAAATAAACTTCCACGAGATTCACAAAAGAACATGCTTAAAATTGTTCATCACTGCCAGGAATTTGAGGTAACCTGGGTGTCTGTCAGAACTGAGAGGAATCAAAAGCAGTATTTAGTGGGTGCCTAGGCTGAAACACTATGTAGCAAGCCAGAAGCAGTGAAATAGATGTCCACACAGCAGCATGAATTAGTACTTAAAATAGGATGGAGCGAAAAAGGTAAGAAACAGACCAAAATATATATACATATATATGTCTGTCTCTTACAAGAGATGGAGATGGAGATGCAGATGGAGTTGGAGATAGGGAGATAGGGGTGGGAGTGAAATGGAGAGAAATAATGAAACAAAATAAAACAAATAGGGACCTTCATAGAGGAATGATGACAGTTTCCAAGTACTACCAGGAATGATTAGTTCAATTCTATGCACCTGTTGTCTGGTAAACAGAAGGGAAAAGAACACAACCCCTCAGAACCACTGGGCCACCTGAGTCTCGCTTCTACTCCTATTCCATCGGCTAAAACAGCTTCTCATACTTTTGCCTACAGATTCCTGGGCCCTACTCCCAGAGATTCCGATTCAGTGGGTCTGACATGGAGCCTGAGACTTTGCACTCCTAGCAAGCTCCCAGCAATACTGATGCTGCTGTCCTAGGAACAATACCTTAACCAGCACAGAACTAGACCTCAGTCATACCTCACTGCAAGGGAGACTGGGACATGTAGTCTGATCTGTCCCAGGAAGAAGAAAGGTTTTGACACAACTAGCCAATGTCGGCCACACTGTCATATCCCCACTTCCTGAGAGGCTTCCATCCCTGACACTGTCTCCTTCCACATGCCCGTATCCCTCTTCTCTACTAGATTATAAACTACACAAGGACAGAAATCAGTTGTGCTCCCTCTGCCTGGCCTAATGCCTAGCATATAGTAAAGATTCAGTAAATATGTGTTGATGCCAGGCTGAACATTTAAAGCTCTTGAGTAAGAAGGTGCTGATAAGAATCAGAGAGCCAGAAGAGGAATCTCCCCAGCAACAGGGAAGAGTGGCTCAGAAGGGGAGTAAAGGAAACTTATGAAAAAGGAGGGTCTGGACTAGGAAGGCTGGAATGGGAAGGAAGGCTGTTATCAGTCTCCCCACGTTGTGACACACTTAGTACACTGAGTTACTTCCATCTACCACTCTCTCTGCCCCCGTCCCTTCCCCACGCCTGATCCTCCAGGTGGAAGAGCTCAGGAAGAGGAGGCAAGCAGTAGGACAGCAAGGTCAAGACCAACCAAGACTCCTAGACTCGCCTGGATTCGTTGGGAGATGTGATGGGGGAGGAATCATCTGAAATCAACACTCAGTCCTGGAGGTTCAGAGTGGATAACCAGGAATGGGTGAAGAACAAGTTGGATGCAAGCAAGGCCACACATGTGGGAGGAAGGGCAGGACTATATCTGGGGACGGGGGAAGGTCAGTTGACATTTGTCCCGAAAGCTCATTCTGCCCCCGCACCTTCTTCTCTCTGTGCCTGGCCCTTGGTGCTTCTGCTTAAAGAAGAGAATGTGCAATAGATGGAATGTTTGTGTTCCCCCACCCCAAGTTTCATGTGTCAGAATTCCCAGGGGGATGGTATTAGGAATGGGGTCCTTGGGAGGCGATGAGGTCATCAGGGCTCCATCCTTACGAATGGGATTCGTTCCCTTATAAAAGAGACCCCAGAGAGCTAGCTAGCCCCTTTCACCATCTGAAGACACAGAAAGCAGAACCAGAAAGGGGCCTTTGTCAGACACCGAATCTGTCAGCACCTTGACCTTACACTTTCTAGCCTCCAGAATTGTGAGAAATACAATTCTGTTGTTTAGACATCATCTCGTCTATGGTGTCCTGTGATACCAGCCTGAAGGAACTCAGACAGCATTAAACCAGGAGCCTGTTCTCATCGGGCCTGTGACCTTGGCCGAGTTACCATATCAACTTTGATCTTAGCCCCTATACCAATAACGTGAAACCAAAAACCCTCTAAAACACATCTAAATGCTGAGATTCTAGGAGGTAATTTATACTTTCATGTAACTTATTTTGGTTTCTTTCCCTGATGTATTTTCCTCGTTAAGGGGTTGGGAGCCAGTAAGTTATTCTCATGGAGATAATTCCCTCTGTGGCAGCTCATGTGCAGGGAAGGTTACAAGGACCACAGTCCTCCCTCAATGATGTGGTCCGCTGGCCTGGGGAGGGTAGCTGTCTCCAGTCTATCCCAATCATACCTCCCTTTCCACAGTTCCCTGACAAGGGCTGTGACTCTCTCATGAAAGCCAAATTCTGCAAGAAAGCCAAATTCTCCCTGACACTGCAGCCTGGGCACAGAGGAAAGGACACAACTGAAACATAGCTCAATTTTCCAATTGCCATTGGGATTCAGGCCATAGAGAAAAGACATGCTTTATTATGCAGACCCTGGGGCCCGAGCGCCTGAACCTGGGGTGGAGGTGGGTCTGTGGTCTGTTCATTCTTCCATTCCCTCAGGGCTGCCGGCAACCAGGACCCCCAGACTGAGGGAGGGCGGAGTCCCCACTCCTGGGAGCCCCTATTCCCAACCCCAGACTGACCTCTCCCGGCCAGACCCCGCAAAGCAGTTTGGAAAGAGAAAGGGTGAGGCTGGCATCATTCTGTGCTCATTGTTTTTCTATCGCCTTCCTTTCAAAGAAAGGGAAGAAAGGGGACAAAGAGAAAATCAGAAGGAGTTCATTGGTCCTCCCACCCTCCAGCCTCCTGCCTCTCCCCCAGACTTCAGCTGCTGGCCTAAAATCACAAAGCCTTTTCGCTCAAAACCCAGAGAGAGAGGAAAAAAAAAGACGAAAGCAAAGGGAAGGGAAGGAGCAGCAGCGAATTTCAATAGGAGGGCTAATTTGTGCAGGGCTGGACAGCTGCATTTGCATAATGAAATGTGCAGAGGATGTTTGGTTCATGTATTTTTTAGAAGGTTTAACTTTAATTTTATTTAGCCTAAGAAGGGCATGTCACTCAAACTCTGCTGGTCATTTATAAAAATATTTCAATTGTGTTTCCAAGGAGCTGTCTTTCTGGCCTAAGTGGCTGGTGTCAGAGGTTGTGAATGCTAATGCAGAGGTCGGGAGATCGGGAGATCGATGATGGGGAGGGAGAGAATGAGAGAGGAAAATGGGAGGGGTAGAGACACCAAGAAAGAGATACCAACACAGAAGAAAGGACAAGGTGAGAGACAGACAAATGTGAAAGAGACAGGACTGTGGAGTGGGACAAAGGCCCCTGGCCTCCAAAAGAGGCAGGCCAGGTAAACATCCACCTCAGGAAAAGGGATGGGTGTTCCTAGTGGACCACACCTATCTCACACAGGTGGGCCCAGTTCTCGCAGCCCACAGGGTTTGGACTTTTTTTTTTTTTTTTTTTTTTCCCCAAGACAAGCATTCTATGATCAAACTGTCTTCCTTCCACCACGGGGCCCTGCGCGAGAAGCATTCTCTCCCATCTGTAACTCTGAATGCAGTGAAGGAGCTTGATTGTGGGCTGTTTGTGTTAGAGATCGGGAAGGGCGGGCTGAGCTTCCCTTTGCTGTGTACACTTCTTTCCTCCTGCCATTAAAGCAAAAATTACCCTTCAACTCCCCTCCCTCATTTCCACCACAAACATTCCAGCCCCCTAAAGAAAACGTTCTTCAACTTTTAAGTCACGTTACAACATTGGCACACAGCAAAGAAGGCAGGGTAAGGAGGAATGGGAAGGGGCAGGAGCAGGATCTCCTCACCTCCCCGGCCTCCACTGGCCTTGAAGTGCTTCAGAAAGACCCTAGACTCTCAAAGCCAAGCCAAGTCTCTGATGGACAGATTAGAAACTGAGGCCAGAGGAGGGAAGAAATTCCATGCCCCTGGTGGCCAGGACCTCCCAGGGTCCTGCTCTCCTGGCCAGAGCTCACAGATTCTCCTCCTCTGGCTTATTCATCACCGAAAGCCTGGGCTCCCTCGGGTCCTTCTCTTGGTCCCCAAGGTCAGAAATGAGATGAGCATCTGCTCCAGAAAATTCCACCACAGCAAAACTATTCAGATCTTGTAGGGTTCTCCCTGTCCAATCTGAATTTTCAGCCCTCATTTCCATCTGTGGACACAGCCTGGGGCTCAGGCATTCTGCATCTGGGGACACCTCTGAAGGTCCCAGTCTTGGAGATCACAGTGCCGGATCCCGGGTATGGTGCTGAGGGGCACGCTAGGATGCCCCACAGGAAGTACCCCAATCCCCACTACAAAAATAAAAATAAAAATTACATACACAGCCAGGATAGCCTAGGGCTGAGAGCCCAACTCTCAGATTTCATGGACTTGGCCTTGGGTGCGGATTGCAGGAGGATGGTTCATACACATGAGATGCAGCCTGGAAGGGCAGGGGATTTGGAGCCACTCGGGGTTCAAATTCGCTTGAGCTAATCACTGGAGAAAGTCACCTAACTTCTCCGATGCTTTCTTCCTCTGTAAAAAGCAGGAAAAGACGATCTACCTGTCACACTGTTGTGGGGTTTCACCATCATGCACTCTAATCGGCTAGGAACCTGATGGCAAGAGGGTTTGAAGTGCTGTCTGTTGGGTACATGGATGGAGAGACCACACAGGAAAAGCCCCCAGTCCCGGGCACCTGAGGAGACAGGAACAGAGAAGGAGAGAAGAGCCAGAAGAATGCCTCCCCCACGAATAGCTACTGGCTTCTTATTATTTGGGTTGGCCCTTATTACTAAAAGTGCTTTGAGGAAGACTCTAGAATCAGAGACTGCTGGGAACCAATGGGGTAGCAACAATCTACTGCAAAACTCTCATTTGGAAGATAAGAAGACTAACACCCAGAGAGGGTGTGAATAGCCTCAGGTCACACAGCTGGTCTACACAGAACCAAGTCTTGAACACGCTCTCCAGGTTCCTGCCTTCCTCCCTCTCCCCTGAGCTAACAACACTGACAGCTTCTGGTAGGTAAAAGAGCCCACCACAACCTCTACCATATCCAAGTCTCAGGAAAGGGCCTGAGTGGCTTGCAGCCCACCAGTTCCCAATGCACAGACAGAGGGGGCAGCTGAGACCAGACTGGGATGGGAGAAGAGCTAGGGGAGGGGCTGGCGCTGGCCACCGCAGCCCCATGGGAGGTGCCTGCATATGGCCAGCCAGGCTTGGCAGCCCGTGCATGCTAATCCTGCTGTCAGCCAAGCTGGGCGCTGGATTAGGAAATGTCACGTTTCAAAGGAAATTATTTCCATTTTCTCCCCAGGAAGGGAAAAGGCAGAAAGACAAGCAAACTCCCAGGGTCATGCATTGGGAGACCGGCCAGCATATGGGCCTTGGACAGGCAACTGTCCTCCTCCTCCTCCAGCCCCTCTACAGATACCCAAAAGTGACAGCAACCACCTCACCCAGCTCATCTCACCCAAGGACAAATGGATTTCACAGTTCATCAAGGGAGGAAGGGGCATGTCACTGGCTCATCAGCCGTGACCCACCTATGGTGTCTGCTTTCCCCACCCTGGTCATAGCCACAGTTCCCCTCCTGCCCAAGCCCCCTTACTCAGCTGACTCCTGGGCCAGGCCTCCTGGGATCAGCACATCTGCAAGAGGCGTCGCCTTTGACCTTCTGTGCGGGTGCCTGAAGCTCTGCCTGTGGCCCGGCCCTGAGACCCTGCCTCTTATCCAGGGCTCCACTCTGCAGGCAAAACAGAAAACCTCAAGACCCAGAGAGTGAAATAATACCTTCTCCCTTCCTGGATTCCCCTCTCTCTATGACTTTTCTGCTTGTCTTCCTCCCCACTGCCTCATCTGAGACAATAATAAACACTTTTCATTCTCGCTGCCACTGGAAATGGTGGGGCTTCTTAATTACAAAAGTAATGTCACAATATTAGCAATTAATTAATTCTAATCTGGCCTGAAAGACAGGTCGAGGATACAATCACCCACTTATGCCTCTGGAGCCAAGGACCAACCCGACAGATATTGTGATTGAAATATATTTGTATGGAGTTATTAGATACTATCTGCAATCAATCCATTACCATAACCTTAAGCTTCCACGTTCTTTCATATTAAATGAATTTTCATATCGCACTTCCCAATAAGCACTGCCTCAAGTCAACCCTTATTTATCTAATAACATCATGCAAATATTTTATTTCAATGAAATGTGTCGAAAACTATTACCTTGCTCTGGCTTTGGGGTGGGGAGGAAACGGTGCTGGGTGGGAGGTGGGGAGACCTCCCTCTGTGCCTGCTCTGTCAGAGGCAGCCCTCGTCCCCCAACACCCACGTTCCTCTGCCCACACTCCGGACCCCAGACCTTTCAGGGAAGGAAGTCTGCAAGAAGATGTTTTCTAGCCTTCTGCAGCCCCAGAACAAACTAAAGGCTTGCAGGCAAATCCAAGCCTGCAATGACAGAAGCCTCCCTAATCCCAGTAGCCCTCGTCCCTAGGATCAGGTCTGGCTTCATGGGTGGCTAACCTGGGTAGTCACTCTGGGCACACACTCAGAGAGTGCTGCATTTTGTTTAATGGTCCACTATCACTGTATTGAAATTCTTAACACCTCCTGAACAAGGGGTCCTGCATTTTCATTTTGCACTAGAGGAATGCACAAATTATGCAGCTGTTCCTGTCCAGGGTATTATATACTTCGATTCCACATGCACCTGTATGACACGGTGCACACCCTGGGCTGTTCACTTACAAGCTAACATCCACACATCTTTGTGATCAGAAGAGGCCCTTTCTGGTCTGGCCCTTTCTTCCTGTCCAGCTTCACTTCCTGACACAAACTCACCCAGAGAGTTCACCACCTTGCTTTGAGGACCCAGATGCCTGTGCCCTAAGGCTGTGCAGCAACAGGTAGTAGCACGCAGACTTTATCCCAGGTTGTGAACCCCAGAGTCTGAATGACAACCCTGCCATCGCAGGTAACACAGTCACAAGGCTATCCCAAGCATGGGGACAGTCGGACCTGGTAACAGCACTAGGAGTATCTGGCTCCAGCCCCTGTCCGTGTCTTCCAGGATCCAGCTTCTGCCCCACTGCAATCTCCTGCTGCCTCCACTGTGGCTGGCAGAGTTGGAGGTGAACTTGTCCCCACTGTTTACAACCTTTTTAACCTTACCAATCTTGGAAGGATCTCAGTAACCAAATCTCCGAAATGACCATTTGGTTCTTTTAGCTTTAACAGTCACATCAGCCAAGAAATGTATTTTCCAAGGATTGGAGAGTGTCCTCAAAGCAAGCTTGTATCCCTATCTCCCTCCATTCTCTGGTCTGCAGTCTCGCCATCTTCAAATTGGGAAAATAATGTCTTCCATGGAACTCTCTCTGAGTTTTGTAGTAATTAGATTAAATAGCATAGATTTACAAAGCGCTTTGTGCAGTTATTAAGTTTTGATTTTCTAGTTCCCAAGCAAGTGTGTCTAGCGACAAATAGATCCTCAATGATCTGCTTTCTATGCTTTTCCCCAGGTTTGAGGCGCCCTGGTTAAGCCTCCTTAGGCTTCACCTCCCAGCCCCAAAATAATCCTCTGTTGTCCTCATTACTTTATCAAAACTTGTATTCCTTTAGTCAGAAAGAAAAAGCAGGCTCTCGCAAACTCATCCACAGTAAGGTGGAACTGACTCATAACGGGGAGGAATAAACAGTCCCAATTAAGGAGTTGCTGGTCCATTCTGCCCCCGCTGCCTGGTGAGGACCAGATCCCCCCGCCACTACTTCAGGATTGGAACACAGGAGCTGGATTTGGCTCCCCAAGCCAGCCAAGGATGTGAGTGTCCTTTCACTTCACTTCAGGGATTCCCTGCCAAACCAGCTTGCAGCAAGAGTTTCCCAAAATTAAGCTGCTTCTCTTTAGTCTCCCTTCTGCTTGAGCTTCTTGTGTGCCTTCTCCTCTCACTCTCAGCTTACACGTTCCTACATATTTAATCTATGCCACAATTCTAAGAGGTACACGTCATTATCCCATTTTGCAGATAAAGAAATTGAGGTCACACACTTTGTGGTTAACTAAGTTAAGATTCTAACCAGGATCTGTCTGACCCAAAGCCTGGCCACTTCTCATGACTTCGGACACTTAGTGCCCTGCCTCTCACCCAGGCATCTGCATTTTAAAAGAGCCCATTCATAAAGTAAAACCTTGACTCAGGAGTGCTGAAAGATCTTCATTCATTCATTTATTCATCCAACAAATATTCACAAAGTGTCAATGGTGTGCCGGACACGGTTCTAGGCACTAAACAAACTCGACATGAGCCTGTGCCTCCGGGAGCTTGTGTTCCAGCCTTTAATGGCAGGTCCTCCAGTTGGCCCAGAGGCTGTGCTGGGCCTGGCTCTGAGCCCCGAGTGGCCACCACTTGGCATCTAAGCAGCTATGTCAGGAACCAAAGAGAAAGAAGCCAGGCTGGTAGGCAGCCCACCTCCCAAACTAGGCAGCTTGCTCTGTCAGTACCTTCCCTGACTAAGATACAAGCAAAGTCAAAGTGGCTCCTTGCAGAAAAAGGAATTCCAGGTAGTAGAATGGAAGAGTGATTTCTTGATGGAGAATCTTCCCAGACTGCTCTAAATCATGCCCTTTAGGAAATCACTGGTAAGGCTAGCTTGTGGCCAAGCTTCTTGGTGTGTGTGGGTGGTTGGGTGGGTGGGTGTGTGTGTGTGTGTGTGTGTACGCATCACTTAATCCCAAGTGCCCTGAGGGCAATGACTCCAGTCCCAGTTTCTTGGGCACTCTCATCCAGTCACAATTAAGGAGTTTAAGGACTCTCAGTCCAGCAGGTGGACTGACCAATGGCCAATCTGCATGACTGTGTGCACAGACGTCCCCCAGGCCCCCAGGAGGACATGGGGTCCTCCTCCCCTTGTTCTCTGCCCACTCTCTCCTCCTTTCTTCTAATCATTCACGGTGACAGATTGACAGAAGTGCCCCCACCAGATAAAATTGCCTCTGGGCACAAGTACAAAACATAAAACATTTAGGGAAAATCATCCAAGAACAGTTGGCACTATGAGTAAACTGCTTTAAACACTCAACTATAAGCAACCAGTTTAAAGCTCTGGCACAGCTGAGCCCTGGCATCAGCCTGGCCAGTTTCACAGGGTCCCCAATCTTCTCACCCTCCTGGGCTGCCTTTGATCATAGCTACCCTGTCCTCTGGCTTCACCCTTCCTCACCCCCATCCTGAGGCCAGGCAGCAACCCCTCTTCCTCTACAGGCACAGCTCAGGAATTCCCAACACAGGAGGACACACAGGAGAGAAAGTTCCCTTTTTCTAAATCCTTTCTCATGAACCCCCCATCACACACATCCCAGTACAAGGCTGAGGATGAAACAGGATGAGCAGGACTCATCTTTGGACGAGTGCACTAATTCCATGAAGGCCTTTACAAAGCCTGATCTCTTTGATCATCCTTACTCTTTACATAGCATTTATGATCCATGGAGTCGTTACAGACCTGGTACCCCACCGGCCCTCACAACTGCCTGTGTGGTGGGCTAATAACCTCATTCTTGAGATGGAGAAAAGGCCCAGAAGCAACTTCCCAGGCCACAAAGCTGACATGTAGCAGAGCCGGGACAGGAACCCAAGTCTTTTCACTTCTTCACAGCCTTCCTGCCATGTCCAGCTACGTCTCAGCCCAGGCTCGGGTACTTCTCTAGGCCCAGAGGTAGTCTCATTGGGGTCCTGGGCACATTATCAAGGAAAGAGAGATGTGGTCCCAGGAAGAAGGAAGAAGCAGCACAGGGGAGGGGTTTGGGAGCCTGCCAGGCCCAGAGGGGTAGGACCTCCCATCTGGACCTGGAACTGGCTGTCCTGTTCCCCAGGGATACACCCTGGGGCATATTCCCAGGCAGGAGGCCTGGGTCTGGGAGCTGAGTCCAGGGTGCCCCTCTTCCTGCTATGGGGCTCCCAGGAGCTTCAGAGCAGCTGACACTCTCTGTCCTGCTGAGACTCAATCCCCAGGCCCCAGAGAGCAGCTGCCCTGAGGTAGCTGCTTCCTTTCTGTGTCTGACCAAGCCAAGTGTAAGGTTACTGCTTGCTCAAGTCTCTAACAGATGCCCAAGACACCTTCATCACACTTGCAGACTATATAGCACTTCCCCCAACTCTCACCCCATTTAATTCTGACAATAATATTATTAAGTTGGCATTAATGTCTCCATTTAATGAATGAGAAAACCAAGGGCTTGGAAACATTAATGGAATTGCCATGAGTCATTAGTAGCTAAGAAATGGCAGAAACATAACTCCAGGTTCTCCGACCTGGAGCTCAGCACGACTTCCACTACCATCAGTAATGCTCAACAAGCACCAGGCAGTCATCTATTGTGGTGATGGTCTTATTTGCATGCCATGCCCTCAGAGTCCTTCATTATCCATAGATGTCCTTGTCTATTATGGTCCTGCCTGCGCTCTGGGTCAATTAGTGCATTGCCTCTCTTATGGTCTCACTCATTCTTTCACTTAACATACATACATTGAACACCTGCTAGGTACCAGGCACTATGTGAAGTGCTGGGAATGCAAATGGTGAACAACACACAGTGCCTTTCTAGAAGGAACTTCATGGTGGGGGTGGGAAACTGTGAGTAAAGCAGCTGTGAAATTACATTGTGGTGGTTTCCATGACAAAGCAAGCATAGGTTGCTTCAGAGGACTTAGGTCAGAACACCTGGGCCGGTCTTAAAAGATGAAAGGCTTCTTGAGGAAAGAGACCTCTAAGATGTTATCTGAGCTATAAAAGTTTTGCCAGGCAAAGAGGGGAAGGTAGGGAATTCCAGGCAGAGGGGACAGCATGGCATGCCTAAGACTCCAAATATCTCATCCTGGATGTTGAATAGACCATGATAGGGACAAACCGTGAGAGATGAGGCTGGAGAAACAGCAGAGGTGAAGTCCTATAAAGGCAGGTGAGTATGTAGGTACCTGGGAGCCCAGAGCAATGGAGATCTACTAAAGATTATAAACAGGAAAGTGATGAGGTCATCTGGACTTAGTAGAGATAAGAGACAGGAGGGGATGAAACTGGAAACAGGGAGATAAATTTGAGAGTTAAGATAGTAATCCAGAAAGCAGTAGAAGTGGAGAGACAGGGAAGAACTTAAAAGATGCTGCAGAGGTAACTCTGGCAGGATTTGGTGTCTTTAGAAGATGGAGAGTGAAAGAGGAGTCCAGCTGGGCACAGTGGCTCATGCCTGTAATCCCAGCACTTTGGGAGACTGAGGTGAGCAGATCACTTGAGGTCAGGAGTTTGAGACCAGCCTGGCCAACATGATGAAACCTTGTCTCTACTAAAAGCACAAAAAATTAGCCAGGCATGGTGGTGCACACCTGTAGTCCCAGCTACTCAGCAGGCTGAGGTAGGAGAATTACTTGAGCACAGGAGTGGAGGTTACAGTGAGCCAAGATCGTGCCATTGCACTTCAGCCTGGGTGATAGAGTGAGACTCTTTCTCAAAAAAAGAAAAGAAAAAAGAAAGAGGAGTCCAAGCTGACTTCAGGGTTTCTTGCTTGGCAGCCAGGCAGAGGGTTCCACAGCCTAGCTCACCATCTGGCATGCAGCAGGCATGCAGTATGTATGTGTTCAATGAACGAATTCACCAAGGGAAGGGACATAGGAGGGACAGCTTTATTGAGAGGCAGGGGAACGATAAGTTTTGGAGATATACAGCAAACAGTAGGACACGCAGGAGGTCTGGGGAAAGGAAAGATGCCAGCGCCATCAGCTGTCAGATCATCATCAAATCCATAGGATTAGATTCAAACACAGAGTAAATGTGAAGGAGGCAGAGAACTAAACACTAAGAAACATCAAAAAGGTAAGGAAAGGGAGAGGAGAAGGGGCCTACGATAGAGACCATGAAGAAGCAGTCCGGGAGAGGTAGGAAGAAAAAAATGAAGAAAACTGCATCACGGAAACCAAGGAAAAGAGAACATTTCCAGAAGGGGTGGTTGACCAGATCTAGAGAAGTCAAGCAGGACAAGAGCATTGGAATCATCTTCTTTCACACACCACTCTGTTGAGGTCACCTGTGACCTGTACCCATCATTAAATGCAACAAGCAGGTGACATGTGCACGTCACAATGACCTCAACAGAGTAGTGTGTGAAAGAAGATTATTTCAATGCAAAGAAAAGTAGAAAATTATGACAATGTTTCAACATGTCTGGCTGTAAAGGAGCAAAGAGAGATGAGGCAATAACCAGGGGCGGGAGTGTAAAGTCAGAGAAGGGTGTGCATTTGGCTATGGCATGGGAGATGTACATGCATGTACATCATGTTTAAACAATGTTTGGATGGATTCAGAAAAAGGAGGGAATGCTTGCAGTTTCAGCAGAGGAATGAGTTCATTGATGTGTGAGGTAAAGTCCCTGAGCAAGGATCAGAAAATTCAGTCTCAGGCAGGAGACCACTGGGACAGGAAAGAAGCAGGAGAAGTCCTGGTACAGATGCAGGGAAACTGGTGTAGGGGGAAGTATGTTTAAGGCATTTTTGTCTAAGGGCTGCTATTGTCTCAAAGATCCCAGTGATGGGGTGAGATGGGGAAGGGGATGGAGTGTTGAGAAAGTTCAAGGAGAATAAAGAAAGTTTAAGATAACTTCTTGCAGAAATGGCTACCTAGGGAATCAAAGAAAAACTACTAGAGCATCAAAGGCTCAGGAGAAGCCAGAGGCCATGAATTTGAGGAAGCCAGTCTACTCAACAGTGTGGGGTGTGTGTGTGTGTGCGCGCACACATGCCCATGTGCACATGCACATGCAGGCACACACACCCACGTGCACATGTGTATCTCTAGCAGCACTCAACAGTCCAAACTGAAAAGCAGAAAAAGTAGACCATTAAATTGATCCAGAGTTTAGAGTTTTTCCAGGTCATAAGAGAGAAGCAATGGAGCAAAGTATCTGAGGATATTGCAAGAAGGTGGCAGCGATGGTTAATTTTATGTCTCAACTTGAGTGGGCTATTGGGTGCCAAGATACTTGGTCAAACACTATCCTGGGTATGTCTGTGAGGGCATTTCTGAATGAGATTAACATTTGAGTGGGTAGGCTGAGTAAGGCACATTGTCTTCTCTAATGCCGGCAGGCCCCATTCAATCAATTGAAAGCCTGAAAAGAACAAAAAAAGCAATCTTCCCATGAGTAGAGGAAAATTCTTGCCTGATGGATGGCCTTCAAACTGAGACATCGGTTCTTTCTCGCTTTTGGACTCAAATTGAAACACTGACTCTTTTGGGGAGCTGAGGCTGCCAGCTCTCAGTCTGGAACTACCCCATCAGCTCCCTTGGGTCTCCAGCTTGCCAGCTACAGATCTGGGGACTTCTCAGCCTCTATAATTGTGTGAGCCCATTCCTTACGATATATATAAGGAATATGTATATTACACACACACACACACACACACTCACACACATTTATATATATTAGTTTGGTTCTGGAGAACTCTAATACAGTGGCTAAATGATGGGCCAGAGAACTTAAACTGGATGGGAAAAGTAGTAAAGACAGGGAAGGTAAAGAAATCAAGGCATGTTCCGTGATAGTGAAAAACACACTTAGGTGAAGAAACTGAGCAAGAGAACTTGGTTGATAGGAAATTGTGGCCAAAGTGCAGGATGTTCCAATGTAGGATCTCAGAGGGGGAAGCAGTTCTGGACCATACAATCCAGATGTCACTGTGGAAGTGGCTGCTTAAAGTAGAGAAAAGGGAGAGACCAATGTATCTGTGAAGAGATGAGGACGGATTCGCCAGGATTTGGGTGAATCCTCTATGTGGGCATTGAAATCCTGGGACCTAGGAAGGCCTTGGCACATGGAGAAGACTGAGCAGATGCCACGTGTTCTGTGAGTGAGGGAGTGACCGAGAGGCCAGTGGGCAACCACAGTAAGAGGGAAAGAGAAAGCCAGACGAGATGACACCAGCCTTCTGGAGCCGAGTTTCTTATGAGCGAGTAAAGGCCCAGATCTGGATTTGGCATGTGAGGGGGACGCCAACCCCACTTCTCAACCCCAAGGCATATGAATGTGAAACACAGTGTCCTTGGAAGAGCCAGTTTCCAGTTAGGACCAGGAGGTGGAGGGAACTTTCAGAGGAAATGTCAAGGAGGCAGGAGGATTTATGGACCATGGAGTCGGGTACCAGAGGACAGAGGGAATGGTTAGGGAGGCAGGCGAGAAGAGGGAGGAGTTCAGGGAGAGGTCCCACAGAGACGTATAGGTCAGGTAGGGGAGAGGAAAGATGGCGGCAGAGATGATGTCTCAGGTAGGATGGCAGAGACAATACTGTTGATCTTTGAACGACATGGATTTGAACTGTGTGGGTCCACTTGTACAGATTTTTTTCAATAACTATATTTAAAAACTCTGGGCTGGGTGCAGTGGTTCACACCTGTAATCCCAGCACTTTGGGAGGCCAAGGCAGGAGGATCACAAGGTCAGGAGTTCCAAACCAGCCTGGCCAACATAGTGAAACCCCATCTCTACTAAAAATACAAAAATTAGCAAGTCATGGTGGCACACACCTGTAGTCCCAGCTACTCGGGAGGCTGAGGCAGGAAAATCGCTTGAATCCGGGAGGTGGAGGTTGATCGTGCCACTGCACTCTAGCCTGGGCAACAAACCAAGAAGCCGTCTCAAAAAAAAAAAAAACTTTAGAGATTTGTGACCATTTGAAAAAAAATTGCAGATAAACCACCATCCCTGAGGCAGCAATACCCAACCCACCTCTTCCTCAGCCTACTCGATGTGAGGATGACAAGAAGACCCTTATGAGGATACACTTCCACTTAATGAATAGGAAATATGTTTTCTCTTCCTTGTGATTTTTCTTAATACATTTTTTAAATTAAATTGAATTGATTGAATTGAATTTTTGAGACAGGGTCTTGCTCTTTCACCCAGGCTGGAGTGCAGTGGCGCTATAACAGCTCACTGCAGCCTTGACCCCCTGGGCTCGATCAATCCTCCCACCCTAGCCTCCCAAGTAGGTGAGACTGCAGGTGCATACCACCACACCCAGCTAATTTTGTTTGTTTGTTTGTTATTTTTTGTAGAGAAGGGGTTTCACTGTTGCCCAGGCTGGTCTCAAACTCTCAATCCGCCCTCCTCGTCCTCCGAAAGTGCTGGGATTACAAGGTTTAATAACATTTTATTTCCTTTAGCTTACTTTCTTGAAAGAATACAGTATATAATACATATGCATACAAAATATCTGTTAATTGTGTGATCAACAAAGCTTTCAATCAACAGTAGGTTATTGGTAGTTAAGTTTTGGGGGAGTCAAAAGTTATACACAGACTTTCAACTATGCAGGGGTGATTGAGGCTTCCAACCCCTGCATTGTTCAAGGGTCAGCTGTACAATGTGTTCACCAGATTCCACGTCATCTGCCTGTTTCTGGGCACACAGGAAAGCTACATTTCCGAGCCTTCCTTGTACCTATGCAGCAGATATCTGACAGAGTCCTGGCTAATGGCATGTGAACAGAAGTGGTAGGCCACTTCCTAGCTTGGCATAAGTCCCCACGTATGCTTGTTTTTACTCTCTCTTCCCCTTCAAAGGCTCCTTTAGAGAGTACATGTTAATATGGCAGCATCAGAAAACAGAAGGGGCGAGGATCCCTGCATCATTCATTCCTTGAAGAAGTTTATCCAAGAAGGGCCACCCCAACCTGCAGCAGACTGTGATGCAACAAGAAATCCCCCTTGGATGTGCTAAGCCACTGGGATTTGAGGGTTGCTTGTCACTGCAGCATAGCCTGGCCTGTATGGTGGCCAAGGATGGCATGAAGGAGCACTGTGATGGCAATGACCTGGCCGAAGATTTCCGTGAGAATCAGTCACAATATTTCCTTGGTATTTTGGGTTGGCAGAGGAAGATGTGGGAAAATGGTTGAGAGAAGAAAGAAAAAGTGCAAAGGTAGAAAGACTCAGACCTTTCTGGAAGGGCTCAGCCACACCTTGGATTGATCAGGGCTCCAAATTCGTATACCTCATTTATAAACAGGGGCTGGGGGCCAAGGCTCCTCCAGCCTCCAGAGGTAGTTATGGAGACATTGGAAGACCTTCTACCCAGTCTGAGGAATTATGGGTCCTGTGCCTGTCACCAATGTGCTGTGGGACTAGGTCATTCAACCTCTCTATGTCTCTGATGTCTCCTTTCTTTCACCCAAAGACGGTTCATTTACACCTCCACTCATTCCATGAACACGCATTGACCACCTACTGCAATCCAGGGACCTCACTAGGTGCTGAAATTAGAGACGACTAAGACACTCTCCCTGTCCAGAGACTGATGCAACTCTCCAGAGGAAAACTGAGGACTGAAAGTATCTTGGTGACATGCAATGTCCTTGGAAGTCATGCTGCTAGTGCTCTCAGGCATGGGCCTGTGTTGGCCTGGAGTTCTCAGCAGTCAGTGGGGCCCTAACCTGGGGCAGTGTCCCCTTCTCTGGTCCCTCCCAGGCAGGGTGAGGGTGAGAAGAGGTGGGACTTCTCTTCCCTGGCTCCCAGGTAGACTGAGGCCAGTCTACGCGGGAGGGCTTTGAACCTGCACAGCCTTGACCTCCCTCTCTCCCAAAGCCCAGAGGAATAACTCTGTGCCCAGAAGGAGGCTACAGATCAGCAGAGATGGGGAGCAAAGTGGAGGTTTGAAAATGACAAGGTTTTCACCCTGTGGGCCCTGGCCTGGCCTGGCCTGACACTGCTGCTGTAGCCCTCTGGGGTCCCCAACCTGCCCTTCTGCTTCATCTCTGCCCACCTCCTCCCTCTCTCCCTGGGCCCCTGGCCAAGCCCCTTTCACTGCTGTCCCATGGTTCCCCCTGTCGGTCTCTGTCTTCTCCATTTCCCCCTCTCTCGTTCTCTTTCCCCTGGTTTCCCTGCTCCTTTCACCTCCCTCCATCTGTGCCTCCCTCTTTTCTCCCTCCTGCCTCTGTCTCTAATTCAGCTGCTTCCTCTGCTTCTTTGTCTTCCCTTGCTTCCCTCCTCCCTCCTTTCAAATCAAATCAACAAGTACTTATTGAGCCTGAGCTTCTCTATCTATCTATTTCTGTCTCTCTCCTTCTCTGCACACCCCTGGCTTTGTCTCATCTGCTGCTTTGTGGTAAGCTCCACTCACCCAGGACCCAGCTCACAGGAGGCTGTCAGCACGGGACACCAGGAATGAGGGACTAAATGTGTCCCTTGCACAAATTCTGCACGCCAAACCAGAGTCTCCACTCTCCCTCAGCTGCTCCATTCAGGCAGCCCGGGGAGTGTACATTATTTAGCAAAATTATTTAGCATTCTTCTTCTGTCATTCCTTGCCATGGCGCCAGGCCCTGATAGGTGATAAAAATATCAACGTTAAATCGACTCTGACAACTGCTGTTTACTTGCAGTGTCACTAGAGCCAGGGGCAGAGTCGACAGCTCCTGCAGGACCTGAAGCGCTGGCAGCAGTGGCAGTGGCCGCAGTAGCAGCATCAGCTCTGGAGGCCTGGCCCTGGAAGGGGGCCGGCTCTCCGACAGAGACAGCCCTGGGGACACCATGCCTCAGCCATCCCACCTCCCAAGTCATCCCCGCTTTGCTGAAACTCTTTACTCTGGAAAGTGCTAATTTCACTATCAGTAGAAAAATGTCAATATAAAAACAATTGAGACTTTATAGCATGCATGGCCCTGTGTGAGCACTGGACCACATGACAAGTTCTTTAAAGTTTAACACCAACTCTGGTGGATGAAAATTACATCCCAAATTACAGATTTTCACACTGAGGCTCGGGCATGTTGAGTAGCTTTGCCAAGGACACACAGCTAACAAGCATGGAGCCTGGGTTACACCCCAGGTCTGTCTGACTCCAGCCCCTGGTATTACAATTATAATGAGCTGATGGGGAGCACCTGGCATACAGCCATCAGATCCAGCAGAGCACCTGACCAGGGCCATGAGCATCCTCTGAAGGCTGGTAAGGATGGCTCAATCTCCCTAGCATCTGACTACCAGCTTGGGAGGAACCAATTCACCCCAACTGGAGGTGGGAGGCTGGACAACTTGACCTGCCTTGAGGATAGAGGACAAGCACTGGGTAGATAGACCTTAGCATCCTCCCTACCCCCACCCCAACTCTTCAACCCTGCATCACCAAGGCTAAGCAAGAATCCATTCAGCAGGAGTGAAGCAGGAAGTAGAGTGAACGTGAATCTGCAGAGGCAGAGGACAGGACCCCAGCAAGAGCAAGGGGAAGGAAGGACAGACCAAGAGACCAGGAGCCAGGGGAGACAGCTCTGTCCTTACAGGATATGACATGACCACAGTGCCCCTGTGGCATCTCTCTCTTCTTGGGAGCAGTTGCAAAAGGCTGAGGACCACTCAGAAAAGTTTTGCCAGTTGGCTTTTCTGAACTAAGAGCACAGAATGGAGGGTGGTAACAGCCTCTGACAGGTGTCTCCAAGGCCATGGGTTATAGTCCTGGGCTAAAGTCTCATCTGGTCCTTGAGAAAAGGACTTATGGGCTCCAGACAGCATTAAGTTACCATTGTGAAGAGGTTGCCAGCCAAGCTAACAGAGCGTGGGCTTTCATGGAGATAGAAGGTCCAAAATGAAGATGGTGACAGTCCTGTCTGACTCTGTGGGAATGGAGTTTATTTTTTTCTCTTTTTTCCTTCCTCCCTCCCTCCCAGGAATGGGGTTTAGTGTTGAGTGTTGGCTTTAGAGAAATTTTGACAGAGGTGAGTGAGCAGGATGGGACAGACTTCAAATCATGTCTTAGGAGAAGTGTTAAAGAATTGAGCTTATCGGCTGGGCACGGTAGCTCATGCCTGTAATCCCAGCACTTTGGGAGGCCGAGACGGGCAGATCATGAGGTCAGGAGATTGAGACCATCCTGGCTAACATGGTGAAACCCCGTCTCTACTAAAAATACAAAAAATTAGTTGGTCTGGTGGCAGGCGCCTGTAGTCCCAGCTACTCGGAAGGCTGAGGCAGGAGAATGGTGTGAACCCGGGAGGCGGAGCTTGCAGTGAGCAGAGATCGCGCCACTGCACTCTAGCCTGGGCGACAGAGCGAGACTCTGTCTCAAAAAAAAAAAAAAGAAAGAAAGAAAGAATTGGGCTTATCTAGCCTGTAGAAAACTTACAAGAACCAACAATTCAATATTTAAAGAGCTGCTATGGGATGGACTTTACCATTTTGCCCTTAAAGGCTACCATTCAGATTGTTGGAAACTGTAGGAAAAAAAATGATTTGGGCCTTGTGTGAGGATGTAGAAGATGGGTCTGAAAGATATACAGCAGTGCTCCCTGATAATTTTCACATCATGGCTCACACAGAAGTTGATCCAATCTGTGTTGCCCACTGGGAAAAGGGAACGGAGGAAGTTGCCCACAGCCGTAGGTTACCAGCAATGGGACACTGACCCCCTGACATGGCAGTTCTAAGGCTGGGAAGAATTCATGAAATGTACCTGGGAGCATACCAGAGACGCTCTGGGGTAGGAGTTGTGAGCATCCTGTCCCTGGAGGTGTGCAAGTAAAGACTGGGTTAGGGTTTGGGCGAGAAAGAGAGCTGCAGAAAAGGTTCAATAATAGAAAGCAAGTTGATCTCTTTCATCTCAGAACTTCCAAGATTCTAGGCCTCCAGAGAGGACCAGAGGGGATAGGCACAGCTGCTGCACACTCATGTGTGTGCACAGAGCAGGAGCCATCAGGGTGCTCCTTCTGCTCCTTGGAGAGCAGGTGACTTCAGCCTTAGCCAGCCCCTCATAAGGATGACCTACATGAGCCCACTTGCCCTGCTGTGGGAGATCCAGGTGATCCCGCCATGCAACTACCCTATTAGCCCCCCACCCATCCATGGGATAAGGCCTCCAGCTGGACTAATGAAAATTACCCAAATTGAGTTCAACTGAGCAGCAGAAAGGAGAATGGATCCCATTAATTATCCCTAGGCTGACCCTCATGCATCAACCCAAACACAGAGCTATGCCACTTCAGGCAGACAACAGCAATTAGTGCTATGGGATTTGGATGTTGTCAAAATAAAGCATCCATGCTCTGCTCACAGGGTGTGCGATGAGAAGATGGCCCCAGGTTGGCCCTACAGGACAATCTCAGCATGTCTGGTAGAAGGGCATGGACTGTAGAGCCAGGCAGACCTGGGCTTCTCCACGAATTGGCTGTGTGGCCCTGAGCCAGTTACTTGGCTTCTCTGAGTCTCTACCTCCTCAGCTGTAGAAAAGGATAGATAGAGCCCACCTCACAGGCTTATGAGAAGGATTTCATTAGAGTGTGTGTGATGTTGTGATGGACACCCTATGTGACCTTGGGAAAGTCACTGCATTCATGAAGCCCCAGTGTTTCCCTCTGTAAAATGAGGTAGTTTGGCCATAAGATCTCTAAGATTCTTCAAGCCCAACAGCCTACATTCTAAGATTTGGGAGCTTGGGGCCAAGCCTAGGGTGGGCCAAGAAAAGCCACCCTCAAGAACTGTGAGGCCAGTCCCTGGAACCCAACACCTCTCTCCCTCTCTCAACTCACTCCCTTAGAACAAGGACCTCAGATCATCTCCTGTCCCACTCCTTAACTCCAATCAAACCCAGATAGCCATGCAAATGTCCATCAATACCCCTGGCCTGGAATCCCACAAGACCCAGAAATCACTAGCTTTTGATTTATGAAGCACTTTGGTGTCCCTCGCCGGATGCTCTCTACCTCTGCCCTGCACTAAAGACAGCCCACTTCTTGGAAGATAAAAAGCCACTAATTGTTTTCCTCTCCACTCCAATATTGATTAGGAGAGTAGGAGGCTATTGGTGTCTCACTGGCAGCCAGCTGGCTCTCTTGCCTGGGGTAGATGGTCTTTAATAAGACAGAAAGGGAAGGGAAAATGTCTATTGGGTTGTGGGATCAGAGACCAGGAAGGCTGGTCACGGGTGAGCTGGGTGATGGATGAGTTGCATTTGTTGTTCTGCATTTCTGAGACAGATTCAAGAGTCACACCTGCCCACCTTCACCCTAGCTCAGCCACTAGGTGAGATGAGGCCTGTGGATTCACCCACACTGTCTGAGCTGGATGCTCTCAACTTGTACCATGTTTTGTGGGCTAGATATTATCAGTTCCCTTCCCATCCCACCTGCACCCTCTTCACCCTGCTGTGTGTCCCAGGCGCCCACCTCAATGGATGGCAGCACCCCAGATCCCTTGCTCCCAGGCATTCATGTGAGTTCACCAGGGGAGACACAGTAAGAGACTGGAGGGAGGGAAGAGAGAGAGGCAGGGCTATCCTTCCCCTTCTCTCCCCCAGACCTTCCCCTAAGACCATAACCCCTATAGCTACAGCCATCACCTGGAGGTCACTACTCTCTCCCTCTGCCTTTCAGGGCTGGGGGATAATATTCCCTACTGCCTGTACCCCACTGCTATGCCCTGGGGTGCTTTACCATCCTCTCTGGTTTTCCTTAGCCCTGCCTACACCTCTGTGAATAATCGCCATCAGAACCCTTTAATTAGTCTTTGGAGTGGGCCATCTGCTTCCTGCTGGGACCCTGACTGGGCCTGCTTCTTGTTCTAGACCAGTCAGGGACCCTGTTCTTAGCTCTAACCTGCTGTGAGGATGATGGGACCCTGCTGAGCAGCAGTGTTTGAGGGGCTTTAGGGTGCACACCTGGTGCCCTCACAAGCAAAAGGGTCACCATGCACATAACCCACTTGTATTATAGAGTCAAAGTCTTCTTGTCTGGTCCCTACCTCCAACCAGAACTGTCTCCCCTAACCCACACATTCTTTCTTCCATTCAGTAAATCTCCAGTGAACCTAGTCTACATTCCAGGCACAGTGCTAGGTTCTAAAATATAAAAATATATAAGACGCAGTTCTGGCCCTAAGGAGCTCATAATCAAGTAGGAACCAGACATAGCACTGGAGGTGTCACGGCGTGGGTCATCGCAGGGCACTGTGGTACTGTCCAGCTCTCTCTGAGAACTGGGAACCAGGTAAGATGTCTTCTATTTAAGCCATTCATACACCGAGAGATAAATTTTCTCAGGAACTCTTTGGATTTAGACCTTTCTGGAAGTTGGGGGTGGTCTGGATGATGTATCTGAGCCCTCATGGAGCTATAATCCCAGGAGTCCCCCACCCATCTCAGTGAGCATCCCCTTGGCTTTCTTTCCTTCAGGTCATAGCTTTGGTCAGCAGAAGCTTCACCATTTCTCTTGGGGGTCAGTGGCTTTGAGGAGGGGGAGGGGATTAGGGTCCCAACCAATATCCCACCACTCCCTCCCAGGCTGTCACCCTTCAGCTACCAGACAGGGCAGGTGTCAGCTTAAGAGTTCAAAGTCACAGGTGTCCCTAACCAGGGCAGAATCCATTCTGGAGCCTCCTTCCTGGAATGTATTCCATCAAGGAATAGGCCTGTTTAAGGGATCTCTACGGCTCAGGGAGGAATTTACAGGATTAATCTTTAATACTTGCCAGCATCAGTAATTTGGTTATTAAAAAGAAGAAATAATAAAATAACAAACTGATCCCATACCATTTAATGAGGTTCTCCCCTCCCAAACACAAACATTCTTACACATATGTGCATGCACGTGCACATACCTGTCAGCTGCCCCAGAAAACTCATGGTGGCAGCAATGAGCACCAGGACCCCTGCCTCAAAGGGCACAGGTGGGGGTCAAGGTAGAGAGGTTGTTTCTTTAGGTGCCAAAGACAGCTATTCACAACGGGAGGACAAAACTAAATTAAGCAATTCTAGAGCCTGAATATAGAGTCAGGTAGGGGGGCCTGTGGGGGGCTTCCAATGCTACTGACAATGAATAATACATAAGTCAAAAGCCACTCAAAATGGTTTTTAAAAGTTGAATTTAATTGAATGTTGTCATGTAGATCCTACATTTGAATATAATCAGATTATAAATCATACTCCAAAGACTTCAAAGCCTACAGAGAGCCATCGAGAGAACTTACTTCTGGCAGGAAAGGTTATAGACAGTCATTCTGGCATTCAGCACACATTTAGGAGGAGCCTACTATGTGTCAAGCACTAGGTCAGATATTGGCAGCCACATCCCCAAATTCCTTGCAGACAAGAGGGAGAAGCAGACATGTAAACAGGTGATGGCTGTGCAATGTGATCGCCCAGACCAAAGCAAAGTACAATAGAAGGACGAAGGAGGGAACAGCACCTCTGTCCCAGGGAATCAAAGGGAGCTTAGCAGATGAGGCGACAACTAGGGTGGTCCATGAAGGGAGGAGTTTACCAGATGGGGAGGAGACAAAGGCATTCCAGGCAGAGGGAACAGCATATGCAAAAGTGCAGAGGTATGAAGGCATGGCAAGTCCAAAGAACAGCAAGCAATTCTGCTGGGCTGAAGCAATGTGAGTAGTGAAGGGAGCTGCAGCTAGAAAGTAAGTTGGGCCAGATGATGAGGCTTTTGAATGCCAAGCTAGAAGGTTTAGATGCTGTCCAATAGCAAGAGCTGAGCAAAGAGGATGATAGGCAAGAAAGTTAGAAGTTAAATCCATGTTAGAAAGAAGGATAGGGAGAACTAAGCCTGCTGCTCCAAAGACTACAGAGTCCTGGCGGAAGCGAGGACAAGAGATTCCTCAGAAAGCAGCATCCCCTCCACTAGGGAGAGGTTGGACTGACATCCTCCTTCCAAAGGAAAAGCTCATGAGATAAGCTGCATAAGGTCACATTTTCAGGGGTCCTGGATGGAAACCACTCCCTTCCATTTCAATCAGTGGCATGGACCAGGTAGAACTGATGGGTAAACAGAGAGACTTAGCAGGGAGGGTTTCTAGGTCTTAGAATGGGGTGCAGGGCCTGGTTCCCCCTCTGGAAGGGGCAGAGGTGGAGAGGTCATCGGGTGAAGCAGTCAGGACTCAAGACAGCATGCAACTCTCCATGAGTTTTGCCTTGAGGAAAGGTCAGGTCATCAAAAGCTTCAAGAAGCCTGTGAGGCCCTGAACAGGTAGAGAGGGTTCTTCATCACTTGCAAATAAAACTCGAGTTAGATGTTTATAAACCCAGGTCTCAAGAATCAAAGCAGGATTTCCAGCAATGGTGGAATGAAAAGGTCAGCAAATCTTCTTCTCAAAATCAACTATAAAACTGGACAGAATAGGCCCGGTGCGGTGGCTCACCCCTGTAATCCCAGCCCTTTAGGAGGCCAAGGCACGTGGATTATCTGAGGTCATGCATTCAAGACCAGCCTGGCCAACATGGTGAAACCCTGTCTCTACTAAAAATACAAAAATTAGCTGGATGTGGTGGTACACACCTGTGATCTCAGCTACTCGGGAGGCTGAGGCAGAAGAATCACTTGAATCCGGGAGGCGGGAGTTGCAGTGAGCCGAGATCACGCCACTGCACTCTAGCCTAGGTGACAGAGCAAGACTCCGTTTAAAACAAAACAACACTGGACAGAATAGAAAAGAATAAAAAATATAAAAAATTTGAGGATCCAGAAATCAACCAAAGGCAAAGCAACACATCAAGAAGCATTTGCTCATTTTGTTCATAAAAAATTGAACTTTGGATAAGAAAAGTAGGAGTCCACAAAATTCTAGCCTGTTGCTCTTCCCATCCCCACCCCCATCTTTTTGCAGCTCTTCTTGGGTGGGGCTAACCACTGGGGAAAAAAAAAGAAAAAAAAAAAGGGGCAGGGGGCATCTTGACAGCAGGAGGGCTGACTTGATTTGGAGCAGAAGGCCTCAAGCTTGGAGGTGTCCAGGGGTACACAGTAAAATCTGCTGGCTCGGCAGGAAAGCAAATGGGCAGGGCCCATAGCTCTGCTGGACTGAGGTTACAGTCCTAACTGGGACAAACAAACAGCAGAGAAAACAACAACAACAACAACAACAACCACCAGAAATTTAGCAGGTAGCTCCTGGAAGACAGAGCCACAGAGCAGCTGAAGAAGTATCTCTTCCTGATAAGCTGGAAGGTTGACACACAGGGAACACCTGAAATGGCCTGGTGGGAAGTAAAAGGAAGGAAGACTAGAAAACTGCCCGAACTTTTAAGGTGCTCCCCCAGTCAGAGGATGCGACATTTATGGCTCAATATATTTGCACACATCTCTGACCAATTGCTGGATGACCACCAAGTTAATCAGACATAGAGACAAATTTTAAGAAGTCAGGATAAAAATAAAAAGATTTTTAAAAAACTGAGTAGAGACATTAGCAGCTATGCAACACTAGGGAGAGAGATTCCCCAGATTAAGTTCAAATATGTTGCTATAAAACAAAACAAAACAAAAAACCAACAACAACAACTCTCAAGTGGGGAAATATCAGAATCCAAAGTTTGTACAACATATTATCTAAAATGTCCAGTTTTCAACAAAAATGTTACAACATGTAAAAAAACAGGAAGATAACCCATATTCAGAAAAAAACAAATTAATATAAACCAACTCTAAGCAGACCCATATATTAGAGTTAGCAGACAAAATCTTCAAAAGCAACTGCTAGAAATGCATTTAAAGATTAAAGAAAGCCACATTTAAAGAGCTAAAGGAATGCATGATAACAAGATAAGTCAGTAGAAATTATCCAATTTGATGAACAAAAAGAAAAAATTACTGAAGGAAAATGAACAGTCTCAGAGACTGGTGGGATGACATCAATTGTGCCAATATACCTGTAATGGGAGACCCAGAGGAGAGGAGGAAGAGAAAGGGGCAGAAAAAATGTTGGAAGAATCAAGACACCTTCCTAGTTGAAGTCCCCTTCACCTCTACACTTTGGATTTGGGAGAGTGGGGTGAGGAAGGTCAGGGGCTGCTGCATTTGTGGTGAGAGCCCCTGCAAGCTTCAACTCTGTGCTCAAGGAGGAGAAACTGCACCTACTGTGTGCTAGGCACCATGCCAATACTTAAATCAGCCCATTGGCCCCCACAGTAGTCTATGAGCTGTTCTATAGCCTCCTTCCCAAGATGCAGAAAAGGCTCTAAGAGGTAAAGCAACTGCCCAGCTCACAAAGCCAGCAAGTGGCCCATCTGGGACTAGAACCAAGGTCCCTCTTCTTCATGCCTTTCCCCCAACACTCTGATGCCTCTCAGCAGCTCACACTCTTATGCCATGGGAGACCCAGCAATGGAGGTCTCCTCAGAGCCCTGGATCAGGTAAGGACACCTGGAGGTGTAACTCTGGGCAGAGAGCAGTGCTGAGTGGGAGTCTGGGGCTCAAGAAGGAGCAGAGCAGGAAACAGGGTGAACACAGATCTAGCAGCCTACCGGTCCCTCTCCTCTTTCCACAGAGAGCTAGGGGCTCTCACCAGCATGGGCTGCCCCACTCCCAGGGAGACAGAAAGGGAGACATGCCCTTTCTCCAGAGGGCTGATTCACCAGGCAGGGGCTGGGGTTGAACAGAAGCTGATTCTGGGCCGACTCAGGATGCCCAAGTGCTTCAACTAAATGGACCCTGCAGGCTCCAGCTCCAGCAACCTCCTGCCTATGCCTGGCTGAAAGTCCATCTGGGCCTTGCCTCCCAGCTACAGGGCCACTCCTCGGATACATCACTCCCAGTTTCCATTCACCCTCACAATTCTCCTGACACGTGGACACCAGATGAGGAATCTGAGGCCTGGGCAGGCTGTGCAAATAGCCTGAGGCCATGCACCTGATGATCCTGGATTTGTGTCCTAATGTGATGGACTCCAAAGTCTGTGCTCCTCTCTCTATCTCTCTGGGGCAACTTGGTCTGAATAGTCACCCAGACTCCTCTCCTGGGAAGGCTGGGACCAGCAGCGCACATGGTTCATACCCCAAGGTCCAGCACTGTAAAGAGGGATGCTGTCTCCATCAAGAAAAGCAGCTCCCGCGTCTCAGCCTGACTATCCTTTCTCACTCAAGTGCCCTCTGCCTATGCTGTGCCCCAGAGCACCCTGAGGCCGAAACCAAAGAAAGGAGACTCACCTGCCATTAGAGGAAAGGAGATTCAGATCCCAAGTATTTACCACTCAGGAAGGCCCCATCTACAGCCTCCTCTGGCCAGTGCCCATCCCTTCGCTGGCCGCCCCAATCCGACCCCACCCCTGTGAGCAAGAGCACACTCCCCACCCCACCCCAACTCAGGGCACGAGCCGCACATCTCACTCATCTTGCTAGCCCAAAGTTCAGCCCACAGGAGGCACTCAGGGACAGTTGAACCCTTCTTCCTGGCCTCCTTTAGCATCTCGTCCTATGGAATCAGAAGACCCGGATGCCCAGCCTTTCTGAGCCCTCGCTTCCTTGTTCTTTAAGAATCTCACAGGAGTAGTAGGGATAAACGAGTGAGGAAATATCATAAGGAAGCCAGGAGACAGGAGGTTGGGCAGGGGGGTGGAGGACAAAGAGCAGGGGTGACAACGCAGGGCACACTGAGGACTGGAAGGGCTGAGAAAGACTTGAAGCCACCAAGGCAGATCAGGGTTGCAGAGGCAGAGGAGGGGGCAGAGCCCTGGAGGGAGGGGAGATCTTGCCAGGAACCTACTTAGGACCCAGGGGCTGGAGGGAGGTGTGACCAGTCCCCGCCCAGGCCCGAGGGAGGATGAGAATCAGGGCAGGTGCCCCAGCTGCTGGGGAAATAGCAGTGCATCCTCAGGCCCAGCCTGTCGCCAGCATGCTCCAAATTAAATAACTGCAACTCCCCCTTTATTTCCTCTCTGACAGCAGCTTATTGCGAAGGCAGCCACTTCTGACATTCTAATATTCAGAGTCACATCCTGTGGGATAAACACATCGCTGTTGTCTGAGCCAGTGATTTGTATCAGGATAGAAGGAATCTAGAAGGGGCAAAGAGGGGCTGGGGCTAGGGTGGGGGGCTGCTGACAGCTAAGGGAGAGAAGGAAGAGCACCCAGGTTCTACTGGATCATCCTGGATGCCCTGCAACAAGCCTCCAACCCCAGATTAGTTTGGGCTGTCTGATCATCTCTCCCCAAGCCACCTTCACTCAGTAGATGTTTCTGAGCACTCACTACATGCCACATCAGTGCTAGGCACTGTGAGGAATACAGAGATGATGAGTCAGAGACCCATGTTCAGGAAGCTCCCATGACACACGCCAGTGAGAGCAGGCAGCAGACATTCATCCAGGCACAGCATGTAGCCTAGTGGTGAAAGTCAGGGGCTTTGAAGACACACAGCCTGGGTTCAAATTCTTACTCTGCAAGCTGGGTGCAGTGGCTCACGCCTTTAATCCCAGGACTTTGGGAGGCCGAGGAGGGTGGATCACCTGAGGTCAGGAGTTCAAGTCCAGCCTGGCCAGTATGGCAAAGCCCCTATCTCTACTAAAAATAAAAATACAAAAATTAGCTGGGCATGGTGGCGTGCACCTATAATCCCAGCCACTCAGGAGGCTGAGGCGGGAGAATCCGTTGAACCCGGGAGGCAGAGGCTGCAGTGAGTGGAGATCACGCCACTGCACTCCAGCCTGAATGACAGAATGAGACTCCGTTCCTCCCCCGCCCCGCCCCCCCCCCAAAAAAAACACTTACTGTGCAGCTTACAAGCAGGGTAACCTTGGGGAACTTTGCAAATGTCAGTCCTGTCTCTTTAAAATGAGAACGGCCAGGCGCAGTGGCTCACACCTGTAATCCCAGCACTTTGGGAGGCCGAGGCGGGCAGATCATGAGGTCAGAAGATCGAGACCATCCTGGCTAACATGGTGAAACCCTGTCTCTACTTAAAAATACAAAAAAATTAGCTGGGCATGGTAGCGGGTGCCTGTAGTCCCAGCTACTTGGGAGGCTGAGGCAGGAGAATGGCGTGAACCTGGGAGACGGAGCTTGCAGTGAGCCGAGATCGCACCACTGCACTCCAGCCTGGGCGAGAGCGAGACTCCGTCTCAAAAAATAAAATAAAATAAAACAAAATGAGAACAACATGTTTCTATTATCATCCAGAAGATTCCACGAAGGAGGGCAAATAAAGTGTGGCCACCCTCAGTGCCTGGCACAAAGTAAATACCCATGGTAGGTGTGAAGAGGATACATCAGGTGGGATGAAATGCTTCCACAAAGAGGTGCCAGCCATCATCTCCATAGTGATACAGACAGCACATGCTGCTAATCTTATACTCCTGGGTTCACTAGGAGCTTCCCGCGATCACACATTCCTTGCCCAGCCTCAGACACAGGCGGGACCCCAGGCAGCTCGCTGCATGATGGATGCCTCATGAGCTTCCTGGCCATGCCAGTCAAGGTCCAGACGCCAGCACACATGTGCAAGGGGAAGGCAAATGCGGAATCTGACCGCACTGACAGCGGGCCACTTCCAGGGGATGGGAACAAGCAACTGGGTGAAGCCAAAGCATGAATTCAGAGGGTGCTCTTCACCTGGAGGATAATCCAGAAGGTTCTATGGGGCAAGGAGACCCAGAGGAGTAGGGAGGACTGCTGCTGAGGGTCTGTCACTGGCCTGGGAGATGACGGATGGCAAGAGGTGCTGGCTTCATTTAAAGGACCAGCAACATGGAAAGCCTAAAAGGATGGGGCTGGGGCTGGGGCAGGGAGAGGCCGGGAAGGGGGTGCAGAGGGAGAGGGGAGGGAGCGGGCACTCCTGGGGCTCCTGGGATTGTGTGAATAGGGCACAGATTTGGGTCAGGCCTTCCCAATTAGCCTTGAAAGGGAAAAACAATCTCCACAGGCCTGAAAGGAAGAACAAAAAAGAGGAAGAGAGAAACTAGGAGAATACCCTGAAGAGTTGCTGACGACTGCTCTGGCCTTTAAAATGCAGGGAGTATGGTAATCTAATAAACACAGCAACAAAGCATTTGTCACCAAGCTAATTTTATTAGAACAGATCTCAAATGGCTAATTTCCTTTTACTAATGAGCAAATTAGTTGAATCTCTGATCTGCTTTTAAGGCACTTATACTAATAAAACATGAACGACAGTGAAATTTGTTGTGAGATGCAATGACATGTGCATTTGGGTTGAAGGGAATCTCCAGGCTTGGAGAGTTGTTCTAACATGGCCTTGCCCAGAGGTGTCTGTGCTCTGTGCAGTCCAGCTTGGAGCCCAGCCCGGCCTGAGGGAGGCAAGATGTCAGAACTGATGGACGTAAGGAGCCCAAGGGACCAGCCTGGAGAAGGAGCTCTGAAGAGGGGCCTGGCTGGGCAACAGGGGAGAACTACACTTCTGGAAAGGCCCCTGAGCGGGGCCAGGGTGGCGTCAAACTTTCAGCAAAGCTCCCTCGAGGATGGGTCTACCCCCTGCCTGCCCCATCCTCCCTCTACCTCCAGGCTCGTATGCAGTGTGTGCACGGAAGTATTTCCCAGGACTTTCCCAGCCCCCTGTTGATCCCGGCTAGCTGCAAAACTTTTCTCCAAACCATCTTTCCAGGGCCAGAGTTGGTGCTTCTGACTCCAGCTCTTCAAGTTAGGGATGCAGGTGCCTGGCAGAGCAGGCAGGGCAATGGATCCTATGCAAAGGGGCTTTGGCTGGGCTTTGATCTGGCCAGTATTTATTACAACCAGCCACGGCAGGCCTGGGAGAGCTCTGCTTATGTGGCAGGGTTGATTGCCACCTAGAAGAACGTGTACAGGAGAGCCCTGGGCCAATCAGAGCCTAGGGATGTTGTCTTCAATGCTTTGAGCTGAGAGGAGGTGGAAAGGATCTCCTGCTTGCTACGGTGGCATGCTTGGTGTTGGCAGAGAGAGAAAGCCCAGGAAAGTGCCCCTGCGTAGGACCAGACACAAGGGCTATAAGGTGGTTGGGAACAAGCTGGCAAATACAGAACCTCCCCATGCACCAATCAGCCTTTGCAAAGAAAGGGAAGAAGGAATTCCTGTGAAGGGGATCCAGGACCAGGCAGTCTCCCTGGTCCAGCACATGCTGTAGTACCTGCTTTATGCCCTGAAGGGCTTGAGAGAGCTGGGGGACTGGAGTGGTAAGCCCTAAGAAGCTGCCCCAACAGTGAACCTGACTTAAAGGCCCTCAAAATGCCCAATAGAAGGCTGAGAACCTCCCCAAGCTGCAGATTGGCAGGAAAAGGGACCAGGATTCAAATCTTAGCTCAGCCACATAAATCTGGATCCAGCTCACCCATTGTTAGCTGTGTGATTCAGGTCAAGTTACACGGCCTCTCTATATTTCAGTCTACTCCTCTTCAAAAGGGGTGATACCAGGACTTATGCAAACTATCATACGAATTCAACAAGAAAACTACCGGACACAGAGCAAGCACTTAACACAGGTGTGTTCCTTTATTTCTGCTGGCTGAGTTGTAGGAGATGCTGCCCCTTTTAGGCCATGCTGAAAGCATAAAAACAACAGACAAAACAAGAGGCGCAGGGACTCCCAGGTCACAGGTTTGAATACCCTCATATTGAACTGCTTAATGAAAAGGGCAGCCTCAGGAGGAGAGAGTGTCTCATCACCAAAAGCAAGCAAGTATCTGGCATGGATGCCCCGAGGACCCTCAGTTCCCTCTGGGTACTGCCATGCAAGCTGCCCTTGTCCAACACCTGCTGGAAGTCACATGTACATACCACCACCCAGATGCCCTGGAGTAGTTTCCTGTTCTGCGCCCTCATCCTAGGAGGGGCTCCCTGCACCCAGCATAAATCCAGCTCCACAAACTGTCAAGGTATGAAGTATAATAGGAACAGCACCAGGAGGTCAGATGTGCGACAGACTGAGGGTTTGCAACACAATCCGTGGGCCACATTCCTCCATGCAAGTCAATTGCCCTAACGTGCAGCAGAAGTCACAGCCACGACCTCATCGGGCTCCCAGCGTCTCTGCACATGCCAGCCACTCCCCCAACCTGTCCATACCTCTCCTGCTGCTCACACAGTCCCCAGGGCCACCTCTCTGAAGTGCTCTGGCCTCATTCATTATTCAGCCATTTCCTCAGTTCAGAGGCCCTAGGGCCAGAGGGTTGGCTGTTTGTTCGCTCTTTCATCTCCCAGGTTGTGTGAGGAATGCAGAAACGCTGGGCTGGTGTCCAAGATGCCAACAGGAGGCTCTCAGTCCTGGGTCTGTGGGAGCCCTCACGCTGTATGCTCCAGGGCCTAACCTTCATAAGACTGTGCCCGCTGGAATTACCCCACTGCCAGAGCATGTCCCTCTGTACACCACTGCCAGAGCAGGGTGAGGGCCCTGACCCCCACCCTGGGGAGCCACCACTCCACCCACCGATGCCCCATCCCTGCTTCTAAGCGACAGTGGACCTGCAATTTCATCCCAGCGTGTCGAAGTCCAAGTGCCAGCTCTTTACAAGCAGTGAGTGGCCAGACCTGACTATTCCGTAAATAGCATGCGAGTCACCCAAGAATGAGCTTTGGACTGAAGGCAGCAGCAAAGCCTTTGCAAAGACAGAGGGAGAAAGACCCCTCCTGAAATGATGTCAAGATACGTGCCCACTCTAAAGCCAACATGGGAACCTGCTCAGTGTTTGTGCAGCCCTGATTCCGTGGGCTGCATGGCTGGGGGTCGGGAGGCACAGGTCCTTCTAATGGTGCCACGTATCGTGGGACATGTGTATGGAGCCGTGACATTGCGCTTCTTCCCTCCCAGGTTGCAAGTTCCTCTTTAGTCACTCAAGTGCCCCTGCCAAGAGGTACCAACCAGAAACTTAGCCTTCAGTCACCTGAACAAATGCCAGGGTTGAGGGAGAGGAGAGATACAGGGTCAAATTACCAGACCCCCAAATACTCCTTATCCCTTTGCCTGTCTTGGATCATTTCCCCACAGCTTTGAGCCTCCCACAAGATCAAAACTGGAGCCGTCGATACACGTCTCCAGCAGTCTAGAGTTAGATTCCTGGGCCAGGATGAGGAGATGGAGCCAGCCTGGGCTGTCCCCCAGGCAGGTGGAATGATAACTGCCATGGGCTCCCCGCTGCCTCAGACAGGGGAGGGTGCAGGATAGATGTGCCCCCAGCAGGGATGGCTCCCCATCGTCTCTCCTGCCCCTGCACCCAGCACTTCAGAATCAGGCCGGGACTGCAGCCATGAACTGAGTTTTTGTCTCCCCTCTACAAAGACCTATTTCAGAAACAACCAAAGGGAACGTTAAAGAAGTCTCTCACGCCACTGCACTCCAGCCTGGACAACAGAGCAAGACTCCATCTCCAAAAAAAAAAAAAAAAAAAACAGTCTCCTGGTGAAGCCACCGAGGGCAGAATGGAGGGAAGGCAGGGTGCCATGGATAACTGCACATTTGGATCTCAAAATATAGATTTCCTCATAGAAATCTAGGGGCCCCTGTGGGCACCCAGGAGACCTAGGACCAGGTGAGGGGATCAGACAAGATCTCAAAAGTGTGACTTTTTCGTTGACTCCTACAGCCCAGGCTGCTTTGTCAGAACCTCCCTCCCAGGCCGCGTTCGTTCCCTGGCTTTCTTCTGTGCTTCCCACAGAAAGGCCCGGTCTTAGCATAGAGGTTGAGGTGAGAATTCTGGCTTCTGACTGGCCAGAAGAGATAAGGCTAGCCTATTCAAGCTTTGTGGAGGTCCTGGCTAGGTGGGCCTGGAGATCTGGAACTTTGCAGAGGGCAGGAGCTGGAGACCCTCACCTGGGCCTTCCTAACGACCCCAACCTTCAAGCCCCAGGAGTCCCGAGTTTAATAATACACTGTATCCAGGAATAATATGATTAGCTCAGCCTAGTTTGGCCTCAGTCCCTGCCTTCGGGGTTTAATCACGTACCCTTACCCCCGCCACACTGTTCCCTGCCAGAGCCGCTCCCTCTCTCCTTTACCAATACTCATTTTACTCTCAAATCCTCCCATGTTCAAGAATCAGCTCAAGTCCCACCTGGTCCAACAGGCCCATTTCTTCTCTCCAGCCACTGTTGATTCATCTTTTGCTATCAGCCCAAAACATGTATTTTGGCACTTGACCGTATCCCATCTGGCAATTCAGTACATACTTTTCTTATACCTTTTCCCCATTTTTCATATACATTGTTGGTCATATGTCTCCAGCCAGGCTGATGGTAGGGAGCCTTTCTCTTCCCTAAGATTTCCCAGCACACAGCCTGCACCTCTTCACATGGCCACCCACCTCTGCCCAGACTACCACCATCACGCGATGCTGCTCCAGTCCATCCTGTGCAACTCTGCTCAATAATCATCCTCAAGCAGCGCTCTCATCATGCCATCTCCAGCTCAAAATCCATCCATGGCTCCTCACTGATAATTCAGCAAAGCCCAGACTTGGACTTCCACCAGGTCCTCCATGACATGGCGCAAGCTCTGCCCAAGGTTTCTCTATCATCCCTCTTTCACCTACACTCCATGCATCGAATACACTGATACCTCACCCAGTTCCCAGATACAACACCATTTCTTGTCTGATGGCCTTCCTCATGCCATTCTTGCCACCTGGAACAGTCTTTCCTGCCACTGCCATTTATCAATTTCTTACCCATAGTTTGAGATTGGGCTCAGAAACAAACTGCCCCCACTCAGGTCCACGCTGAGAGAAGGTTGCTCTCACCCCTGAACCCATGCTCCTCTTGGTACCTCCCTTAGAGTGTTGAACCATGGCCTGCTTCTTTTCACACAGCCTTCCTATGCACTTGCGTATACCCTTCTATGAGTGTAAACAACTGGGACAAGGACTATCCTGTATCTCCACAATCCAGCAAAAGGAGGTCACCAAGTGTCTTAGTCAGCTTGGGATGCTATGACAAAATACCACAGACTGGATGGTGTCAACAACCAACATTTATTCCTCATATTTCTAGAGACTGGGAACTGCACACTCCAGGTGTCAAAAGACTCAGTTCTTGGTAAGAGCCCTCTTCTTGGCTTACAGATGGCGGATTTCTCACTATATCTTCAAATAGTGGAGAAAGAGAAAGCTCTGGTCTCTCCTCTTCTTATAAGGACACTAATCCCATCATGGGGGCCCCACCCTCATGACCCCATCTAAACCTACTTACCTCCCAAAGAAAGTCCCCATCTCCAAATACCTTTACATTGGGGGTGTGGGGGTGGGGGGTAGGGCTTCAACACATGAATTTTGAGGGACACAAACATTCTGTCCATAACCCCAAGCCTTTCCTGCTTTCTCACATTTCCCAATACTTTCTTAAAGATAATCCAAGAGACTGGGTCAGGAGTTAGTCACTGGGAAAAGTACAGTGCCATCAGATGCAGGACAGATGTCCCCTCACTGTGGTCAGTGGGAGGGGGAGTGCCTCTCAGTTGCTGGCTTCAAGTCCCAACCCCACCACGGACCTCAAAGCAGGTCAGCAATTGGTCATAGAGACAGGGTCACCCATCTTCCTTTCTCAGCCCTCTGGGGCTCCTGTTCATAGGATATCAGGTTTGTGGGGAGATGGGGATTCGTGGGCCTGTCTGACAGCATTCCTTGGACTCTAGAGCTGAAGGGGGCTAAGAAAAGGCAGGACAGAGATTACACCAGCACCCACGTGGCTGCTCAGGGCCATATGTTCTGAATGAGAATCTTCTAATCCTGGGCAGCTGGCACATGATCAAGCATATGGCAGGATCCATGAGCCCCTTCCTAACCTTCCACCTCCTCCTGCCAAGTCACAGTTATTCCTCCCTGCCATCCATGCCCACAACCCCTGTCTTTCCCCACCCTAAAAACACCACATGCACGCACACACACACACACACACACACACACACACACACACGCACACCAATGGCCTCATCTGGACAGACTACTCAACCTGAAATAGGCTAGAACCATAAAGAAAACACGGAACAGTCAAGAACACCAAACCAGGAGTCCAAAGGCCTGGACAAGGGAGATCCCCTTCTCCAAATCCCAGTTTCCTCACCTGGACACCCTGCGAAACACTATGCATAATCATCTCCCTGAGGACCAGAAGGGGCATTGCCCTGGCCACTCCGAAACTGAGCTGCGGCCCCTGTTCTGCATAAACAGCGAGTTTCACCCCAAGTTCCTTTATCTGTAAAAGGAGGTAGTTGACTTTCCCCTCTGCAGTCCCTCCCACCCTACATCCTGTGTGCCCCCTGAGAGTCTGAAGTCCCAGCCTGCCCTGCCTCCAAGGTTGTTAGAGAATCACATGAAAGTGTGAATGTGGAGGTACAGAAAAGTCTGTGAACAAAGAGGATGTCCGCAGAAGCCGGAGTGGGAGGGAAGGAGAAGAACCCTGCCTGGTCTCATTCCTACAGTGGGACATGGCCGAGTCCTGGCTGGCTGGGCCAGTCTTCTCCCAAAGGCCTGGGGCCACCTCCACTATCTTGCTGATCATAGCAGATCTGCAGCTGTCTCCATTTGAGTTGGAAATGGTGGGCTTTTTGTAGTTTTCCATTTAAGAGCTTCAGACCCCTCCCTCTGCTTTTTTCCTTATTAAAGTTTCTCTCGCCGGCTTATGTAATATCCAAAAACCAATTGCTTATTTTCCTGTCTGCTTAGAAATGAAAGTGGGACTCAGAGGGGAGCCTGCAGGCCAGGAGGCAGCCCCAGGCTGAGCCAGAGGCACCGGGAGGGAGAAGACCAGGCAGCTGGCTTCGGAGCTGGGTTGTAAAGGAGCTGAGTGCTTGGGGTCTCCCAGGGTCTCGGGGTTGGAAAAGGGCCCCAGAGCTGAGCTCTCAGTTGACAGGGCCACTCTTCCTCTCCTCTGCTCTCCTTCACCCCCAAACAGGGCCTGGAGCACCGAGCCCTTCTTGAGGCCACAGCTCAACCAGTGGAATGGGGCTGAATCAGCCTATTCCAGCAATAGTCGGTCCTAGAAAGAAAGCAATTCGAGTTCATCTGCAAGCTGCTCACACACCCCTGCAACTAACTTCCCATGGGGCCTGCGTTCCAAGGAGGCTCTGTAGTAAGGCATGGTTGGGCCTAGAGATCCAAGAGGGAACCCTCAGAAAATTCTAGAGAGACACAAACAAAAAAAGCTCTGGCAAAACTGTAGAGACAGTAAAAAGATCTGTGGTTGTCAGGGGTTCTGGAGGGAGGGAGGGAGAGATGGAGCACAGGGGACGTTCAGCGCAGTAAAATGATTGTGCCCTGTGAGCAGGACAGGAGGGAGTCATATGGGAACTCTGTCCTTTTCACTCAGCTGTACTGTAAACCTAAAACTGCTCTTAAAAAAAAAAAAGTCTGTCGGTCGGGCGCAGTGACTCACACCTGTAATCCTAGCATTTTGGGAGGCCAAGGCAGCTGAATCACTTAAGGTCAAGAGTTCAAGGCCAGCCTGGCCAACATGGTGAAACCCTGTCTCTACTAAAAATACAAAAATTTGCCAGGTGTGGTGGTGCATGCCTGTAATCCCAGCTACTCAGGAGGCTGAGGCATGAGAATTGCTTGAACCCAGGAGGCGGAGACGGAGGCTGCAGTGAGCCAAGATCACACCACTGCACTCCAGCCTGGGCGAGAGAGTGAGACTCCGTTTCAAATAATAATAATAAAATCTGTTAAATTAAAACAAGCAAATATTTATAGCCAAAACTTAGAAACAACCCAAATGCCCTCCAACCAGTGAATGTTTAAACTAAATTGTGTTACAGGTATAGCGTGGACTACTACTCAGCAATAAAAATGAGTGAACCATTCACACCATTCACACACATACACGCACTCCTGGGTTCTAGTAACAGAGCCACTCACTGATGTGCTGTATGATCCTAGGCAAATCACTTGCAGTTTCTGAGCCTGAATGTGGTTCCCAGGGAAACCTTCTCACTCCAGCCCATCTCACTGCCTCACTCTTGTCCAATAGGACAAGACGGAAGCTAAATTGCACACCTTTCTTGCCCCCCTAGAAAGAATAAGCTCTCCACAGCCCCTGGTTCACTGGCAGTGCTGGTGACTTACCCCTCCCAGCCAATAAGCACCCAAGGCTTTTTCTCTAGCCCAGTTCAGCCTGGGGCCGGCTCTGTGGGACCAAGAGTCCACGAGTCAGTGGAATCAGCCACCTTCCCTGCCTGACAGGGCTCCAGCCACCCTGGAGTCCAACTCCTCACCTTCCCCTCCCGCCCTTGCCCTTCTCTGCTCTCCTGAGTTGTCCATACATCACAAGGAATGCAATACCCTTTTTTTAAAAAAAGCCATTTTGCTCTGAACTAACAGAGTCAGGCCTCATTGTTCCCAATATCGCCAAGCAATTTCTGAGCTAGGGGAGTGTTGAATTGGAGCAGGAAGATGGACAATTGGGCAGGGTCAGCTGACATGATAGGGAGTGGGTCTGGAGAGCTTCAGGGAGCAGGGGAGGAAGTGCTTAGCTTGGGATTAGGAAAGAAGGATGCTGGAGTCTCCAGAGGTGTAAGCAGAGGTGATACCCTGATATTTCCTGTCTCTGGGCTTCCTGCCCCACTCATTGGGCTCAACCCTGGGTTCATCTGGGATGTAACTTCTTTACCAATTGCTCTCCTTTAAATAATGCTGACCTGCTCTAATACCTCAACTCTCTTTCCTGCAATTTCTACAGCAGAAATTCCAGGCAATGAGAATTTGAGTATCTCTAGGACCACAAAGATGTTGCCCAATCTTTGACGGCCCAAGGATTGCCACACATCCTTCAAGGCAGCGCTCTCGGGTCCCTCCTTCAGGAAAGCCCTGGCCCAGCTCTGAATTAATTGCCCCCTGCCTTGGCTACCATGACATCTGTGCTCTCGCACAAATTTAGCACCTATCACATTCACTTAGCCCCTAGGCCACACGACACAAACGCAGCTTGAGCTCTGCAAGTTAATGCCCTAATGCTATTATAAACTACATTTATGAGCAGGGACCGCATTTATCTATCTTTATTTCTTCAGTCTCAAATACTGTTCCAGACACATAGTTGGGACTTAATAAATGTTAAATGAACAGAACACTCTGGTGGCTATACAACTCTGGGCACAACATTGACTGGCTGACACCAATTATCTAAAGGGACATCAAAACACTCTTAGGAGAAGGAAATTCATTTCCCACAGCCTGCAGAACAGAGCTGTCCAGTAGAACTCTGTGATGAGGGGAATGTCCTTTATCTGCTCTGTCCAATACCTAGCCACTAAGAACACAGGGCTGTTGAAAACCTGAAGTGTGGCTAGTGTGACTAAGGAACTGAATTTTTTAATTTTAGTTAATTTCCAATTAAATAACCACATGTAGCTGGTAGCTACCAAAGCGAACAGCATAGTTCTAGAAAAAGGCATCTCTGAAGAGGGGGCTGGAAACTTGTAAATGAAATGAACATGAAAGTTTCTAACAGCTTGGTGTCACAGCACTGGACAGCAGCTATGAGCATGGGCTCTGGAGCTACATGGTCTGGGGTTCAAATCCAAGTTGCCAGCAAATGTTTTAACCCTCTGTGCTTCTGTTCCTCATCTGGATAACAAGAATAGTATTTACCACATGGATTCCTATTAGGGTCAAATAAATGAGTCAATACATTGAAACGGTGCCTGGCACATAGTAAATACTCAATAATTATTAACGGTACCTAGCAAGCAGGCAAAAATGTTTGTTGAGTTTGAACGTGCATGTACAAAAGAATATTTGCTAATACTTATTGAATATTTACCAAGTGTCAAGCACTGTGTTAAGAACTTGACAATAGCCCTAAGAGTTATGATCATCAACATATTGAAGGCGACAAACTGAGGCTAAGGAGGTAAGGTGAAGGCCCAGATTTCACAACTGGGGGGTGGGTGCTACTGGGATCTAGTGCATAGAGGCCAGGGAAGCTGCTAAGCATCCTACAGTGTGCAGAACGCTCCGCGGCAAAGAATTATCCAGCCCCAGAAGTTAACAGTGCTGAGGTTGAAAAACTCTGGTCTACAGCCCCCTAGACAGAAATCACAGATAGTTACCATTTGCCACATGAAAGAGCTATGTGCCAGCACTGCAGAGGACAGGGGGAGGTGCTTGAAAAACAGTCCCCACTCTGGAGACACTTGTGGTGAAACTGCACCAATGCAAGATTAGGAAAGAGAGGAGGAGGTGCCAGGGGGCTGTCACCTGAGATGACAAAGGGAAGGGGTGAAATCACTTGTCTTTTCACAAGTGAGAAGCACAGAGGGTGGAGGAAGGGCCTAGAGCCAGAGACAATGTGGATCCAAAGCATGGAGCTCCTGGAGAGGCCACTCTCTGGACCCTGGTTTTGTACAAAGCATGAATGACACAGTCTGCTCCTCCATTTGATGGAAAGTTGCCCAATCTCCAATAGGTCGGCATGTCAACAAGATGCCATCATCAACATCACTACTGTTTACTGAGCACTTACTCTGTGTCAGGTACTGCACTGAGGGCAAAATCTCATTTAGCCTCGTAACAACTCTCTTTCCCAAGTAACCATGGCTAGCCCCAGACTGCCAGAATCTAGAGCACCAGCTCTTAACCACCATGCTGTGCTTGCTGTCTTGGCATCAGATGGGAGAGTGGGCAATGGATGAGATAGGCCCACACCATGCTCTGCCCCTCCACACGGCATGATTAGACAGCCTGCCTGCCCTTGCCATGTGTCTTCCTTCATCCCCTGACCTGCTGCATAAATTGTAAGGGTCTCCCAGGCTCTACCACAGTGTCTGGCATACAGCAGGTGCTCAACACACATTTTTTGAAGTGAACTGAAATGAGAAGGTTGGCTCCTTGAGCTCCATGGATGGAAGCCAAAGTGACAGCCTCTTCCTGATCACCTACTCTGTTCAGGCCCTATGCTTGGCACTCACTCCCCAATTAGCGCCCAGGAGGAAAGACAGGTATAAATACTATCAGCATGTGGCAGAGGGAGTGCCGGAAACCACACAAGTGGGGCAATTTAGAGCTCACGCCTTGGATGCTTAGAGATCAGGAGGCAGGGAAAGAGGAGGAGAGAAGGTCTCACCAAACCCAGGCACTTGGGCTGAAACTGAAAGGAAGGGGAAAAGTTCTCCTGACAGGCTTGGAATGAGAAGTGCAGAAAAAAGACTTCCCAAGGGAGGAACTTGTGTGAACAAAGATGCAGAGGTGAGCAAAGCAGCTATGATGGGGGAAGGAGGTTCTAGATTAGTCAGAGCATATGGGGCAAGACAGGACCACTTGTGATGTGGACACATGAAAAGGGACTAGGCAGTGGGAATCCAAGAACTTCCTCTAGACGGGAGCGGGTTTACGTCAACCATGCTTCGAAAGGGATTTGCCAGGGAATTATTTATGGTGCTACCAAGCAAGCACTTATTTAGCTTATATCCAACATTATACAAACACGGCATTGAGCTCTGCAAGTTAGGGCCCTAATGCCACTCTAAATTAAATTCATCAGTGTCTTAATTAAGATCTATATTTAGTTCTTAATTAAAGGGGAGAGAAAAGCCCACGATGTTGCAGAGCTGAGATTTGGAATGGAGATAAATCATCTTTCTGCCAGTATACTGGGCACATGCCCACCCACTCTCAAGACACAGCCCCCTGCCAGGGCTGGCAATCCTTTAATCTTCCCTCCCTCCCTCCCTCCTTCCTTTCCTCTCTCACTGTCTCCCTCCCTCCCTCCCTCCATTCTTCTTTCCTTCGTCTTTCATTACCTCCTTCTTACATTTATTCTACATGTATTTATTGAGAAGCTATTGTGTCCCAGGCATTCAGCTTTGATTCTGGGACGGGTAAGGAACAAAATAGAAATGGTCCCTGACCTCAAGGAGATTACATTCAAAAGAAGAACAGCAATGGATACACACGCCTCAGCTTTGAGATCCTGCCCCCCAGCCCCATAAGGCAATGCCATGGCATGGAGAGAGAAGGAACTGGCAGAACACCGTCCTACACCCAAATGGGCAGTGACTTGTCTGAAACCCTGGATGAGTCTCTTCACCTCTTGGGCTTGTTCAATCTTCTCTAAAACAAAAACTACTCAGCTCCACAGCATCATGGAAAGAATCCCAGCCTGAGCCACCAGAAGACCCATTCTCTCCCGGCTTCACCTGGCTCTGTGGACTTGGGCACATCGCTCTAGCTCTCAAAGGTTGCTGGGAGGATCAGACAAGACAATGGCTGGGAGAGGGTCTGTAATAGTCCCATGCCGCACACATGTATGTAGTCATTTTATAGTACCTCAAGGGGCTGTGATAAAGATCACTGAAGTTATAGGGGTAGACACTTTTATAGCAATTTACAGAAAACTTGAGATGTGAAATTGAAAAAATCATCTGCAAAGCAGAAGCTTCGAAATTCAAATTTATTTTTGTTTATATTTTGGCCAGGTCAAGTTCTTGGGCAGGGGCATTGTGAATTGCTGTTACTGTGTCATTTACACATCTGCGTGGACATTCAATTGTCTGGTTTCCCGAGTGAGGCAGGAGGATGGGAAGGGCTGGCAAGAGCTGGCAAGGGGACTCTGGTGCCGTCATCCCATCAGCCAGAGAAAGTCTTGGAGAGTGGCCATGTGGCCACTCTTCACAGTCCCCCTGTGCCCACCATTCTGGGCAAGCTCTCAAGTGGGCCAGCTGCAGCCCCTTAAGCAGAGGATGGAGATGGGTTATCAGGTGAATGCGGAAGGGGTCTGTGAGCTTCCCCTTTACCCTAAGGTTCTAGGAATCTCTGACATCGATGAGGCACTTTCCTCTGGGAGCAGCTTAACTGAGCAGCCACAAAGACCTTTGCAAAGCATCAGCCTGAGTTCCTGGGAGCTTCAGTGCCTTGGCCTGGTGAACAGAGTTAGCAGAGGCCAACAGTTGGAATCCACATTCACCTCGTGCCAAGGACTGTATCCAAGGTGACTCAAACATAAGCAAGAGGGGTTCCCGCCCTCGGCCCAGCCAGCACAAATTAGGAGCGAGAGCTGGAAGTCAGCGAGACAGCCACACTGATTACAGTGCAAACTTAACCAGCTGCCCTTCCTCACCACCCCCAACCCCCAGAAAGTGCTTTTCTCCAGGGCCCAACCAGGGTTCCGGGGACCCTGGGTAAAATGGTAAAATTCACCAGGGTAAAATGCCGCTTGGGTTGATTATTACGGATGTCAGAGTGGTTTGGGAACAGAAGGAGACAACAGTGCACCACAGTTGGGGAAAACGGATTGTACAAAGGCACAGAACCAATAAAGCCCGATGAGTTAAGAAAATAAGTAATTTGTGTGTGGTGTGAGGGGATGGGGCAGGTGAGGCAGGAGAGGCCAGCTGAGACCAGCTTGGGGAAGGCCTTGCGCTCCATCATTTCACTCCTCCGGCCCAGCCTCAGGCAGCCTTCAGTGCACACCTCCGAGGAGCGTCCTTTCTCGTGAACTTCCAGCCCAGGTCCCCCGGCCAGGCAAGCCCCGCAGCGCCCCTCCACCTCGAAGCAGATCCTAGACTGAGGAAAAACAGTCCCCCAACACAGCCCGGGGTGGGCAGGGGGCACGGTTTATTTTAGAGCCGGCGACTCGCAGCCCAGGAAGCGGCGCTAAAACCCGCGGACCCGGCAGGCGCAGCGGATCCGAGGAGCGGCGGGGGCGGCCAGGAAAGTTAACTTAGCACCACCGGCGCTTCAAAGCGGTGCAGCTGTGGCTCGCAGAGCCGGCGCCGCTTTCTTCTCGCCGCTCCCTTCTCCCCGATTAATCAGCGGCTACAGCCGTCGCTTTGATCCCCGAAATCAAACCCTCCGTCTGATGGGTGACTTGATGTTATGCTAATCCAAGCTGATTGAGCTGAGATAATTACACTTCATCCAGGTTTCCTGGGAGTTCCGAATAAATATTGATGCACATCTGTCCCCCGCTCAGGTGTAGAGGGGAGCTTTGCGCTGGCAACAGTTTCCGCCCGCCCGGGAGCGCGCGCTCCGCCGCCCGCCTTCGTCCCTGCGCCCGGGAGGCCACGAGCCGGGCGTCTGCCCCCAGCTTCCCCGCGCAGGGCCCGCGAGGCGCCCGGGGAAAGCGACCAAGACCTGGAGCTTTGCGGTTCGCGGCCCGGGTTGGAGTGGCCGCACACCAGTATCAGCTGTGTGGTCTTGGACATGTCACTTAACCTCTCTGAGCACCAGGGCCTAGCCATCTCTCTAGATTGCGGCAAAGTTTTTTTGTTTTGTTTTGTTTTGTTTTGTTTGAGATAGAGTCTCGCTCTGTCGCCCAGGCTGGAGTGCAGTGGTGCGATCTCGGCTCGCTGCAACCTCTGCCTCCAGGGTTCAAGCTATTCTCCAGTGCGGCAAAGATTTAATGGGATGCGTAAGAATGGGCCGAACTGCAAGGCGAGTCTCAACCCCGCGGAGCCTTCCTCAAGCGCCTCCTCCCCGCCAGCTCCAGACGGTACGGAATTGAATAATAAAGACAGCGTTTCAGTGGCGCCGCTCCTCCCCGCAGGCTAATTAGGTCGTGTTTGTAAAGCACTTGGAAGACAAAACGCGCCCCAAGTGTTAATTATCATTAGCCCCGTCCCAACACGCTTCCCGAGCGGTGCTGACAGCCAGGAGTGTCCCTTTGCCAACAGGCGGCCGGGTGGGGCGCGGGGACCGCAGCCAGACCGCGCCCTCCACCCCTGCTGGCTCAGATTCCTTTCCCAGGCCCTCCGAAAATTGGGACACCAGGGCAGAAAGGGGTAGGGAGAGCAGCGGAGCACAAGACACAGCTAACTGCAGATGTATCCGTCCCCCTTCGGGTAAGAGAGAGGGGACGCCCGGGAAGGCCTCACTCAGGAGGGCCCCCAGGTGTTGGAGAAGGAGTCGGAGTCCACGCAGCGACCCGGGGCGAGTCTTCTGGGGCGTGGACTTCCCTAAGCACCGTGTCTTCCTAAATCTCTCAGGGTTTGCCCCAGGCAGCCTCCCGAAGCTCGCCCCCATCGACTAAAGACACTATTGCCCAATCCAGGTCTCTTATAAGGCCCGGGCCAGAGCTGAAGGACTTTGGAGACAGACACCCGAGCTCAAAGTTTGTTCTGGCTGTGCCAGGCTGTACTTCTGGCAGATCTTGGCCCTGCCCTCAGAGTAAGACTGCCCTAGAAGTTGTAAAACCAAGACAGTATTCCCTTCTCCCGCCTTTATTAGGGATGATGAATACACAGCCCAGACCCCGAGGGGCCCCCACACCACTGCCAGTGGGAAGCAGAGCGCAATTGGTATCCAGCTCCTCCTTCAGTGCTCGGGGGGACATACCCTTCAAATAACTCCAGCAATACTTAGAACACATCCCAGTGAAAAACAGCCATGAATGATATGGAATTGACAATCTACAAAGTGCATTTATATGCATCATCCGATTAGGTCCTAATGAGCAACTAAGGCTCACAGATGTTAGCAGGACTAGGGCTAGAGCCCAGGTTTGCTGTCCCCAGACTCCTTGTGATGTCTCCAAGCCCACTTTTCTCAGAGAGGCTGCAGCTGTAATTCTTTGCACACATGTAATCCTCTCATACTCTGTTGCTCACCACCGCTTTCCTGAAATTGGGCATTTATCCAACAACAAGCATACCCAGGGACATTTCCTGTTGTCTTTAGAAGCTGGTGGGCAGAGCTGCGTGCCCAGACATCGTCCTCAGAGGCATGCAAAGACCAGCCTCTTGAATGAGGCAGTGTGGAGTTGTGGGGAGGGTACTCCCCACCTCTTGGGAAAAGAGTTTATAAGCTCCACAAAGCAGGGTGTTGGACCCCACCAACCCCTTTCACCCCTGTAATTCCTAACATGGTGTTGAATAGTGTGTGCTGAACTCCAGGCAGAGGTGAACTGGAGAAGCAAGTAGTGGAGGCCTCCGAGAAGGAAGCAGACACCAGGAGGCTGAGTTCATGCCCTTTGCCGATGCCAGAGACGCCAGGCTTCTCAACCTTCCCCGAGCCCAAGAGGGCTAGAAATCACTGGGGGAGTCCCTTAAAGGGCAGATTTATGGCCCAGCCAGAGATTCTGATATAACAGTCTGGGTTAGAGCCCCTGGAATCTGCTTTAAACACACTCTTCACACATACACACTCCTCAGGCAGTCTAGATAAAGGACATTCCTCCAATCCCTCCTTGAGAACCCCTGCCCACCAAGAGCTGAGCATTGCACAGAAACTCTCAGCAGTCAGCCAGGTAAAAGTGCAGGTGGATCCCAGGGAGGCAGGGCCATCTGGCAGGCCTGGTGGAGGGTGGGGAACGTTTGGTCCTCTCTACAGGAGTGCCTTGGTCTCAGAGTGTGGGTGAAGAGAGGCTAGGGAGCCGGTGGCCCGCTCCGTGTGGCGCTGCAAGCCCCCTGCTCTTCCCCAGGGACAGCCCGAGGGCAGAGCTCAGCCAGCCTTCCTCTGAGGACTTCTGCAGGGAGGGGCCGCACATGGCTTGCCAGCCCTGGAGGATGTGCCACCTGTCACTGGGTCAGTGGGCAGACAGGTATGCTGCCTGTCAGGAGCTTTGGGGTACACAGACCCCGTTATCCACTAGTTGCAGGAGGCTCAGGGCTGAGGGCCCATAACACTTTTAGGAGCCTTTGGAAATGTTTTGATTTCTTTTAACATCAGAAGAAAATAAATGAGCTTTCAGAGAGAATAAAGTATTTTAATATACAATATTAACTTATTCATCTGTCTACTAATGCAGTCATAGTGAGATTTTTTTTTTTAATGGAGAAAGGAACCCATGAAAGCCAAAGTGCCTAAGGGGCCACGAAAGTCATAAAATGGCCTGGGGCAGGAGGACAAGGGATGTGAGGAGGGTGGCAGGTGACTGCCCTGACACCTGGGAGGCTTCCCACAGGGCAGATATGACTTCCCATGGCAACCAGAGCTTGCTGTCAACCAGGCCCCTCACTGGCAGTGCCCAGGGTCCAATGGAAAGGGGCAGCTGCTGAACGGGCCCTAGAGTTGTCATGGCAATTATGATTGACAATGGAGCATCCTGTGAATGCCAGCAATGATCCCTAAAATGACCTCTGCCCTATAGGCTGGGTCCTGCAGGGAATGTTGGCAGATTGGGCTCAAAATGAGAAAGGGGGAAGAAAGAGGACTGGATGCAGGAGTGGGAGGACCTGGCCTCTGTGCCTTTGGGCAGCAGTAAATGAATGTAAGTGAGGTCCAGGTGAGCACATTTATTTTATAGTAAATATTTTGGGTCCTTTTTGATGTGAAGTTGCACATCCTTCATTCTTCTCTATAAGTGGGGAAAAAGAGGAGAAGAAAGAGAAGTACCACTCTGGCCTGCGGCCTGGCCTATTTCCCCAGAGCTCACTCTTTTCATCTTGCCCTACCATCTCCCCCTCTTCACCCAACTCCCAATGCCCTGTAAGGCCCCAAACTTTGCGTGTGGTGGGTAAGCAGCCCTACCGCAGTCAGAGGCCACGTTCACTAATCCAGAAATTAAAGCGCCTGGAGAAAACAGGCTAATCAAATTATACATTCCTAGAACCATTTATAAGCCGGGTACATTCTTTAATCTTAATTAGAAATCTGAGCAGCTCCCACTGTCTCTGTAATCAACATTTAAACAGCACTGACCCCCGTGGCGCTAACCTTGAGAGCCACACACAGGTTGGTGAGAAGAGAGCTGGGGCTGCCTCCTTGCTGGAGAAGGGGTGTTCGTGGAACTGAGCAAGGCTGGATCACTCAGCTGCCCCCGTGACACCCCATGTCTTCCCCTCCCTGACGACCCATACATACACACAGCCTCAATCAATCAAATCCACCCACCAACCCCCATGCCCCCAACCCAGGACCAGGTTTAGAACCTTGTGTCTCTCACTTAACAATTACAATACTTTTCTAACTGGCCCATTCTCTAAGCCACAACTCAAGGATCTTTCTACAGAGCACTTCTGACCATGTTGGTTCCTATAAAACTACTCAAGGTTCCTTACAGCCTTTAAGATATAATCCACACCTGCCTCCCCTGTGCACGGTGCCCCAGGCTTTGTGGTCCAGCCCCTGCTACCTCTTTATCCCACTCCTCCGTGACACTGAACTCCTGCCATCCCCTGCACACACAAAGGGATTTAATTTTCTGAGTCTTTGCACATGCATCCCACCAGGAATGCTTCCCTCTGGTTTTAACAAACCTGGTCCTACTTAGCCTTTAAAACCTTGCAAAGAAAACATATGTCCACACAAAAACTTTTACAGGAAGGTTCACGGCACCATGATTCATACTAGCCCCAAACTGGAAACAATCCAAATGCCCATTTACCTGGTGAATGGATAAACAAACCGTGGTACAGCCATACAATGGAATAGAACTCAGCGACCAGAAGAAACAAACTATTGTTACATGCAACAACAAGAATGGACCACAAACACATTATGCTAAGTCAAAGAAGACAGACACCAAAATTATGTATTATATCGGGGGTCCCCTACTGGTCCGTGGCCTGTTAGGAACCTGGCTACACAGCAGGAGGTGAGGGGCTGACAGGTGAGTGACGCTTCTTCCGTATTTACAGCCACTCCCCCTGGCTCACATTGCCACCTGAGCTCTGCCTGCTTGTTAGGTCGGTAGGGCATTAGATTCTCATAGGAGCGCGAACCCTATTGTGAACTGTGCATGCGATGGATCTAGGTTGCATGTTCCTTATAAGGATCTAATGCCCTGTTGATCTAACATTGTCACTGTCTCCCATCACCCCCAGACAAGACTGTCTAGTTACAGGAAAACAAGCTCAGAGCTCCCACTGATTCTACGTTATGATGAGCTGTAGAATTATTATATATTACAATGTAATAATAAAGTGCACAGTAAGTGTAATGTGCTTGAATCATCCCGAAACCATCCCCACCCTGGTCTGTGGAAAAAGTGTCTTCCACAAAACCGGTCCCTGGTGCCAAAAAGGTTGGGGACCGCTGTATTACATACTCCATTTACATGAAATTTCCAGAAAAGTTAAACAAATAGAGGCTGGAGGCAGGTCAGTGGTTGCCTTGAGCCTGGAGTAGGAGTAGTAATTGACAGTATACGGGCATGAAGGGAGTCTCTGGAAGTGATGCAAGTATTAATAAGTATTCTACAACTCGATTGTGGTGATAGTTGCATAAAGGTATAAACTTACTAAAAATCATTGAACTGTATACTTACAATGGGTGAATTTTATGTTATGAATAAAATTAGCAGTAAAGCCGTTAATCAGTAAAGCTAATTGACAGATGGGGATAGATGTGATGAATTAAGTATCATACAATGATAATAGTAGAACCTAAGCAGTGGGTTGAGTGTTCACTGGAAAATTCTTTCAACTTTTCTATATGCTTAAGAATTTTCATAATAAAATGTTGGGGGATGGAGGGTTCTTGTTACATCCTCACTTTTCTGAAGCCTTTGTCTTTTGCCTTTCCCTCACTCTAACCATGCCAATCTTGGAAACAATTCACCTCTCACTTCTGTATAATAAGTGGTCACTTATATGGGCTCTTGTCTTGTGAAGCTGGTCTTCTTTGTCCTGCCAAGTGTCAATTGAGGAACCCTCTCACATAAACAAAGATGCGGCTAGAAGGCGTTCGTTGTTGAAAGGATCAAGATGTAACCAAATCTGTGTTTTGAGTATTCTATTGTTGTTTTTGTTTTTTGTTTTTTTAAGCGGTTTAACAATATTTACCTTACCTTTTTATGGCTGGGGCAGAAGGCCAATTTACATAAAAAGCCCAGAGACTTTTGGGAGGAAAGAAATGAATGGCCTAACTTCCTGAGCTCTCTAAGACTCAACAGGTCAGGGAAACCTGTTGCTGAATGAATGTCCTGTAAAATTCAGGACTCTAAGTTATCTTAAGGAAAGAGGATGTCCAGGTGAGTGATCTGGGCCTGAAAGAGAGCCATAGAAGTTCACGGGAGAGTACTGGTTTGGGCAAACCATGTGTGTGGTGCAGAAAATCCTCCATGCCCAGAGACCACTGGATGGAGTTTGTACTTTGGAAATAACCGCTGAGGGTATGAGTGAGATCCATGTGTGCTGAAGGTTTGAAGCCCCTGGTGCCCCACTGTGGTCTGGCAGAGGCCTTAGGGTCTGACAACTGGAGCCTGTGGGCTGTGCAGAGCACTGCAGCAAGTCCCAGTCATGCTGGGCCATTAGGCTGATGCAATCTCTGCACTTGGCTTTGGAAGAAGGCAACCCCATTTGGACCAAGTATGCTACCAGGGTCAATGAAGAGTTCAAGAGGCCTTGGGGAGGGAGCCTCAAGAGGGAGATCCCAGGCTAGCTGCTCATCAGGAAGGTGGGCTTGCAGGCAACCAAATTTTAAAATGTGATTGTGCTTATGCTGCAGGTTTGTGCAGTGGTTCACACCAGTTGCAATTGTATCATGCCTCTGCCTGTGTTTCCTTACTGACTTGTTTGGCTGGAGACTGAATCTGTGAAGCAGGGACTGTATGCCATTTATCTCTACCTCCTTAGCACAGTTCCTGGCACATTCTAAGTGTCAGTCCAGGACCCAAAAACCCCAACCTGTGGCCCCAGCTTGGATGTCAGCCCACAGCATGGCATCAAGAAAGTCCCTGAAGCCTGGTTTTTCTCTATCTCAGGCCAGACATATCAAGAAGGGAGCAAGGACAGAATGCTGGCGAAGGATTTGAAACTTCTTGAAGAGGGAGGGAACTGGTGCTACCGCGGACTCAGGACAGAACGACCTAATGCCTGAACCCATCCATTCACTTACTCAATCCACATTTTACCTGCATTCCAAGATCCAGGGACAGAGACCTGAATGTGACCGGGTGAGAATCTCCCAGTCTGGAATATGACATGATCTCACTGAGCATGTAAAAACTACTATTGTGGGCCAGGCATGGTGGCTCACACCTGTAATCCCAGCACTTTGGGAGGCCCAGGCGGGCAGATCACCTGAGGTCGGGAGTTCGAGACCAGCCTGACCAACATGGAGAAACCTCATCTCTACTAAAAATACAAAAATTAGCCAGGCACGGTGGCAGGTGCCTGTAATCCCAGCTACTCGGGAGGCTGAGGCAGGAGAATTGCTTGAACCCGGGAGGCGGAGGTTGTGGTGAGCTGAGATCACGCCATTGCACTCCAGCCTGGGAAACAAGAGCAAAACTCCATCTCAAAAAAAAAAAACTACTACTGGAACTGTATCAGTTAGCAAGCATTTGGTTGCAAGTAACAAAAAACAAAACTGACTTAAATAATAAGGAAAATGTGTTATTTAATGTAGTAGGAAGTCCAGGGGTCAGACAGGATGCAGGAGTGGCTGATTCATGGGCTTGACAGTAAGACTGGAAACCCCAGTCCTTTTTTTTTTTTTTTTTTTTTTTTTTTTTTTGAGATGGAGTCTCGCCCTGTCGCCTAGGCTGAAGTGCAATGGCATGATCTCGGCTCACTGCAACCTCCCAGGTTCAAGCAGTTCTCCTGCCTCAGCCTCCCAAGTAGCTGGGATTACAGGCCCATGCCACCATGCCTGGCTAATTTTTTGTATCTTTAGTAGAGATGGGGTTTCACCCTGTTGGCCAGGCTGGCCTTGAACTCCTGACCTCATGATCCACCCACCATGGCCTCCCAAAGTACTGGGATTACAGGTGTGAGCCACTGCACCTGGCCTCTGTCTTTCCTCTATCCTTCCTCCAGGTTTTGGCTTCAACTTCAGTTTGGTGAGGCATGCCTTCCAGACCTAACGGTGTACAGCATGAAAGAAGGTTAATTTTTCTCTTCCCATAGCTCTCTTCTAGAAGCAATAAGATTTTTTTCATAAAGCTCCCTAGTCTACATTTTGTGCATCTTATTGGCCCAAATATGGGATACAGTCCCAATTCCTGAACCAGTCACTGGCATGGGGACTGGGTTTATTTCAGGCCAATAAGACTCAACCCTGAAGCTCAGGAGTCATGGGGAGTCCATGATAGGAACTCCAAAGGAAAGGGAGGCAACAGGAAAGCTCTCCAGAGGAGGTGGCCTATGAGCTGGGTCTTTGTATTAGTCTGTTCTCACATTGCTGATAAAGACATATCCAAGACTAGGTAATTTATAAAGAAAAAAAGGTTTAATGGACTCACAGTTCCACGTGGCAGGGGAAGCCACAATCATGGTGGAAGCCAAAAGGCATGTCTTACATGGTGGCAAGCAAGAGAGAAAGCAAGCCAAGTGAAAGGGGTTTCCCCTTTTAAAACCATCAGATCTCGAGACTTATTCACTACCACAAGAACAGTATGGGGGAAACTGCCTCCATCATTCAATTATCTCCCACTGGGTCCCTCCCACAACATATGGGAATCATGGGAGCAATCCAAGATGAGATTTGGCTGAGGACACAGTCAAACCATATCAGTCTTCAAAAATGGGCAGGAGTTATCTGTGAGGCAAGAGGGAGAAGGTGATCCCAGGCACTGGGCTCAGCATCTGAAAAAGCATAGCAAGATGTTCAAAGGACCAGGAGACATTGGGCAGGACTGGAGAGTTGGGGACACAAGGGACATAAGAAATCCAAGTCTGGCTGAAAAAATCGCAGGGCTAACATGGTGCCGGCCCTCATCGTCTGTGCTAAGGAGCTTGAACCTTAGTCAGTGGGAAACAGGGGAGTCTCGTTTGTCGGATGATTTTGAGGACAACGTGGGAATGTCCCAGTATACATGGGAGTCAGTTGGAGTACTTCTATTTAGGAGCACTGCTATGTGCGTCTCAAACTAACTCATGGCCCCACCAGGTTTCCTGAGCAGTCTCAGAGCCATAGGTGGTGTCTGCAGCAGCAGCAACAGGTGAGGAGCTGGGACTGCTGCCTCCCTGTGGGCCAGGTAGCAAGGACAGAGGTACATAGATAGGAGGGAATGATCCCGGTCCCCTTCCAGGAGCTCAGAATGAAGCCACCAGCCATGGGCATAAAGAGAAGCAGGCCTGGAACAGGCCCAACCGCTTCCTGGTGAATCTCGTTGTCCCCACACTCACTGTGCAATCAGCAGCCTGGCCAGCCATCCAGCCCTGTTAAGGTGGCTGCTGTCTCACCCCCTGCCAGGAGGAAGGGAAACGTCCAGTTCCCAAGAGGGAGTCCAATGAGGAAACCATGACATACATATCCTTCCATTCCCAGACTCTTCTACACATACACCTGCTTCTCCCTTGAACTACTGAGCTCTGGCTCCCTCTCCCCCTACCCTTACCAACTTCCAAGTGGGTTCTGACCTGGCCCCTCTACTTCCTCCCCACCTGTTGGTCCCTCAAGCCTCTGCAGTCTGGCTATTGATACAGCTGAGGACGCTAATGACCCCTCAGTGACCACCTCTAAGAGCCATCTGAGACCCCATCCTCTCTGACTTCCGAGTGGCATTCTCACTTTGGACAGCATTCTTCTTCTTAAGTTCAACTCAGAGTCTGGAGCCCTCCCAGGCCTTGATCTGGGCAGTAATCCATGGCTGCTTTACCACTTCCTGCCCCTCTGGCCATCCCTATCTGCCCCTTTCACCATCTCTTTCTGTCTTTGAACCCCATGTGAGTGTGTTCTCATCGCCATATCTCCAGACGCCCCCTCCCACCATGCCCTGTCTCCCTCCACGGCTCCATTCTCACATAATGATGGTTCTCCTATCTAAACTCTAGGCCTCCCCACCTCCTGAGAGGGCCCCAGCCTCCCTCCCAAGTCTTCTGCTGGACCTTTCTCTCTGGCCGCCCTACACCAGCTCAGTCCCCAAATGTCTGCCACCAAGGTCGTTGTCTTTTCCCCACCCTCCTCCTCCTCACCCCCTAGCTTCTCAGAACGCCATCTGCACCTTTCACACCACCACACTTGAAACCACAGACTTCCCCACGATGCCTCACCCCCCATGACCTCTCTTACTCCTTCCTTCTAGTCAGTGGCCAAGTTATCAGAATCTTAGATTCTGATTTTTGTCATAAACAAACTTTCGTGGCTCTCATATGTCTGTCCAATAAGCTTGAACTTCTCAGCGTGGCACCCAAGGCCCATGGTGGCCAGCCTCCTGCCTCTCCTTCTGCCTTGTTTGCTAGTACCCTTCTCTGGGTACCTCCACCACTTCACTCATGCCACCTTCCTTTCCTTCAACGCTTTCTCTCCCCTAACCCAAGTGGGCCATTCTTTGCTGCTTGGCTGAAATATCTGTCCCTTTCATGGGAACAGGAGCCATCGTCGGCTTTGTTACCCAGAAGGCTGGGTTGGCAAGCGTAGCTTGGGTCTACATCCACAGCTGGGCTCTTGATACTTTCACTTGCACTCAGAACTCCACGTCTTTTCTGTGCAGAGGTAGACCTTGCTCCAGTGAGGAGGGGTGGAATGCAGGCTCCCTGAAGGCAGGGCGGCCCTGACAGCAGAGCAAGGAAGGGTGCCTGTGCCACCCCTGTGCAGGCCCCACTTCTTATCACATTACCCACTTAGAGGGAGAGAGAGAGCAATTGAGAGCATGGAGGGATAAGCAGAAGCAGCTCTGATCGCTGTTTCCAAAAGGGCTGGAGTTCTTCTATATGGGCCAAGGTAAAATGCTGAGGGAGGAGAAAGCCATTCTTCCCCACATGACCATGTGTTTATTCCAGGGCAGGGGGCCAGCACTACGCAGACACGCATGCCTCTGGGTCCACGAACAGCTCCTGTGAGGGGGCATATTAATTACTCTTTGTGTGCCCTGAATAGCGGCATCTCCCTACACACAAGCTTGGCCACCCTGTGCCATTTCTATGCAGATTCTACTATGACTCAAACCTTTTTTCTTTCATTCTCAGCAGCATATTCCTAGTACCCTCCTCCAGTTTCTGGAAGAACTAGTGGTTATCACCAACTGGCAGTTAGTACCAGTGATTCCAGAGCTGACTTGACCCTCAATATCCAGTTCCACATCAGCAGCCAGAACCCCAGGGAGTCCGGCCTCAGATGATGGTGCAGGACAAAAGCCAGGAATAAGTTCCTGCATTTCTGCATTTCTGCCCTGACCTCCTCTAGCCTTTAAAAAAAAAAAAAAAAGATGAACATCTTCAGGAATTAGATGTCCATTTGTCCATTAAGGCTACATTTTAAAAAAAAATTTCCAGCTGATAATTTCACACAGGAATTTGTTAGTCCTTTTTTTTTTTTCAGTGCTCTGAGTGTCCCAGGAGTCTGGCTCTTTACCTGGAAATTCTTTCTCAAATTACAATTCCCATCTCAGTGTGGTTGTCCCCATATCCCTAGGGCTTTCTGGTGGCATTCCACAGCTCATACTGACACTGACTCTCCCTCCATCTCTGTACCCTGAGTCCAGCAATTAGACAGTGTGAAAACAGAATCTCAACACAAATAGTGTTCATCTGCAGTGCAGCAGGACCCTGGATGTTAGATCCAAAATTCCAAAGGGTAACTCCCCAAATGTACCCCTAACTGTGCTCTTAGCAGCTGGAAGTACAAGAAGGTCAGCCCATTCTCAGAAATAAATCTTCTCATCAGACAGTCAAGCATGCACACAGACCAGAAGAGAGTACAAAGCAGCTCTCTACCTCCCTCCCTACCAAGTCTCCTCGACTGATATCTGGGGGTTCATCCTTCTGCTCCCTCATCCCCTCTTAGATCTTGGGTCCTCTCTTCTTCCCTCCCAGGGTCCAGGTGCTTCTTCCTCCTGACCTCTGTCTCAGGCACTCAGGCAGTAGGTTTCATCCCTTTTTCCCCTTGATGGAAATCAAAGGAGACTTCAGATCCTGCAAGTCCTACGTGCAGGACGGGAGAGACAATACCCAGAAGATAAACCTTCTCCAAGTCAGAAGTTCTCTGCCCTCACTATGCATCAAAACCATCTAGGCAGATTTTTTTTTTTTTTTTTTTTTTGAGACAGAGTTTCACTGTCACCCAGGCTGAAGCGCAGTGGCACAATCATAACTCACTGAAGTCTCTACCTCCCGGACTCAAGCAATCCTCCCAACTCAGCCTGCTGAGTAGCTGGGATTACAGGCATGCACCACCACGCCTGGCTGATTTTTGATTTTTTGTAGAAATGGAGTTCCACTATGTTGCCCAGGCTGGTCTTGAACTCCTAGGCTCAAGTGATCCTCCCATCTTGGCCTCCCAAAGTGCTGGAATTACAGGCATGCGCCATCATGCCCAGCTGCGGGTCACTTTTTAGGATAAAGATGCCTGGGCTCTACCCCACAGACACTGATTCAGTTGGTCTGGAGTAGGGTCCGGGCATCACCTGCAATCTCCAGGTGATTCTAAAGTACAATCAGGGTTGGGAACCACAAGTGTAACTGAATGTCACTTTTTCTGTCTTACCAAAGATGTTCTTCTGCTGGGTATAGACCAGAGCCCCAGGAGAGAGACAGGTGCCCAGCCTGGGAAAGGGGCCCAGATGCATAATTGAGCAGCCTTCTATTTCAAACTTCCTTACTCTCCTGGGCCTGGGGGATAGGAATTGATGGGGGCACTGGGGTTGGTGCTTTTCATCTCTCAGTGACAAACAGTAAGCAGTGTGTGCAAAGCAGTGTGGCCGTGAGGATGGTAGAAAGGAGGTCTCTACTGCCAGGACCCCATCTTCTGCCTTAGAATAAATAGGCCAAAGAGACACCCATTGACCTGGAGATTTCAGCCCAGCAGAAGGCCTGCCTCTCTACAGCCCTTGGCTGGACTTCCTGGAACTTGAAAATGGGTAAGAAAAATAGTAAGTAGTTTCCGGGCTAGAAGAAAAGGCTGAGGGAGCAGACCCAGTGTAGACGCTTATTCTCAAAATTCTTTTAGGTCCCCAAGGAGGCTCTGGATTGCCCCCTTGGTCCCAAGCACTAGGGTCCCTCTGGTAGAGGATACTTGAGCCAGCAGCTTTGCCTCTGTGTCCCATGAGAGAGGATGCCATGCGAGCCGGGCTTTCTTAAGACTAGCTCAGCATCTGCCTCAGGCCTCCTCACTCACTTCCTTGGACCCCAGCATTATATTCTGGCCCTGGGCTCCAGCAGTACAGTCCCCTCTGTTATCTAGAGATGCATCCTGAGCCCAAGGCTGTAGCGAGGGGGGATTGGTACAGAGTGTGTGGAATGTATGTGTCTCTATTTAGGGACCAAAGTTAAATACAGATGCTTGGGTTGCGTTTCTCAGTGCACTGACAGCCTCTTAGAGCAGCACGGCTTTTCTTTATCACTTATTACTCCAATCGGTTCTCCCCAGAATGCCTTGAGGTAGGTATTATCAGTTCTATTCTACAGACAAGGAAACAGATGCTCCAAGAAGGGAGTCACTCTCCCAGTTAATGGCACGACTAGGATGAGCGTCTGAGTCTCCTGACTTCTACCCCACACCTTCCTTCATCTTTTCACATGTGTACTCTAATGGGGGAAGAGATGTGAACACTAACACCCAGTCCAGGAGGATTTGTTTCCAGGAGTATCTCACCCCAGCCTCAAACCCGAGACCCCAATCCCAACTCAAGAAGCTTCCTGAGAGGGCTTTCTTAGGAAAAAACCTACCCTGGCTGGGAGACACAAGTCTCCTTGCAGAGGACACCAGGACGATCAAGGCCAATATCCTATCTGGTGAGCTCGTAGTCTGATATAGGAGGCTGCCCTGAAAGCAAATGATTGGAGAAAAAAAATCATATGTTGAGAGGCATGAATCCAGGGCTGTGGGAGCAGAGAGGGTGGTAGAAGACAGGAAAGAGCCCTGGACCTGGACCTGCTGTGGCATCTCCCTGGAGAGCTCGGGACCTGGAAGTTTCCCAATGGGGAGGACAAGAGGGCCTCTGCTCTGCCCAGCAGCCCTTCTCTCAACCTAAAGCTGGAAATTCCCAAGCTGAGCCCATTGGATCTCAGGGTTAAAACCCTACCCAACAAACCTACCCTGGCCAGGAGACACAAGTCTAGGTCTCTTTGCTGCAAGACTGCAGCCAATGGCAGACTATCCTGTTCCTCCTCCACCAGTGGGAGCAGTCGCTGTGGCTTCTATAAGCCTCCAGCCGGCCTTAAACGACCTGCTCAAATGTCCCCTCCTCTGGGAAGTCTTTCCTACCCTCTTCTACCCTCTCTGCTCCCACATTCCTAGATTCATGCCTCTCAACATATTTTTTTTCTCCAGTCATTTGCTTACAGGTCAGCCTCCTCTATCAGACTACGAGCTCATCAGCTAGGATATTGGCCTTGATCATCCTGGTGTCCTCTGCAAGACAAACCAGAAATTACCCACCCAACCAGGCTCAGGTTAGGGGTCCTGGCAGCCCTCCTGGAGCCCTGGACCTGGACCTGCTGTGGCATCTCCCTGGAGAGCTCAGGACCCGGAAGTTTCCCAATGGGGAGGAGGACAAGCGGGCCTCCGCTCTGCCCAGCAGCCCTTCTCCCAACCTAAAGCCAGAAATTCCCAAGCTGAGCCTGTTGGATCTCAGGGTTAAAGAACAACAAGGGGAAGAAGATGCCATCCTGTAGGGCCATTCAGAGGGGCATCTCCTGTCACAGACCAGGGAGTTGGTCAGTTCAAAATGATTGCAGGGGACCCTGATGGGCAGCATATGATGACAGGTACCACCTGGTGCATGATCCAAAGTCCAAACAGACAAGGACTCAGTTTTTGCCCACGTGTCTGGCCAGAGGTATCAAGGACCAAGCCCCCCACTGAGGTGAAAGGCAGACTGTGTTTCTAGGTAAGGATAGGGACTTGTCTATTGGTAAAGTGGCCAAACATAAAAGATACTCAATCCATGCATGTTGAATGAATGAATGAACGAATGAACGAATGAATGAAAACCCTACTCTTACCTGAAACCCAGGCTGAGTGCCTCTCCAGGATTCCAGCACCTAGGGAAAGGAGATTCAACCCAGGGGCTGCACAGAGGATACCTCCCGCCTGGGATGAGAACAAGAGCTCCGCTTCGGCTTATTGGGAAATCAATAAGGAGGCGGGCCCTGCCTGGCAGGCTGACACCCTGTATACGGGCCTTCTGCAAACACAATCATCTCCTCAGTTATTAATGGGCCCCGCTCGCTGCCTCTTCATTAGTGCTCAAATATCAACAGAAAACCGTTTACTTACCATGGGCTCCTGCTCGCACCGAGCAAATTTGGACAGGGCTAGTCAAACAGGGAGCTTGTTGTCGGGCTAATGACAGAGCCCAGTGTAAAGTTTAGCAGCAGCAGAAGCAGGCAGAGAGGGCACCAGCCTGCACCTGCCCCCAGGGGCAGCCCAGCATGAGCTGGGAGGAGGAGGGGAGCAGTGTCAGGGAGAAGGGGGTGTCCTGAGCCCGAGGCCACACTGTAGGGGTCCTGCACCTGAACTACGCTGGGCCCCTCAGCCGTAATCAGCTATCATCTCTTCAGATGGTCACAGCAACCCTAGGAGCAAGGCCCCACAGGCATTGCAAGGCAATGTGGAGCAGTGGCTGAAAACTGGGCTTCACAGCTAGACAGGGCTCAGGTTCAAATCCCGGCACTGGGCAACTGTGTGGCTCAGTGCAGATTAGGTGGCCTAAGCCTCAGTTTCCTCATCTGGGAAATATAATACTGCTTACCTCACACAGATGTTATGAAGATTAAATCATTAGTGCACAATACAGTGCTAAATTCCTAGGATCCTCTTTTGCAGATGAGAAAACTGAGGCTGGGATGAATTTGAGACTCTTGCCCAAGGCTATTTGCTTAGGAAGTGGCAGAGCCAGACTGGAACCCATGGCTCCCGACTGCAGGTTCAGGTTGCTGTTCCACAGCGTCCCTCCAGTGCTCTCTGCTGCAGACATGCACCCTGTGAACCCAGCCTGCCCCAACACTGGCACTCTGCCTCAGGTGGCCCAAGCTCCCCTAAACACTCAGCATGGATGAGCCCAGGCTGACTCACCCCTAGAACACCCCTCCCTAACCCTCCCCTACTTGCTCCTGCTTCTGTCCTCTGTATCTCTGGTGTAGACTGAGAGTGAGGATCTTTAGGGCTCACCTTTTTTATCCTCAGCCAGCCCCAGCCTCTCAGAAGATGTTATCTCTTTGTGGGGGTCTCCCCAGAACAATCCATCTGGGCCCTGTGAGGGACACTCGGGCTTGGGGCTCCCCACCAGGCACTGGCTCTCAGTCAATAGCCTGAGCTGGGACTTGGGCTCATTTGGGATCTGGACAGTAACTTGTTCAACATCTTTTCTGAGGAGATGCCTGAGAGGCTCTCAAGCTGAGCCCAGAGTCACCAGAAAGGACCAACAGGTGACTGCAAAATCAGAGGAGCTGAGAGGCACGCACCAGGGGCAGAAGAGTCTCCTAGGGGAGCTGTATATCTTACCTGCCTGCCAAAACTCCCATCATGCTTCTGCTGCAAACAACTGCCAAGCATCCCTTGGGTACCGTGGCAGCCCCGTGCCAGGCCTGGGGATGCTGAGCTAACGGCCTTGGCCATAGAAGATTTGGGCCTATTGCCAGGAACACACAAGGAAACATATCCACAGTGGTTAGAGCTACAACCAGCACACCAAAAGAAACCCAAGAGCAGGACAAAGGAGGACTTGGTTCTGTCTGATGGCTAGAAGGTGACCTCATAGAGCATGACTTTTCAAATACAGGTGAGAATGAGTTTTCAAGCAAGGGATAAAGGGAGGGCCTTCCAGGCATAATAACAGCACAAGCAGACAGGGAGGCGTGAATGAACAGGACACAATCAGAAAACAGTGAGGCTGGAGAGGCCAAATGGGACCAGTCTTGACAATCATTGTATCCCACAATATGGCACTATAGGTGTGAGAAGTAATGGTGTTTATTCTGTCTCTATTTGAATGCTTTCTGTGACAAGGAGCTCACTCTCTCATAAGCCAATTTGTTCTGTGTCATGACATCTGTAGCACCAAAGGATACGTAGCCCACCCGCCTAAGTCAGCCCTGGGGCAACACAAGGCAACGAGTCAGGCTAGTACTGAGTGTACAGAAGTGAACAGGAAAGACAGCTCTGCTCTCAGGGAGTTGCATTCTAGAGGGGGCAGGAGGATATGAACACACACACACCCACATAGCAAGATAATTCCCCATAGAGATAATGCGTCCAGGGAAGGAAGCTTGTGCAGTGATGGGAAATACAGAGGGGATGGGGAGCTATTCTCATTGATGGGGGCAGAGAAGGCCTATCTGGAGAGGAGACATTTGAACTTTAGATGAAAGAAAGGAAGGAGGATTCCTGGGTTTCTCTTGACAACTGGCTCTGTGTGGTGCCCCTTGCTGAGACAGGGAAGGATATTGGAGTAGGAAAGGACAGGGGTAGACAGCCACTGCCCTTCAGGTGGACCACCTAACAACTGCTGTGAGCTGGGCAGCTTACATGTGCCCAGACACTAGTGAGTGCCCACTTGTACTCGCATGTGCGCACTCTCTTGTGCACGCTTGCTCATTTCTCTCTTTGGCACACATACTCACACGTAAGCCTCTGTGTGTGTCTTTCTTTCCACAGAATGAATGCACTGGCAGGGCACATGCCTGCTGGGCCTGATACCCCAGGCTTGTCATCCTTATAGGCACAAATGGTTCAGCTTCACAAAACACAGATGTGCGCTGATGCTTCCTTCCACGCTCTCACACACAGCCTGTGGTCCTTGCTGTGCTCACCAGTTCACCTGCTTTTTTAACCTTGGCTAATGCGTACATCCACCCCAGGGTGACTACACTGGGTTTCTCTCCCAGAGGGGAAGAAATTCTGACGTCTGAGTCATTTGAATCTGTGGTACTGAAAGGTCTCCTGACCAGAAGGAACAAGAAAATGTCACTGGCTGATGGGGACAATTTTAATGCAAAATGCCACCTTCTAATGATTGTACCTTTTGCTGCAGCTGTCAGCAAAAAGACACTTAGCTCTTCACCAGGGGCCAGACTCTGAGGATCACCCAGTTTTGTACTTCCTTCTGCCGCCCCCTGCTCCCATGCTCCCAGAATTGTGATCTTTGGGCCATCTTGGGTTCCTCCCAGCACCAGCCCAGCCTTCCTCCTGCATGAAAGGGAGAAGTGGCCTGGGTGAGAGCCCCCTGGAAGCCCTTCACAGGACTTCTGTCACTCCTCCACCTTCCAGCCCCCTGAAAGGGGATGAGGAGCTCCTGCTCCACCCACTTGAAACCAGGACCTGGGGTCGGAACCCTCCCCAGGGCTCCCATAGCACTCAATGCCTCCCTTATCACTGCATTCCCCTCTGTGTAGGAAGCTCCTCTGCTTCATCTCTCCCCTCGGGAAAACTCTCAGCAGCAGGAAGAGGAGACGGGTCCCATCCATGTTGTTCACCAATCTGTCCTCGGAATCTAGTGAAGGCCTGGCTCATTGTAGGCACTCCATAATACCTACTGTGAAGAGTAATGGAGTGAAGGGAGAAAGGAACCATGCTCCTCTTTTCCAGGCAAAAGGAGAAGTATATTTCTGTTTTTCTCAGACTACTCTGGTCCAAAGTGCCCCTATTCCCTCTCTTCCTAAACTACCCCAAGAGGCCACTCCTGTCCCTACACACCTTCAGCAGCCCCTCCCTCAGTGGGGAGCTCCAGCATGTTCCACGTCCACCAGCTCTGCTCCCACTCACACAGCACACCCACCCCACAAATACCCAGGCCAGCCCCCAAGATTCATCACCCCTGGGTATATCATCAAACACAAACCTCAGAGCTGCAGTAAGGAATTTTGCAGATAAAACCTCTCAAATCAGTTGACCTTAAGAGACAGGGATTGTCTAGGTGGGACTGACCAATCACTGAGCCCCTTAAAAGCAGAGCTTGGCCAGCACAGTGGCTCATGCCTGTAATCTCAGCACTTTGGGAGGCCGAGGTGGTTGGATCACTTAAGGTCAGGAGTTCGAGACCAGCCTAGCCAATATGGTGAAACCCTGTCTCTACTAAAAATACAAAAATTCGCCAGGTGTGGTGGCACGCACCTGTAATCTCAGCTACTCAGGAGGCTGAGGCACAAGAATTGCTTGAAGCTGGGAGGTGGAGGTTGCAGTGAACCAAGATTGTAACACTGCACTCCACCCTGGGCGACAGAGTGAAACTTTGTCTCAATAAATGAATGAATGAATGAATCAATCAATCAATCAATCAACCAATCAATCAATCAATCAATCAATCCAGAGCTTATTCTGCTGGCCACAGAAGGGAAGCCACAGAGACGTGAGGCATGAGAAGGATTCAACACACCTTGCTGGCGTGAAGGTGGAGGGAGTTGCGTGGAGAGGACCTGGAGTGGCCTCTGGGAATTGAAAGTGACAACCAGCCAACAGTCAGCAAGGAAACGGGGACCTCAGTCCTACGACTTCTAGCACCATAAATGAGCTTAGAAGTGGGTTATTTTCCAGAGCCTCCAAATGGAAACTCAGCCCCACACCTTGAGTTCAGACTCATGGATACTGTCAGCCATACCACACTTCTAAGTTACAGAACTGGGACATCATACATTGGCGTGCACCTTTTTGTTGATGCTGTTGCTGTTTTCATTTTGTCCTCTTTAAAATGTTTAAACTGTGGTAAAATATACCTAACTAAAATTTACCATCTTTACCGTTTTTAAATACGCTGTTCAACAGTGTTCAGTGTCTTCACACTGCTGTGCAACCCTCACCACCATCTGTCCCCAGAGCACTTTTTGTCTTACAAATGGAAACCCTGTACCCATTAAATGACTCTTCATGTCTCCCTCTCCTCAGTCCCTGGCAACCACCATTCTACTTTCTGTGTCTATGAATTTGTATGTATTGTTTTAAACTGGTAGGTTTATAGTGAGTTGTGCAGCAATAGAAAAGTAATTTGTTAAGCATCTATTGTGTACTGAAAAGCCTTTATCTCATACGAGCCTCACCAAAAAATACCTATGTGGTAGAATTCATGAAGATAATAACTACAACTTACAGTATGTGTGGTACCATGCTACCTGTTCATATGTATTTTCTCATTTAAACCTATTTTATGAAGTCAAAGTTGTGATCATCCCATTTTAAAACTAAGACACTCAGGGAGATTAAAACTAATAATAACTTGGCCAGGAACGGTGGCTTATGCCTATAATCCCAGCACTTTGAGAGACTGAGGCAGGTGGATCACTTGAGGTCAGTAGTTCAAGATTAGCCCGGCCAACATGGTGAAACTCCATCTCTACTAAAAATACAAAAATTAGCTGGGCATGACAACGGGCACCTGTAATCCCAGTTTCTAGGAGGCTGAGGCAGGAGAATCCCTTGAACCCAGCAGAGGTTGCAGTGAGCCAAGATTGTGGGACTGCACACCAGCCTGGGCAACAGGGTGAGATTCCATTTAAAATAATAACAACAACTGGCCCAAGGTCACTTGGCTAATAAATGGCAAAACTATGTCCTTAACCACTGTTCAGCTCAATTGGATTGCACTTCCTGAGATCAAGAGAACAGGGCTATGTGGATGCATCACATGGCATTTGCCTCACATGGCATTTGCTGAGACAGGGCTGGAGGAGATGCTGGTGGCTCATCTCCAGAAACTGCACAGTCTCGGTGAGGATGCAAAGAGGGCATTGCACAGTGAAATCAGGGTCAGATGCTGAAACTGGGCCCTGTAGCTTCAAACTGGGTAAGAAGCAAGCAGGAATCCTGAGGGTTGGGATGGATCAGGGCCCCCTCCCCACCCCACAGTCCCCTTCTTCAATCAGGGTAACTCCTTATTTAAATATTTTATATGTTAGAGTTCATTTCATAAAATTTCATTTTTAAGAGGTTCCACTGCTAAAAACATAGTCTGCAAATTACTTATCTGCTCCAAGCCCTTTTACTGTAAATGTGGTGTACCTACTATAAAGGCTCAGAGAGGTCAAGTCCCTTGCGTAGAGTTGTATAGCCTTTTCTGATCAAGCCAAACCTAGACTATATGAGGTCTTCTCTCATCTCTCTCTTTGGGTCACTGGGCATATTTCATAGGTGACTAAGACCCCAAAACTCCATGGGCCTCTGCTGTTAGACTTGAAGTGGCTCTGAAGCCAAGGCTGACAGACAAAACAAGATCCCACAGAGAGATGGAGCACTGGCCTGGAAGTTAGCACGTGGGTACCAGTCTCGATTCTTTGAGTCTATCCGGTTGCATGACCTAAGCCACATTTCTCCCTTCGGCCTCAGTTTCCCCACCTATAAGGGTGTAAACTGGGTATCTCCATGTTTTACCAGCATGGATGTGTGAGCCCGTGGCTCTGTGACCGTAGAGAAGCTGGCAAGGAAGAAACTCAGCCTGACAGCAGTGACTCAGCACTTCCTCCCAGCTCTCTCCCCTGGCAACCCACCCCTACCAAAAAATGATGAGAGACATTAAAATACAAAGCAGCTTCAGACAGGAAAAGTGGAGCGGAGGTGCAGAGACCGTGAGGCAGGAGGTGTCAGCACCAGAGGAAGTAATTTAATAAGGGCTCGCTTGGAAATTATATCACCCCAAATAATATAATAAACCCTAATTTACTCACATTTATCTCCCAGAGTTTTTTTGGGGACACATAATCTTGCCTGCTCTACAGTGATGGATTAGCACAATGGAAACTCCACTGGGAAATAAAAAAATACATCTTGTAGTTTTTGACGCGTTATTATTCAGTGTTATCTCGCATGCCTCATTCCAGGCCCATTACTCATGTTCACTTTTTTCTTTCTGCTTTTCTTTCTCCTCCCCTCCTTAAAAATCAGGGCCAGAGACAGGCTGCCAGCACATGGCATTTCTCTGCAGTTCACCTGCACACAACCCAGTGTTAGGGTGTCAGGGATTGGGCGAGGGGTGGTAGGAGAGAGGTGGTCCTTCGGGAAGATTCTGCAGAATGCAGACATTGCCGGTGGTCTGTGGTGAGGGGCTGCCTCCATTCTGCCCCGTTTTCAGACTGCAATCCTAGATCTGTGCCCACTGTTCTCCTGGGACCCAGCTGGTCCCTGAAGTCTAAGGGGACACCAGAGCCCACTAATCTCCAGCTGACCACCAGGGCTGGCCTCAGCATCGTTAGGTCTGAGCCCTACTATGGGACTCAGGAAAGTATCCCAAGCAAGAGGGGAGGGGGGGTTATCAGGAGGATAAGGGAATATCTCTTGGAACCCGAGAGTAGGGAGTACAGCCAGTGCTTACAAGGGAGTGGAGAGTTGGGATCCAAGGCTGCTTTCTGTGTCCTTCTGGGCTTTCACATTCTCTCTGTCTCTTTCTCTCCACCCCTCCCCATTCCCTAGTCTCTCTTTTTCTTCCTCTGTGCATTGATCTCAGATGTATTCCTTTTTCTACATCCTCTCCCAGGTCTACCATCCAAATGACAGCGTCCCAACTCCCTATTTCCAGGAAAGAGCATCGGAGTGGCCAGCTCTGGCCAGCTCCATCCCTGGTCCAGGGAGCTACAAAAATAGAGTGCGGGGAGGTGAGGATTTTAAATCAAGTAGGATTTTCATGGTAGTTAGACCCAAGGCTTCAGTGGCCAGTTGTCCAAGAACAGGGTGTAGGCCAGGCAGGTACTCTAAGAGGTGACTGCTATGACTTAAGCGTCTAACACTCAGTTTCCTTATATATAAAATTGGGGTGGTGTTGGCTGGGCGCAGTGGATCACGCCTGTAATCCCAGCACTTTGGGAGGCCAAGGTGGGTGGATCACTTGAGGTCAAGAGTTTGAGACCAGCCTGGCCAATATAGTGAAACCCTATCTCTACTAAAAATATAAAAATGTGCTAGGCGTGGTGGCGGGCACCTGTAATCCCAGCTACTCGGGAGGCTGAGGCAGGAAAATCGCTCGAACCTGGGAGGCAGAGGTTGCAGTGAGCTGAGTTCATACCACTGCACTCCAGCCTGGGCAACAGAGCAAGATTGTCTTCAAAAAAAAATGGGGTGATAGAAGGAATGACATAATGGAAGCAAAATACTTTGTGAAGGGCATCATGCTATCCAATGATCCCTCTGACCCTCCCAATTTGCATGGGAAGGTCTTTCTCTCTCCTCCCCTCTCAGAAGATGCTGATGGTCCTCTTTGGCCCTAAGTAAGCCCAAGCTACAGAGGGGAGTGATGGGAACCACCTGTGTGCTTGGCACTGCCTTTCCAGCCTCCTGAAGGCAGTGGTCCATAAACCTGCTGTCCCCAGGTGAAGGAAGAAGGGGAAGAAGGCCCAGAGCACCCTGGGAGATGCCATGCATAATTGCTAATAAGCAGGTGTGACCAAGTCTTAACAATAATTAACGTTACCAACTGAGAACTTGTCCATTTCGGGGTCTAATGGTTTGTCAGCACGTTAAACATTAAAGGGGCAATCACCTCGCATGCACCGGTGCCCACACAGCTGCCCTGTGTCTTGCCTGCTGACAACTGGGAACTGCAGGCAGAGCCCCAGGCAGAACCTGGAGGGCGGGGAGGGGCTCTTCCTCCACCCTGGGGTTCTAGGCACAAAACCTCATCAGACTGCCTCCTGAAGGCCCTGGCTGCTGTCCATGGGAGTTGGCCTCAGCCCAGATAGGATGTCTCCATAAGGCCCTGCTTTGCATCTCCAGGGTTGAGGTCCCCTGGATCAGAAAGAGGTCGGGCTCCGAGGTCAGGAAAGCCCTGCCAGATTCCCCTTGCCACCTCCCCTCCAGTGGCATTCTTCCAAGGAAGGACACTCCACTGCCAGGTCAACCTCTTCCCACTGGAATGGGGCAGATTCTGGACATTCAGAGTAAATAGAATTCTCTGTAACTCTATGCACTGTTAGTCATTCATATGTCATCTCCTCTTTTATTCTATACAATTTGCAGTATCAATTTTGCTATCCCCATTTTGCAGCTAATGAAATATAGGCTCAGAGAAGCTGACTAGTTCACTCAAGATACACAACAATGAGAGGAGGGGCCAAAATTCAAACCCAGGTTTAGCCTTCTCCAATGTGTGTGTCCTTAGAGGAACTCTCCCAAATGCGTTGGCGGACTCTCCATGTGCCCTGGAGAAGTGATTCTGGGCCATAGAAGCAGGAGTTGTTGAGATTCTCAGCTCTTTCTGAGGTACAGTAAAAGTAGCTCTTGACCTGAAATTGGAAGACCTGGGGTCTTCAAGCGGTAGCTCTGGTCCTGCTTTACAGTATGACCTGGGGCAAGTTGTTTAATCTACACTGTGCTTCTGTTTTCTCACTTGAGAAATGGAAAGAATATTTTCTATTAACATGATTTTTGGAGGTATTAAATGAGAGTACAGAAGACTTAGGAAGCTGAAAACCAGCATCCTCATCATCCTCACCATCACCATCATTCTCAAGCTTCAGATGCCAACCTGTGATGTCCGGTCAACAGCACATATGCAGATAACAGTGCAAGCAGGCCTCTCATTCATTCCTGGGCAGTTAGTGATACATATGTAGCTGTGCATTCATTCCTCTCTCCTGGGGTCTCCTCAGATGTATGTGTCTTTGTGTGACCTTTCTCATTTATAAATTTTTCAGGAATGCAGAATTCACTGACCAAGATTTCCATCCCACCCTGACCTCTAGCACAGACCACAGAAGCAACATTATCATGTTTGTCTTCAGTGAGCCCTCCACCCTCACCCACTCTTGGCCCCTTTTTGCTGTTCCTTGGATACCACGGGGTCCCTTACTCTGGCACACACCCTAGCCCACTCCCCCTGGACAGTGGCCCTTGATCCAGACCTTTCATCAACCCTCCATCAAAACATACTGACCTGTGCTACATCTCCTCTCAGCTAACATATTTGCATGTTACAGGGTCTCTTAAGCTTGTCCCAGCCCCTCAAAGGTAATACGACTTTGGGAGCGTGGGAACAAAATGCACCTCCCTCCACCCCTCCCCCCACACACATACACACAGTAGCATATTAACTGATCCCCTGTGCTACAGACCTGTCTCCAAATACAGCAGTCACAGATCGGCCCAGTGGTCTGTCAGCTCAAGTTCATTTGCACCTCAAATTATATCATCTTACAAATAATGGTGTCTACTCCAGGGGCCCTGGGTTTTGGAAAGGAGCTTCACTGACCATTGCCCTGGATTCCAACGTCTTACCTGAGACTTGGACCCTCCCCAGCCCCTGGGCCCTGTCCAAGGTGCTGATGCTTTTCTGGTTTGCCACAATCCCCTAGAGGGCACAAATGCCCCTGCAAGAAGGCCCATTCACACGGAGCCCTCCCGGTCAGTGGATTAAGGTGAGAAAGACATAAACCACGTTACATCATTTAAACCTCAATATTTCCCTGTGAAGTGGAGGTAAGGATAAAGACTTGGCTGTTGTGAGAATCATATGTGATAACATATTGAATCACGGGGCAGACACAGCTTCCTCCTAGAAAATCACTAACCTGTATCAACACCCTGAGAACCAGTCTCTTCATTCTCAATAGGAACAATGCCACCACCTCTGTGAAACCTTTCCTGGCCCTGACCCCTCATCAGAAAACTAATCAATAGCTTCCCCAGGGATTCCCCCAGTGCGTGCTCATGCGTCCCCTTCCAGCACTAACTCACACACTACATTCTATTTATCAGAGTGCACATCTGCCTTTCTTCCTGGACTGCAAGATCCCCAGGCAAAGTGCTGTGCCCTGTTTCCTGCATGCCTGTTCCTCCAGATGCATAAGGGATGCATGGACACATGAGTCCAGCCTCCCAGAATTTAGGGGAAGAATTTCCCATCCAGCCCACTGTCTCTCTGTCCTACTCCACCCACCCTACCCCTGGCTGCCCAAGTCTGTCTGTGCTAGGCCCACTCATCTCCCACCCTCGAAGGCTCAGCCTACCCCTGCTTGCTTGTACTAAGTTTCTCCAAGTCACAGTTTCTTCCATCATAAAATATAACAACATTATCTTGGGGTTGCTTGGGGATGGGATTTTCTACTTTATGAATAGCACCCACTGTATTGTGGTATTGACCCCACCTTTTCTCTCCCTGCCACTTCCCGTCCATCCTGTTCCTCTCCCAATGCCCATACCCATCACTCCTTTCCCAGTGAAGGCAGACACTCTGCATTCACTATGTGAGGCTGGGCTGGGTCCTTCTAGAGGATTTCCTTGTTAGGCCTCTGCCACCATACCCTTCTCTTCCCCCATGAATGTGGCAGAGTCTTAGTCCCTTCCTGCTGCTATAATAAAATGCCTTATACTGGGTCATTCATACACAACAGAAATGTATTGCTCATAGTTCTGGAGGCTGAGAAGTCCAAGATCAAGACACCAGTAGATTCAGTCCTCATAAATGGTACCTTCTTGCTGTGTCTTTATGTGGCAGAAGTGGCAAGGGAAAATCGGTGAACAAGCTCCGTCAGGCCTCTTTTATAAATGCACTAATCCATTCATGAGGGTGGGACCCTCATGACCTAACCACCTCTCAAAGACCTTGCCTATTAATACCATCACACTGGGGCTTAAGTGTCAACATATGACACTTATAAATTTGAGGGGAGCACATACATAGAACATAGCAGGTGCCTAGTGTTACACTGACTTCTGTGCAGGAAGTAGCATGTCTGAAAGCTGGCTCCAGGGCAGTTTGAGCCTCCTCATCTCTGGGAGGCAGACGAGCTGCAGTTGCCTGATGTCACCGCCACTTGCCTTCTCAGCAAGGTCCCATGTGGGCTGAGCAATGCCCTGCAGGCTTCCTGCTTACACCCCCACCACTTCCTGCATTGCCACTGCCCCTCTACCCAAGACAGCCCCAAACCAGCACACTCATAAGCCTTGATGGCCTCTGCTAGTCTCTGGCCTCTATCCCTTCCTCCGCCTTTTCCTTCTCCTGTCCCTCCCTCTCCCTCTCATCCAAATTTCTAGTCTTGATCCTAATACAGAAATGGAATTATCTATAAGGATTTGAAAGGACAAATGTGCAGGCAGCCAAATGGCACCAGGCTCTTCTCTCCTTCCCTTTGATAAATTCCTTGCCTGATCCAGCAGTCTTTCAATTAGGTGGATTAAACTGTAACAGAGAGCTCTAGGGGAGGGGAATGATCTGCCTGGGGGACAGCAAGCTCTGTGGGAATGAGCTGATCACTCCAAAGGGGGCTGCCCATCCCCAGGAGGCAGGACCCTAGTTTATGTCAGCCCCATGCCACCTCTAATGCATGCCCAGGACTTTACAGCTTGCAACATCCTTTTCATCCTCGTTATCTCATCTGCTCTTAAGAGGATACTATAAAGCATCTATCACTATGCCTATTTTATCAATTATAAAACAGAGGCTTAGGGAGCAGGTGACTTGCCCAAAGTCACACAGCAGAGCCACAGCTTGATCCTGGACATTCGGGGTGCTCTCTGTCACTCCCTGACCCATCCAGGCTTGCAGCTGCTCCATCACATGGCACACAAAATCTCCAGGAACTGAGAGGGTTGAGAGGCAGCCACACACCCATCCTCTGGCATGCATAACTGAGTTTGGACAGGTGATTCCATGAGACTTGAGAAAATAAGACACCCGTTCTATAGAATTCACAGGCCGCAAAACCCTGGACTCCACAAAGAGAGTGCCCTTGGGTTTGCAGACTCTAGTGACAGAATAAGGTCGGAGCTGGCTAAAGGATAGCACGCAACATAAATAGTGTGTTGGGCCGTGTTGGTACAGAGGAGGGATTTTCAATGGGCCCAGCCTAGATACTTTCCAATGAGACTTCTGCACAGAAAACCGTCCTGATGGCTGGGGCAAACACGATGATAATGCTGGCTCTTGATTTCTTCCCCCTGCCCTCCACTACACACATGCACCCTCTGTGCCCTAGCACTGGGAGTAAGGAGGGGGTAACAGGTCTGGCTGTGGATTTCCTACCCTGGTGCCCCAGGGATCAAGGTCTAAGTGGTTCAGAAACATGAGACCCTCACTACAACCCACTGTCACCACCAACAGTGCACCTTCAGCCCCGCCATGGCAGCTCTCTCCCCTAGATCCCACTGAGGAGGAGCCAGGCCCTGCCTCCATAGCGCCTCTCCAACCTGCACAGTTCTTTTGTCCCTGAGAGACACAAAGTAAAAGGACACTTCTGGGTCACTGTTCCAGAGAAAGCATGAACAGAAACATAGATGGCCCAGAGTTAGGTCTGACGGGAGCCTGGCGGCTTAAAATGAGAATCCCATAAGGCTGAAACTGAAAGAAACCTGGAAAAGTATCCAGACAAACCCCCTCCCATTACAGATGTGGAAACCGAGGCTCAGAGTTGGGAGCAGCTTGCCCAGGGTCAAATGGTAAAACAATTAAAGATCTGGGAACAGGACCCAGATCTCCCAGTATCCAGTGCTGGACCCTTCCCATGATACCATCTGGTGACTTAGCCGTAGACCTAGAGGAAAGCCGTAGACCTAGAAGAAACTCGGGAAGATTGAGAAATCCTCATGGGGCAGCATTTGGTTGATATCTTTTTGTCACTCTTTATTATAGATAAGATACCTTCCAAAATTGCAAGGATACTTTGTACTTAAATTTATCACTAATTATGAAGCATCCATTGTGTGCAGGTGCTATAGCAGATATTAAGGGAGATAGGAGACAAGAAAAAAACATTGTCCATTCCTTGCAAAGCTGACACTCCAGATGCACATTTATTCATCTCATAACTAGTAATTGACTCTCCCAGGTGGTAGGCCCAGCTTGCTGTACTGGGGATGTTCAGATGGTCAGTATGGATGAGATCCCTGTCTTCTGGGAGCTTACATTCCAGTGGATAATCACAGCTTATTAAGCATTTGCCATGCACTGGAAACTCTGCTAAGGTCTTTACCTGTATTATACAATCTGCAAGAGCAATCTGTGAATGCTCATTTTACAGATAAGAAAACTGAGATCCAGCTGGGCACGGTGGCTCACACCTGTAATCCCAGCACTTTGGGAGGCCGAGGGGGGCAGATCACGAGATCAGGAGATCAAGACCATCTTGGCTAACACGGTGAAACCCCATCTCTACTAAAAATACAAAAAATTAGCTGGGCATGGTGGTAGGTGCCTGTAGTCTCAGCTACTCGGGAGGCTGAGGCAGGAGAATGGCGTGAACCTGGGAGGCGGAGCTTGCAGTAAGCCGAGATCGCGCCACTGCACTCCATCCTGGGCAACAGAGCGAGACTCCGTCTCAAAAAAAAAAAAAAAGAAAAGAAAACTGAGATCCAGAAAGGTTAAGGAAGCCCAAGTACAGTTATTGCTTAGCCCGGCGGGTATTTGAACCCTGACAGTTCGACTTCAAAGGCTGTGATTTAACTGCTATATTACTGCATTCTTAGAGTAGAAAAGTTCCAGCCTCCAAACGTGGCCACACAAACCCCTGTCCGTGTGCACACTCATTAGTCCCCACAGCCCTGACGAGCAGCTTTGTTCATCGCTGTAATTTATAGGCCTATCATATTCAAACTTGGATTCAACCCCCTGTGGCCCCACTACACTTTATCCTAGTAATGATTTATTGTTTTAATTGAGACTTCACTAGGTGTAACTCATTGCTGCAAATACGAGGGGGTCCAAACCCCTGGAATCCAGGGCCAAGGTTGGCACAAGCCAGTAATCTCTCCCCTGGCCCCTCCAACTGCAACTGCAGCCACAGAGTGACAAAAAGCCACAAGCTGTCCCACCAGGGGGGAGCCGTCCCTCCTAAAAGACAAATGGCCTTGTAATCTGTGGAGATGGTCCTGATGCTCAGTGGCCTTTGGGTTAGTGAGTGAAAGAAGCAACCAGATAGGTCAGTGCTGTCAGGAGATGGGGCGGGGGCAGCACGTGCACATAGGGCCCGGGTGGGGAGAGGTGAGCCCTGTCACCGCAGGGGAACAAGCCTGTGACAGAAGCTTACCAGATCTCATGAGCAGCCCAGCTCCCCCACTTCAACCTGACATCTCTGTTTTCCCTGGCAGCAGTACCTGTCTGTCTGCCAGCCCAGGTCCTACCCCCCACCCCCTTCCTGGCAGCCAGTGCCAAACAGCCACCTGGTGACAGTGAAGGGTAAGCAGAGGAGAGCAGCAGCTGGGGTTGAGCCAGCCCCACCACCTCAGGAGGGGACTTCTGCACAGTTGCCCATGATGGAGGCCAGAGATAGGAAGTAAGTATCACTTTGGTTGACCAACATTTACCAAAGATCTACCACATGTGGGCCCCGGGCCAGGCTCTCTAGGCAATATGGAAATGAACAAGACTCAACCCAGCCCTACAGGGGCTCCAGTCTGGTAAAACGTCAAAATAGCCACATAGACAATAATGTCAGGTAGATCCTGAGGGCTAGAAATAATGTACTATGGGAGTTCAGAGGGGAGAACAATCACTCCTGGCCCAGAGGCTCTGGGAAGGCTTCATGAAAAAAGAAACTTTAAGATAAGCCTTGAACTACGGGTAGAATGTTGACAGGCAAGACTGAGGAAGTGGGCATCCCAAGCTGGGGAACAGAGCAAAGGAGGAGAGGTAGAAAAGCAGGGGGTGTCTGGGGTGGTGGAAATCCACTTGGCTGAGCTACAGGATGTAGGAGATACGACTAGAAAGATAACCTGAGACCCAGTGATGGAAGGTCTTGGTTGCCAGGGGAAGTAACTTGATATTTAGAAGATAATGGGGCTCTAGGAAACGTATTTGATTTGGGTAATGACATGATCAAAACTGAGGGAATGGCCAGGAGAGTGCACAAGGTGTATTGGAGAAAGAGACCACTGGGCTTTACTATTCTCTAGACAGGGGTGCACGAAGCAGAAAGAGGAGCATATCAGCTGGGATTAGGTATGGTTGAACATAACAGAAACCCAAGACAGCATCTCATGCTTAAAAGAAGTCTGGAGGAAGCCAGGACTGATATGATGGGTCCAGACTTAACATGGACCCTGGTTCTTTTACTTTCTATTCTACCAGCCCAGTGTATGGTTTCCATTCCCAAGGTCACTTCATGGACCAGAAAAGCTGCTGGAGCTCCTGCCATCATTTCTACATCTTAGGCAGCAGGAAGAAGAAAGGGGGCAGGAGGCAAAAGTCTCCCACTGAGTCAGCTCCATTTAAGGAACCCTCACACTTTCTCTTAGAACATTCCCTCTTACATCTCACTGACCAGAAATTAGGCACATGGCCAGCACTGGCTGCAAGGGAGGTTAGGAAACATAGTCTTTTGGATGGACCCGCCATGCCCTGAGTACATTCAAGATGTGTTACTAAGGAGAAAGGAGGGATGGGTATTGGAGAGGAGCTAGTAGTCTCTAGCACAGGGAATCAGAGATAATTCTGAGACTGAGTGCAGGCGCCTGAGCCATAAACAGTCCAAGAGCAAAATTCAGGAAGTCCAATGAAAGAGGAGGTTTGGGGGTAAAGATGAAGCCTGATTCTAAAACTAGAGAAAGACATCTGCTACTGGGGACCCTGCTCCTCCAACAGCCAGGGACTCCCACCTTTCGCTGTATTGGAGTCAAGTTTTGGAGATAACCCCCGGCTCCGGAGGGTGAGTGGAATGAGGAAATGGGAAAGAGGACATGGAGACCAGAACCCCTTAGCCAGGGCTGAGAGGGGAAGAGAACAGGCTCTGCCTATCACATGTGTGGAGGAGTGAAGGGTGGCACAGGCTGACACTGCACATCAGGAGACACCCGGCAATAGGAAGAGACCAGGCAAATGGGACCCCGGGCCCAGAGTCACTGATGGGTGCACAGAATAGGAGGCTAAGGTGAGACATCCCCACACTACCTCCAGGAAGCCTTCTCTGGAAAACACTGCAGGGGCTTCCCCTGGCTGAAAACAGAGGAGGTGGGACAAATTCTCCTGTCCCAGGACGTCAAGCAGGACTTCCCAGCTCGGCTTCTGGTCTTGGCCATACTACATGTGCCATCCCTGTGGGGAGAGCTGGAAACAGAGAAGGCAAGGCCTGAGTAGCTGTTCCCAGTCTCCTCTCCCCACCCTCACCTCCAGCAAAGGTTGAGGGGTCCAGGGGTTGAACATCTTCTAGCAAGTGTGTTTTCCTTGTGTACTAATGAGTGTCATGAAGGTCACCTTTCTTCAGTTCTCATTCTTATTAAATGCTGAGTTGAGAAGGATTCTGAGGACTCCTCTTGGCTGTATGGAAAAGAACGTTATAATCAATTTGCGATGACTGCCATGGGAAAGCGTGGAAGGACAGTGAAACAGACATCAGCTAATTGCCATCCCTGGTTTAGCAGATAATATGTACTCAAAAAGTGTCTATTATATTAACGAACAAGCTCCAGGAGGCCATTCGAAGGAAGTGTTGTCTTCTCTCTGTAACTATCTCTCCCCACCACCCTAGAATAGAATGATGACATATTGTTCTGTCCCAAACCACACAGGCAAGTGTCTAGACGACAGTATAATCTCTAGAAGGAATTTTTGGACTCTGAGTACAGGATTCTTGGTAGGCAGCTCATCTTTGCCTCTCTGGGAGGTTTCCTTCCTGCAACCAAGGCTCTGATCCCTTGGGCCAGATTTCCATGCCAAGCTGGCGGACAACTGAGGACAAGAGGGATTTTCACAGCAGGGGTAGTGATAGGCCTCTGTTCCCTGAACCTCTAGGTGGAGTCAGGCAAATCTTGGGAATTCACAAGAAAACCCCGTCTTGTGGGGTACACCTATGCCCAGGTACAGGCCTGACAGAGCCATTAAAAGAGATGGCCAGTTTTCCCCCTCATTTCTCATAACAGATACGCAGACAGGCCCCTCAGTCCAAAGGGCGCTGCTCCTCGACTTCACAGAGCTTCTCTGCACCCCCCTTCCCTACCCCATCCTGGCCCAGAGCACAGCCCCTCCACCAGAGCAGGCTGGCGTGCTCCTCCTTAACTCTCCTGGGCGTTGCGACGTTAGCAAGCTAGCAAGAACGGATCTGACAGAGCAGGATTACCCACTCGGAGGGAGCCGGAGTGATTGTGTTTACTCCCAAACCTGGCCCTATTTAGTGGTCTGTGTGCATCATTAATCTTCTTCCACAATCCGTTCCCCATCTGCTCCCACTTTTTAATGAACTGCCACTTGTCGCACTCAATAAAATCAGCACTTTGCGAGAATTTCAGCAACGATGGACAGACGGGAGAAGGCAAGAGGCAGCGGAGCAGGCGATGGGGGAGAACCAGAGGGAAACCGGGGGTGCTGGGCAAGGAAGCGGGATAGAGATGTCCCCGCAGGTTTAGGAACAGCGCTGGATCTGCACGGGCAAGTGAATCGCAGCACGCCGGGCACTCTGGGCAACCTTGCCCCCAAGCAAGACACTAATAACCACGTCAGACTAGAGTGCCGGCTATTCTTACACTGCGCCATGTCAGGCTGGGTTTGATCCGAGCCTGCTTTACACGATTATTTTGTTGGTTGTGAATGGGCAGGCGGCACGGGAATGGGGTTTTCCAGCCCTGGCTGCCAGCTCTGGGGATTCATATGATACTAGGCTATTACCTCCTGATTAGTCGACTTGGCAGCCAACCGACTCCAAGCTGCAAATCAACAGCAGGAAGGGTGCATGGGAAAGCTGAGGCTTCACACTGCACTGCCCATCATTTGTCACCCCAAAGTGTGATACAGCTTCATCTGGGGCTCCAACATGGGGAGAAGAGGGAGAGGGAATGAGAATGGGGGTCCTTCACTGTACTTGGAAATCTCAGGGATGGGGCATCACACATGGATCATCCAGTTTGAGACTCAAGGAGAAAACTGAGGGTGAAAGAGGTTAAAAGACTTTCCAAGTACACACAGAGGCTCTCTGCCTGAGAAGTATCTGGGTAGGGCTGGAATCCAAGTAGACCCTCTGGTCTCATGAGGAGTAGGGCTGGGGGTCAGGCTCTGCCTTCTTGGGGCCCCCTCCTCTCCAGGTCGGAACCCGTGATGCCCTTCTTTGAAGGCTCTGTGCTGTCTAGTTCCTGAGCAGAGGCAGACCAGGGTGGGGAGGTGCTGATGAGATCTGGCACCTCCATGTGCCTACCAAGCCTACGGCTTCCTGCTCTCTCAGTCGAGACTAAGGTAGTTCTGCCTCAGGGTTTGGTCAGCCAGTCAGGGTTCCATGTCCGAACAGCTGTCATATGGTGAGGTGCAGACAAACAGGTTAGACACACACCCTGCCCTTATCAAACAGTTCAAGGCATCTCCCTTCCCAGGACTTCAGCACCCCATCAGGATTCTTGCCAGCCTCTCCATGAGGAATAGGATCCTGCTCCTCAGTCCCCCAACACTGCAGGACCCCGCCCCCGCTCACAGACTGCCGGTTCTACTGGGCAGGGTCTTGCAGTGACCTCTTCATAGCAGTATCCCTGAATCAAAAACAGTGCCTAGTAGGCACTCAATAAATATTGATCAAACAAGCCTATCAGTGAGTAGATAAATGAATTGAATGTCCAGAACCACCTCGTTCTGTGTGTCACCTGCCTTTGGGGTCTTGGAGGCTCCTTCCTGCCCTCTTACCTCCTCGGCATCACTAAGGCTGCCTCCGTGACCCCGTCCAAACTGAGGGTAAAGCAGGAGTGGGTGTGGGGGTCAAGTGGGTCCAGCCCTGAAGCTGTACCTGTCTCCTCAGCACCACCCCCCCTCCTCAGAACCACTTTCTCCCATGCCTCACCCACCAGTGTAGAAAAGCAGGGGGTGTCCAGAGTCCTGCTCCCTCAGGGCTGAGTGACTGGACATTTAAAGGGGAGGATGGCTTATGCTCGCAGCGTTTGTGCTAGTCCTCAGAGATGCCCTCGCCTGGCAACGATACACAGCCCCCTTCCTGCTCCACTTGCAGTGGGAAGTACCCCACTCCTCCACTTGGGGCACTCTGGATTCAGAGTGTGTCCACACCAAGATTTTGCTCACACCTGTGAAAGGAGATCCCACTTGAGAAAAAGGAGCCCTTGAAAATCACAGCTGAGCCAGGATGGAGCGCAAAGTCAGAGGCCAATTTCCCATCTGCAGAAAGGGAGTGAACGTCAGGGGCCAGTAGCTCCCTCCCCACACGCAGCCTTGTAGTCACTGCAGAAGCAAGAGAAAGAAGTGCAGGCAAGAATGTGAAAGCAAGGACGTAAGAATGGGTAGAAATGGCTGCAGTAGAAACGCACATCACCTTGGGAAGGAGACCTCTGCTCACCCTCTCATCACCACGGGGTAGAAAACAGCAGCTCAAGCCCCAGGTAGGCCAAGTCAGTAGAGTCACAGCCAGGTGGTACTGCAGCCCAGGTAGAGGGGGAAGCAGTTGACAATGGGTACAGCAGACAAGTCAGAACTTGAGTGCCCCCTCCAACCCAAAACATACACATACATACACACACACACACACACACACACACACACACCCATAAAGACTAGGATTAAAACTGAAGGCAGTGCCCCTGGGGGCTAGGGTCACCTAGCAGGGGGAAGGGGATGACAGTGGTTCATGGTCAACGACTGGACACTACCCAGTTCTGCACACTGAGGTGTATTTAACCACTCCACCCCACCCCATATACCCTAAAGTCACCTGGAGAGGCACAAGCAGGGTCCCAGCGTCCATTTAATGCCCTTTAGTATCTGCAACAGCCAAAGTGGCAGACAACTCTGGGAAACATGCATGCACAGGGGAAATAATGAACTATTTGAGTCTTTGAGGAGGGCAATTCTGGGAAAAAAAAAAAAAAAAACCCTAAGAAACTATAGCAAAAAAGAGGAAGTAAAAAACTAAACAGAACAAGAATTTAAAATAACTTTATAATACTTACTATCAGAGATAAGGGAGGATATTGGTGGCCTACAGTGGGAACACGCAGTTATAAAGCAGAAGCAATTGGAAATTCCAGTATGGAAAACATCACTGTTAGAATAAAGAATTCTGCAGATGGATTGAATAGCAGAATAGACACAGCTAAAGAACAAACAGGTAAAGTGTAAGATGAGGTTGATGCTAAACAGTATTTTAAGAGGATAAAGAGTTGTAAAATAGAAAAGTTGAGATATGATGCATAGAAGTAAAAATATCAATATGTGTTTAGTAAGAGTCCTAGAAGGAGAGAAAAATAAACAGAGGGAAGCAAATATTTTAAGGAATAACGAGTGACAACATCTCACTGATGGGCAGTGCATCCTTGAAAGAAAGTTGAAACAGCTCAGATTGAAAATGTTCAAATGTACCAAACAGGATGAATTTTTAAAAACTATATTATAAAATAACTTAAGAACAAAAGCAAGAAGTAACATTTTTAAAACTTCCAAAAGAAATAGCAGATTCACCAGCCACGGTGGCTCATGCCTGTAATCCCAGCACTTTGGAAAGCTAAGGCAGGAGGATCACTTGAGCCCAGGAGTTCAAGATCAGCCTGGGCAACACAGTGAGACACTGTCCTGCCCCCAAAAAAGCAAATAAACTGCATATGAACAAGAGGCAAACCTACATCAGACTTTTCAACAGTGATCCTGAATACAAAAATAAAAGGAAACAGAGTAACATTTTCAGTGTTGCAAGGCAAAAAACTTTAAGCCTAGGATTTTTTAATCCAAGTAACTTACATTTTAAAAATAAGACCAAAAATAATGGATAGTATCAGGCAGATGAGATCTCAAAATATTCTCTTTGAAAAAGTCTTGAAGGAAGTACTCTGGCAAGAAGATAAATAAATTAAGGATTGTGCTGGGAAATATATAGGTAAACGAGAAAAATGTAAGCATCAAAAACAAAAGTGCATCCACAACAATCTAGAACTAAGATTTTAAACAAATCTAACATGGTGGGACAAGGTGAGAGTCATCATGAAGGTGACAGATCCCTGCCTCTTTCAGGGGGAGAAAGTTACTTCAGAATTTAACAAGAAAAATAAATATAATTAGAGGTCTTCATAGGGCAGCCACCAGAAAAATTAAAAACAGAATGAATTACTTTTGACCAGTCAGCTTTTGTGAAGTCATGCTACAGTAACAAGCTGCCTCATCTCAGTGGCTTGCAATGGCAAAGGTCTATTTCTCGTTGAGATGCTGGCTGCAGGATACATGTGTCCCATGTATCTTCTCATTCTAGGACCCAATTAAAGGAACAGGCCTTGTCTCAGTCTGATGGCAGAGGGACAAGTGCAATGCAGGAACCACATGATGGTACTTAAGGCTACTCAGACGTCATAGACAGATCTTTTTCATTCGCATTCCACTTGCCAAGCCAATCTTTTCTTTTTTCTTTTTCTTTTTTTTTTTTTTTTTGAGATGGAGTCTCGCTTTGTGGCCCAGGCTGGAGTGCAGTGGTACGATCTCAGCTCACTGCAAGCAAGCTCCGCCTCCCAGGTTCACGCCATTCTCCTGCCTCAGCCTCCCAAACAGCTGGGACTACAGGCGCCCGCCACCATGCACAGCTAATTTTTTTGTATTTTTGGTAGAGACAGGGTTTCACCGTGTTAGCCAGGATGGTCTTGATCTCCTGACCTCGTGATCTGCCCGCCTCGGCCTCCCAAAGTGCTGGGATTACAGGCGTGAGCCACCGTGCCCAGCCTGCCAAGCCAATCTTAAGCCATGCATGATATTGCTGAGGTAGGAAAGTATCATCAACCCACAGGGAAGTGCTGCAAGTCAGGGGAAAATAGGCAGGATCGTGTCATCCTCCTGCGGGGAGGATGAAACATTCTTGAACCCAGAAAAAGAAAACAGACTCTAATTAATGAAAGTCATAAAAGAGAATGGGTAAAAGATTATGAGACATGAAATAAGACGGCAGAAAGGAGTACTAAAATAAATCAAAATTATAGCAAAGATGGGAAATCATATGTATATTTAATTATCTTAAAAAGCAAAACCCAGCAATATATTTTCTGTAAGAGTCATATTTAAAACAAAATCTAGACTTCAGTCTGGAGAACATGGTGTAGAACTGTTTCCTTGCTCGTCCCCACCAAATGTAACTATAAACCTTGGAAATGATGCCAGAAGCAACCAAAAGAGAACTCTGAAAAGAGGTGAGAAGGCAAATTGGTCTGTGATCTAGGACCGGAGATCACAAGTAGAAGGGTATCTCACGTTCCCCCATCTAAGAGAAGGTTACCAGACCCACCATTTCTCAAACCCCAACCTAGCAAAAAAGGAAAGTAGGCTCATTCCTCCCCAACATCAAACAGAATTCCTCTGACAACCACAGGTAAGCTCAACACCAATTTGTGATTGACGGGCAGCACAGACACATCCCTGGGAAAGCGCTCTCCTTCCCTCCTAGGCCTGAGGCTCCCCTTCTCCGTGGAGAGCCCTCCTGTGACCCAGCCCTGCAAAACTCCTTCCACCCCTCAGGCAGCATGAGCAGGGACCAGCAGAATCCCCAGCAGCACCAGATAAACCAAATGGACCAAAACAACACAAGGAAAGCGTTGAAAATCTACCTGTCATTGGAATGATCACCCACAGATAGAGGCCAAGACCGGTGTGAGAAACCTAAACAGAGTGACCAACTGCTAAAATGAAAAAGTTTAAATAAGACCCTGAGTCTCCTACAATTCCAGGTTACAATTATTTAAAAATTACCCTTCATATCAAGAAAAATCATAACTCAAATGACAAAAGGCAATCCACAATACCAACCCTGAGATGAATCAGATGTTGGGAATATCTGACAAAACATTTTATTATACTTTACGTTCTGGGTTACATGTGCAGAATGTGCAGTTTTGTTACACAGGTATACGCGTGCCATGGTGGTTTGCCGCACCCATCAACCCATCACCTACATTAGGTATTTCTCCTAATGTTATCCCTCCCCTAGTCCCCCACCCCCCCACAGGCCTGGTGTGTGATGTTCCCCTCCCTGTGTCCATGTGTTCTTATTGTTCAACTCCCACTTATGAGTGAGAACATGTGGTGTTTGGTTTTCTGATCTTGTGACAGTTTGCTGAGAATGATGGTTTCCAGCTTCATCCATGTCCCTGCAAAAGACATGAACTCATCATTTTTTATGGCTGCATAGTATTCCATGGTGTATATGTGCCACATTTTCTTAATCCAGTCTATCATTGATGGACATTTGGATTGGTTCCAAGTCTTTGCTATTGTGAATAGTGCCACAATAAACATACATGTGCATGTGTCTTTATCATAGAGTGATTTATAATCCTTTGAGTATATGCCCAGTAATGGGATTGCTGGGTCAAATGGTATTTCTAGTTCTAGATCCTTGAGGAATCGCCACACTGTCTTCCACAATGGGTGAACTAATTTACACTCCCACCAACAGTGTAAAATCATTCCTATTTTTCCACAACCTCTCCAGCATCTGTAGTTTCCTGACTTTTTAATGATCACCATTCTAACTGGCGTGAGATGGTATCTCACTGTGGTTTTGATTTGCATTTCTCTAATGACCAGTGACGATGAGCATTTTTTCATATGTCTGTTGGCTGCATAAATGTCTTCTTTTGAGAAGTGTCTGTTCATATAGTTTGCCTATTTTTTGATGGGGTTGTTTACTTTTTTCTTGTAAATCTGTTTAAGTTCTTTGTAGATTCTGGATATTAGCCTTTTGTCAGATGGGTAGATTGCAAAAATTTTCTCCCATTCTGTAGGTTGCCTGCTCACTCTGATGATAGTTTCTTTTGCTGTGCAGAAGCTCTTTAGTTTAATTAGATCCCATTTGTCAATTTTGGCTTTTGTTGCCATTGCTTTTGGTGTTTTAGACATGAAGTCTTTGTCCATGCCTATGTCCTGAATGGTATTGCCCAGGTTTTCTTCTAGGATTTTTATGGTCCTAGTTCTTACGTTTAAGTCTTTGATCCATCCTGAGTTGATTTCCTGACAAAACAGTTTTTGTAAAATGCTTCAACAATCCATTACAAGTTTTTTTTTTTTTTTGAGATGGAGTCTCCCTCTGTTGCCCAGGCTGGAGTGCAATGGCGTGATCTCAGCTCACTACAACCTCCGCCTCATGGCTTCAAGTGATTCTCCTGCCTCAGCCTCCTGAGTAGCTGGGATTACAGGCATGTACCACCATGCCTGGCTAATTTTTGGATTTTTAGTAGAGATGGGGTTTCACCATGTTAGTCAGGCTGGTCTCGAACTCCTGACCTCAGGTGATCTGCCCCCCTTTTGCCTCTCAAAGTGCTGGGATTACAGGTGTGAGCCACTGTGCCCAGCCTCAAGTTTTCTTGAAACAAATGAAAAAATAGAGACTCTTAGCAAAGATTGAAGCTTTACAATAAATATATTTATAGATATGTGTATATATATATAAAATATATATATATAAAATATATATTTAAAATATATATATATATAAAAAGAACCAGTGGACATTATAGAACTTAAAAATATAATAATACAGACTATAACATTGAGGATTTAAAAAATATAAGAACAGGATTTTTTAAAAACTCCCCGGATGAGCTCAACAATAGAGTGGAGATAACAGAAGATAAAATCAGTGGATGTGAGGACAGATAAGTAAATTTCACCCACCCAATCTAAATGACACAGAGAAAATAGACTGAAAATAAAAATGAACAGAACCTCAGGAATCTGGGAGACAATACCAAAAGGTCTAATATTCACATCATCAGAATTGCAGAATAGGAGGAGGAGGAGAGTGAAGCTGAAAAGGCATTCAAAGAAATAACACTAAAAACTCTTCAAATGTGGTCAAAGACACAAACCTACAGATTCAGGAATCCAAGCAAGCCCAAAACAGGACAAACACAAAGAAATCCATGTCAAGAAACATCATAATTAAACTTATGAAAATCAAAGACAAAGAAAAAATATTGAAAGCAGCCAGAGAGAAACAATGCATTACCAATAGGAGAATACCAATTCCAGATTACAGTGGATTTTTCATGTGAAATTGTGGAGGCTAGAAGAATGTGCATGACATTTTTGAAGTGCTGAAAGAAATGAACTATCAACTGCTAATTCTATATCCAGTGGAAGTACGCTTCAGAAATGAAGGTGAAATGAAGACATTCTCAGACAAAGGAAAACTAAAATAATTTCTTGCTACCAGACCCCAGACCTACACTTAGATATTGACTGAAGAAGGTCTTTCAATGGGAAGGAAATGATAAAAGAATCTTAAAGCATCAGGAAGGAAGAACAATCAGAAGGACAGAAATATTAGTACATACAAAAAGACTATTCTTTTCTTCATGAGCTTTATGTCATATTTGATAATTGAAACAAAAGATCATAACATCATCTGATATTCAAACACCGAAAATTTGGAAAATTTATTCAAACATTTAAGGAATAATTAACACTTATTTTACACAATTTCTTCTGAAAACAGAAAAGAAGGAAAAATTTCCCAACTCATTTTTATGAGGCTAGTATTATCCTATAACATAAGATGGTACAAAAAAAGAAAACTTCAGACCAGTATCTCTCATGAAATTGGTTGAAAAAATCCTCAATAAAATAGCAAACTGAATTCAGCAATGTATATAAAGAATTGTATGTCATGACTTAATGGGATTTATTCCAGCTATATAAGGATGGTCCAACATTCAAAAATCAACCAGTGTAGCCCACCATATTAATAAGCTAAAGGAAAAAAGCATTTGATCACACCAGTTGATGCTGAAAAAGCATTCAACAAAATCCAACACCCATTTAATATAAAAACGCTCAGCAAGTTAGAAGTAGAGGGCAATTACTCAACTTGATAACAAGCATCTACAAAACACCTACGGCTGACACCATCCTTAATGGAGAATGACTGAATGCTTTTCCCCTAAGAGCAAAACAAGACAAAGTTGTCCACTATCATCATGCTTACTCAACATAATACTGGAAATTCTAACCATTGCAATTAGGCAAGAGAAAAAAAAAATGGCGTACAGATTTAAATGGAAGAAATGAAACTTCTATCTCTATTTACAGAAGACATGATTGTTTATGTAGAAAATCCCAAGGAATCTACAGAAGAAAAATTTCTACAACTAATAAGTGAGTTCAGCAAAACTGATAAAAGATAAAACACACAGTCAGGCATGGTGGCTCATGCCTATAATCCCAACACTTTGGGAGGCCAAGGCTGGCAGATCACCTGAGGTCAGGAGTTTGAGACCACCCTGGCCAACATGGTGAAACCCCATCTCTACTAAAAATACAAAAATTAGCTGGGCATGGTGGCAAGCGCCTATAATCCCAGCTACTTGGGAGGCCAAGACAGGAAAATTGCTTGAACCCGGGAGGTGGAGGTTGCAGTGAGCCGAGATCAAGCCATTGCACTCCAGCCTGGGTGACAAGAGAGAAATTCTGTCTCCAAAAAAATAAAAAGATAAAACACAAAATCAATCATATTTCTATATACTAACAATAAACATGCAGAAACAAATTAAAAGCACAATACCATTTATAATCACTCCAAAGAAAATGAAATAATTATGTGTAAGCTTATGTGTAGAATCTGTATGCTGAGAATTACAAAATGCTGATGAAATAAATCAAAGATGACCTAAATAACTGGAAAGACATACTGTGTTCACGGGTTGGGGGATGCAACATAGTAAAGATGTCAATTCTTCCAAAATTGATCTATAAGCTTAATGCAATTCCTATCAAAATCTCATCAAGGTTTTTCTAAATATAGATGTATTAATTAGAATTCTCCAGAGTAACAGAGCTAATATAATCTCTAGTTATAATAAACCAGATATTTATTATAAAGAATTGGCTCATATGATTATGGAGGTTGAGAAGTACCCAAGATCTGCAGTCAGCTAGCTAGAGACCCAGGAACGCCAACACTATTGTTCCAGTCCTAGTCCAAAGGCCTGAGAATGAGAGCCAGTGCTATAAATTCCAGTTTGAATCTGAAGGCCTGAGAATTGGGAAAGCTGATAATGTAAGTTCCAATCTGAATCCAAGTCTGAATCTGAAGGCAGGAGAAGACTGATGTCCCAGCTTGAAGACAGTTGGCCAGAGAGCAAATTCTCTCTCACTAAGCTTTTTTGTTCTATTCGGGCCCTCGGTGGGTCAGATGATGTCCACCCATACTGGTGAAGACAATCAGCCTACTGACTCAAAAGTCAAGTTCATCCAGAAAAACCCTCACAGACATACCCAGAATTATTTTTAACCAAATATGTGGACACCCCATGGCCCAGTCAATTTGAGATGTAGAAATTAACCATCACAATAGACAAGTCTATTATAAAAATTATACAGAAAGGTACAGGCCCTTCAATAGCTAAAACAATTATGACAAAGAAGAATAAAGTAGAAGAAATCACTATGTGATATTAAGGCTTTGTATACAAGTATAGCCATAGTAATCAAGACAATGTAGTATTGGCATAAGAACAAAGACATAGATCAATGAGAGATCCCAGAAATAGACATACACAAATATGCTCAACTGATTTTTGACAAAGGTGAAAAACAATTCAATGGAGGAGGAATAGTCATCTCAACAAATGATACTGGAGCAATTGGACATCTACAAGCCAAAAACTGAACCTTGACCATACAAAAATTAACTCAAGAGGCTGGGCATGGTGGCTTATGCCTGTAATCCCAGCACTTTGGGAGGCCAAGACAGGTGGATCACTTGAGGTCAGGAGTTTGAGACCAGCCTGGCCAACATGGTGAAACCCTGTCCCTGATAAAAATACAGAAATTAGCCAGGCGTGGTGACATAACACCTGTAGTCCCAGCTACTGAGGAGGCTGAGGCAGAAGAATCTCTTGAACTTGGGAGGCGGAGGTTGCAGTGAGTCAAGATCGCGCCATTGCACTCTAGCCTGGCGACAGAGCAAGACTCTGTCTCAAAAAAAAAAAAAAAGAAAAGAAAAGAAAAGAAAAAAGAAAGTGAGTGTGGCCACAGGAGTGGAACAGGATCCTTGTAGTAATGGAAATACTCAAAGTCTTGACTGTTGTGGAATACACAAACTTATACATGTGACAAAATCATAAAGAACTAAATGTGTTAGGAGGCCAAGGTGGGCAGATCACTTGAGGTCAGGAGTTCGAGACCAACATGGTGAAACCCGTCTCTACTAAAAACACGAAAATGGTGGTGAGCGCCTGTAATCTCAGCTACTTGGGAGGCTGAGGCATGAGAATCCCTTGAACCTGGGAGGCAGAGCTTGCAGTGATCCGAAATCGCAACACTGCACTCCAACCTGGGCAACAGAGCAAGACTCTGTCTAAAAAAAAAAAAAGAAAAAAAAAAAAACTAAATGCGCACACATAGAGATTACTGTGAGGAAATCTGGGTAAGGAATAAGATTGATGTGTTCTCTCAATGTCAATATTTTTATTGTGACATTATATTAGAGTTTTGCAAAAATGTTGCTACTGGGGAAACTGGTTCAAGTGTACATGGGATCTCCCCATATTATTTCTTACAATGTATGTGAATCTACAGTTACATTAATAAAAATTTCAATAAAAAAAATCTACAGGAAAGTTGAAAAATAAAGGGATGATATGGCAGAGATGGATAATTGTCAATTATTAACATACTCATTCTTCCCTTCTTCCATAGAACACAATTTTTAGCTGGGCACATGGCTTCCTGGATTAAACATGACATTTCCCATCCTTCTTTGCAGCTAGGAGTGGCCTATGACTAAGTTCTAAGCAATGGAAGTGATAATTACTCTACTTTTTATTTTTATTTTTATTTTTTTTGAGATGAAGTCTTGCTCTTGTCCCCCAGGCTGGAGTGCAATGGCGCGATCTTGGCTCACTGCAACCTCCGCCTCCCGGGTTCAAGTGATTCTCCTTCCTCAGCCTCCCGAGTAGCTGGGATTACAGGCACCTGGCACCACGCCTGGCTAATTTTTGTATTTTTGTAGAGACGGTGTTTCACCATGTTGGCCAGGCTGGTCTCGAACTCCTGACCTCAGGTGATCCACTTGCCTCAGCCTACCAAAGTGCTGGGATTACAGGCGTGAGCCACCGTGCCCAGCCGGTAATGACTTTATTAAACTTCCAGGTACTGTTCTTAAAGAGAGCATGCTCTTCTACATCCCCTTCTTCCTTCCTTCTCCCTAAATCTTGAGGACAACAGACATAACCTTGAGACTGTAGAAGGATAAGGCGGAAGGACCCTGGATCCCTAAGGACTTTATGGGGCCATGATAACAGCTCTTGCCTGCCTATATTTCATTAAGAAATAAACGTTTATCAGTCATATTAAAGCTGCACGAATGCTAGGTTTCTTCTGGACTTCCATGAAATAATTTCCACCTTATTTGGGAAATTGGTATTCGGGTTTTCTTTGATTGAATTGAATCCAAACTTTACTAGTACTAAAAGAAAAAGATATTCCTTGCAAAAATCAAACTACAATTTTGTTATCAGGCCAGGTAGAATTCCAAGCCAAGAAGAAAACTACAAGGGACAAAGAAGGATGTCATAAACTGTAAAAGAACTATAGATCAGGCAGATATAAGGATCATGAATATTTATGTGTTTAATAATATGGCCTCAAAGACTATAAAGCAACAGCTGACAGCATTATGGGGGGAAAGAGATACATAAAAAACCATAGTTAAGGAATTTAGCATACCCCTCTCAGAGACTAACAGATCAAGGAGACAAAAATGAGCTAAAATAGAAGATTTAAGCAATACTACTAATAACCTTAAACTGAAATATAATAAAGGACTAGACTTAAGACATGAGGAGTATGTTATTTTTTAACTCACCTGAAACATTCAAAAAATCCTCCATGACCTAGGTTACAAAGGATGATTATTCAACCATTTCTGAACGCTGTAATAAAAATGGGAATCAATAACAAAAAGACAGGTTTTTATTAATACTGGAGGTAGAAAAACTGAAAAACCAAGCTACTTAACAACACTTGTGTTAAAGAGGAAATAATAGGGAAAATTACAAAATACTTAGTACTGAATGACAGTAAAAACACCACATGTCAAAATACGTGGGATACAGCTAAAGCAAGACTTAAGGAAAATTAATGGCTTTAACTATAGTTATATATATTTAAAAAACAGCAAAGATGGGGGAAGGGAGCTAAGTATTTGACTTAGGAATTTGGAAAAAAGATCACAGAAAAGAAGAAGGGGTAGAAATCAATAAAATCAATAATAAAAGTACATTAAATTAAAATCACCTTTTTGCAACTCCTAATAAATTAATTGATCTAGACATTGATCATCAATGGCTACTAAAATCATTAAAGGAAAGCCAATCAGACATTGTCATTATACTCCTCTTGAAGGATTAACACAACCTACTTGTAAGATAGTCTTGTCAAAATTATATATCTATATTTCTATCAATCTAGATAGACAGGTAGGTATAGATTTAGATACTAAATTTGGTCAAGCCAATTTTAAATTTGCACATAATTCAACAAAATTTTACTCATCTCTAAGTTCAGTGAAAGTTCATCAAAATTCTAACAGACATTTTTTAGAAAGTTGATAAACTGATTCTAAAATATATAGAAAAATGAAGTTTCAAAGTTCACAAATAGCTAAAGCAATTTTTTAAAAAGAACAAACTATGATGATTTGCTATATCAGATATTAAAACATACTGCAGAACTACATGATTTTATAAAGTTTGGTATTAACTCAAGAACAGACATATAAATCCAATGGAACAGAACTTAAAATATATAAATAGACCTGTGTGTACGTAGGAATTTGACATATGATTAAGATGTCACAAATTAGTGGAGGAAGGATAATTTATTTTGTTGAGAGTTCACCAAAAAAAGTATTAAATCTCCACCTCATACCATATACAAAAGTGAATTCCAGATAGATTAAAGACCTAAAACTGAAAGGTAAAATGCTAGACCTAATTGAATGAAAATGAATAAAGCTTTCCTCATGCTCTTGGGCAGGGATGGACTTCACAAACAAAACAAAAATAGCCAAAACCACAGACAAAAATTGACTAATTTGACTATATCAAAAATAAAGATTTCTATTAATTGAAAGGATGCTGTATTCGTTTTCTAGGGCTTTTGTAACAAAGCACCACAAACTGGTGGCTTAAAAGAGCAGAAACTTATGGTCTCACAGTTCTGGAGGCTAGAAGTCTGAACTCCAGGTGCCAGCAAGGCCAGGCTGTCTCAGAAACCTGTAAGGAGGAACCCTTCCTCACCAATTCTAGCCTCTGGTGTTTGTCGCCAACCACCAGGCTGTCTCAGAAACCTCTAAGGAGGAACACCTCTTCACCTTCCTCACCTCTTCCAGCCTCTGGTGTTTGCCGCCGACCACCAGGCTGTCTCAGAAACCTCTAAGGAGGAACCCTTCCTCGCTTCTTCCAGCCTCTGGTGTCTGCTCCTGACCTTTGGCTTTGCTTGGTTTGTAGGTTCACTGCTCCTGTCTCTGCCTCCATCGCTGCGTGGCCCTCTTCTCCCTGTGCGTCTGCCCTTCTTTAAGGACATCAGTCATATTGGATTAGGGCCCACCTTAAAGACAACATTTTAACTTGATTACATCTACAAAGACCATCTACATTTCCAAGTAAAGTCACATTCAAAGGTACCAGGGGTTAGGACTTCAAAATACCTTATGGAGGGACATTCAACCCCTAACAGGTGGCATAATTTCAATTTCTGCCTTCACCTTTACATGGCCTTCTTTTCTTTGTGTTCTCTTTCTGTCCTCTTCTCTTCCTATAAGGATACCAGGATTGGATTTAGGGTCCACCTGATTTCATCTTGGGATCCATGTGTATTAGTCTGTTTTCATGCTGCTGATAAAGATATACCTGAGACTGGGTAATTTATAAAGAGAAAGAGGTTTAATGGACTCAGTTCCACATGGTTGGGGAGGTCTCACAATCACAGCAGAAGCCAAAAGGCATGTCTTACATGGTGGCAGGCAAGAGAGAAATGAGAACCTAGTGAAAGGGGTTTCCCCTTATAAAACCATCAGATCTTGTAAGACTTATTCACTGCCACAAGAACAGTATGGGGGAAACTGCCCCCATGATTCAATTATCTCCCACTGGGTCCCTCCCACAACATGTGGGAATTATGGGAGCTACAATTCAAGATGAGATGTGGGTGGGGACACAGCCAAACCATATCACCACGTTATGGATATGGTTTGATCTGTTTTGCATTGCTATTAAGCAATACCAAGAGTGGGTAATTTATAAGAAAAAGAGGTTTATCTGGCTTGTCATTCTGCAGGCTGTATAAGCATGGCACCAGCATCTGCTCAGCTTCTAGTGAGGCCTCAGGGAGCTTACAATCACGGCAGAAGGTGAAGGGGGAGCAGGTGTGCCACATGGCCAGAGCAGGAGCAAGAAGATGCCAGGCTCTTTTAAACAACCAGCTTTCACATGAGCTAAGAGCAAGAACTCATTCATTACCTCAGAAGGGCACTAAGCCATTTGCGAGGGATCTTCCCCCACGACCAAAACACCTCCCATCAGGCCCTACCTCCAAAATTAGGGATCACATTTTGACATGAGACTTGGAGGGGACAAACATTCAAACTATATTAGGATCCTTTACTAATCACATCTGTCAAACCATATTTCCAAACAAGGCCATATTCTGTGGTTCCAAGTGAACATAAGTTATTGGGAGACGGCACTCAACCCACTACAATCAGTCCTCTGACCCCTCAAAGTTTACATCCTTTCCATGTGCAAAATACATTCACCTCATCCCAACATTCACAAAATTCTTAACCCAATCCAGCAACAATTCCAAGTCTAAAATGGCATTTAAATATTATCAACTGAACGAGTCTCAAATCTCATAACCCCAATTATCTAAAATCAGGTATGGGTGAGACTCTGAATATGATCTATCCCGGGGGAAAAAATTCCCTTCCATCTGTGGACCTGTGAAACTAGAAAATAAGTTACCTGCTTCCAAAATACAATGGTAGACAGGCATGGCATGGATATTCCCATCCCAAAAGGGACGAATTGAAAGAAATAAAGGGGTCACCATTCCCAGCCAAGTCCAAAACCCAGCAGCAAAAATGTCAATAGGTTCAAGGTCTGAGAATAATCCTTTATGTTATCTGGGCCTGCAGTGACAGCTCCTGCCTCTGTGCCTGCCTCTCTGGCCTCTAACTCCACATCTGTGGGTCTGTCCTCAGTCATTCATCCTTTTCCTTTAACAGCAGCACATGTTTACAGCTGAGCAGCCCTATCAACTAGTTTCCTGTCTATAGAATCCCAGAACTCTGATAGCTTTTCTTCATTTCATAGTCTCTGTCAGTCCAGGCTGGCCATGTTCCTATTGGTATAATATTCACAAAAATTTTGTGGGTCTCCTGTGTATGCCAAGGGGATACACGTCATTAGACAGAAGCATTCTCCATAGATACTTCCTGATTAACCCCACCTCTATTCCTGGCTTCTACTGTAATGGCTGATTGGAATTATGAGTCACACACCTAATCTCTTTGCAAAATGTTGTCCAGCCACAGCTTTGGAGTTCTCTCCACAGTGTGCTTTCTCAACAGAGAAACTAAGAACCTCCCAAATCATAAAGTACTGGTTCCTTTATGCTTAACAATTCCTTCCTCAATTTATCTCTTTCCTCTTGCACTTCACTATAAGCAGTAAGGAGAAACCAGGCTGCACCCTCCACATTTTGCTTAGAAATCTCCTCAGCTAAATATCCAACTTGAATTCTGCTTTTCGCCCAATAGCAGAACATAAATCAGCCAAGTTCTCTGACGCCTTATAAGAATCACCTTTGCTCAGTTTCCAATAATATGTTCCTTATTTCTTTCTACCGTCTCACTAGAAGTACCTTTAATGTTCCTATTTCTAGCAACATTCTTTCTATATATATGATTATATATATTCTCTAAGATGATAGAAGCTTTCTCAACCATTCTCATCCTTCCATCTGAGCCTTCACTAGAATTGCTTTTAACATCCATGTTTCTAGCAACAATCTCTTCTTCAATGCTACCAGGCTTTTTCTATCATGAAATTCAAAAGTATGTATTACAGCAGCACCCACTTCCCAGTAACAAAGTCTGTATTCATTTCCTAGGGCTGCCATATCAAAGTACCACAAACTGGGTGGCTTAGAACAACAGAAATGTATCCTCTCACAATTCTGGAGGCTAGAAGACTGAAATCGAAGTGTCAGCAGGTCCATGCTCCCCCTGAAGCATCCAAGAAGGAATCCTTCCTTGCCTCTTTCAGCTTCTGAGGGCCCCAGGCATTCCCTGGCTTATGGCATCATAACTTCAATCTCTGCCACTGTCTTCACATGGCCTTCTTGTTTGTCTCTCTGCGTTTTCTCCTCCTCTTATATAGACACCAGTCATGGGATTTAGGGTCCACCCTACATCTAGGAGGACATCATCTTGAGATCCTTAATTAGTTACATTTGCAAGGACCCTATTTACAAATTAGGTCACATTCTGAGGTTCCAGGTGGACATGAATTCTTGGGAGACACTATTTAACCTACTACAGATACTATGGACAAAATTAACACACAAGTGACAACTGATAGAAAATATTTCAAAGTCTAAAATCATTAAGGATTACAATATATAACATGCAAGAAACACAAATCAACAAGATGGGAAATCCTACAGAAAAGTAGGCAAAGGAGATGAATAGGCAATCCGTGGAAGCAGAAATCCAAATGAATAAAACTTTTATAAGGAGCTATTTGGCCTCACTTCATAAGAGAAATCCAAATTAAAACAAGGAAATCCTACTTTGTGCACATAACATTAGCATGAGAAATTAAGTCAGATAACACATGTATTAGAAGAATGTGTAGAAACGGAAACCCTACTACATAAGCGACACTGACTTCTCCTCTTGCTTAGTGTAAATCCAATGTCTATACTCTAACACACAAGAGTCTGCAATTCCTGGTCCCACTACAGCTCCAACCTCATCTCCAGCTACCCTCTGCTTCCCTCTCTCTGCTGCAGCCCACCAGCTTCTGCGCTGTTCCTCTAACAGGGCAAGCATGCTTTGACCCCAGGGCTTTGGCACTTGCAGTTTCCTCTGCCTGGAATGCATACTCCATTCATCTGAATGGCTTGGTCTCTTATTTCATTGAGTTCTCTCCTCAAATGTCACCTTTTTAAGGAGTCTTCATTAATAAGAAGACTTTGATTAATTAATTAATCAAAAAAACATAGGATAGAACCTTCCCTCTTTTCCTGGCTTTTCTCCATCACAGTTATAATTCTCCGGAACATTTTAGATTTTGCTTGTCTGTTTATTGTCTATCTTCCTCTACTAGAATGTACACTCAGTTTTGCTCACTGCAGCATCCTCCAAGTTTAGAACTGTTCCTTAAAAAGGTGACATTTGTGCAAAGAACTCAATGAAATAAGATGCTCAATAAATGTGCTGAATGAATAATGAAGTCCTATTGTTTATTGATTATTATACACTGAGTAGTTGTACTATTTCATTTGATTCTTACAAACATATGAGTTAGTCATTATTAATTCCATTATACTGACTTGGAGACTGAGGCTCAGAAGAGTTAGGCAACCAGTGGAGATCATACAGCTAACAAATTATTGATCTGAGACTTGACCCCAGCCTGGTTGATTCAAAATCCCAGACCCTCACACTTCATTGTACTCTGTCAATCTCCCACAGAGTTCATAGTTCTCACATGGCAGTCATGCACGAGCACAGCTGAGATCTCCTGCTGCAGGGAGCGTGGTTATCATTCTTCTAGATCCACCACCACATTAGTGCTAAGGCCATGCTTCCCTCAGGCTGCTCTCAGCCAAGGACTAAGCACAGCTGGTACTAGTTCAGGCCTCTTCTAGTGGCAACTTTGTCTTGACGTTCCCCATCAGCCTGGCCAACACCTTCTGAGACCTGCACTGGGCCTGAGATTCTTCCTATCCCATTCTCCTTTCTTCCTTTGTCCTTTCTCAGGGTGAGACCAGTGTTGTGGTCTGAGGCTATCCCTGCCTTCTCCTGCCCCGTTCCCTTTGTCCTTTTTAGATATCCTTCCCTTAGTGAAGCTCTTGGGCCCCTAAGCCCAGCTTGGCCTCTCCTTCTTGGATGTCCAGCTCTAATATACCTCATGACACTCAGGAGTCAGCCAGCACAGCACATGCTAAAGCTGGGCACACACATTCCCAGGACCCAGCAATTCCATTCCTATATATATATATTCAACAGAAATGCAGACATGTTGTTACAAAAGATAAGGACAGGACAGGCACGGTGGCTCACACCTGTAATCCCAGCATTTTGGGATGCCAGGGCTGGTGGATTGCTTGACCTAAGAGTTCAAGACTAGCCTGGGCAACATGACGAAACCCCGTCTCTACTAAGAACACAAAAATTATCCGGGCATGGTAGGGAGTGCCTATGGTCCCAGCTACTCAGGGGGCTGAGGTGGGAGGATCGCTTGAACCTGGGAGGTGGAGGTTGCAGTGAGCCGAGATCATGCCACTGCACTCCAACTTGGGTGACAAAGCAAGACCCTGTCTCAGAAAACAAACAAACAAAAAAAACCCAAAAGGACAATAACTTACAGAGCACCACTATTCATAATAGCCCCAAACTGGAAATTACTCAAAGGCCTATCAATGGTAGTTTCTCACACAATAGAATGTTATACAGCAAAGACAATGAACAATCTACAATTACAAGAATATGAATGAATCTCACAAACACTGAGTGAAATATACCAGATGCAAAAGAATATATACTGTCAGATTCTTCTTCTTTTTTTTTTTTTGAGGCAGGGTCTCACTCTGTTACCCAGCTGGAATGCAGTGGCTCAATCTCGGCTCACTGCAGACTCTACCTCCCTAGGCTCAAGCAATCCTCCCACCCCAGCCTCCCAAGTAGCTGGGACTACAGGGATGCCCCAACATGTCCAGCTATTTTTTTATTATCATTATTTTGTAGAGACAAATTTCATCATGTTGCTCAGGTTGGTCTCAAACTCCTGGGTTTGAGCCATCCTCCTGCCTCCGCCTCCCAAAGTGCTGGGATTACAGGCATGAGCCATTGTTCCTGGCCTTATATACTATAAGATTCTATTTATACAAAGTGCAGAACTAATTTATGATGTTAAAAGTCAGGACAGTAGTTACCCTTGGAAGGTGGGGTAGTGACTAGAAGGGACATAATAGGAGATTCTAGTGATGTTCTGTTTTTGCATCTGGATAGAAGTTATGTGACTCAGTTTACCTTCTGGAAATCAGAAATGTGCAATTGTACAATCTGTACACTTTTCTATATATATGTTAGACTCCAATAAAAAAAAATTTAATGAAAAAGTAAAAGAGTAGGCCAACATTGCACTCTCAACCAAAAGCCAAAATCATAACCCAAGTGATAAGCCCTAACCTTGTTCCTATCAGGACATCACCATCCTCATGGTCACCTCATGGCTCAAAGCTGTCCATTGCCCTTATCCTTGATGGCCAGTATGTCACCAAGTCCTGATGACTCTTCCTGCACAACCCCTGTCAGCTCTGACCAGTTTCCTGTGTTTCTGCTGTCACTGCTCCATTTGATGCCTGAATTCAGCAAAAGTTAGCATCTAACTGGTCTTTCAGCCAGGGCCAGGACTAGGGTGAGGAAATTACGGCACCTAGGGGGCAAAATATAAGGAATCATCACCCTCAGGATCTTGTAAATTCAGGATCAGTCCCTGACAGTGATGCTTCTTTAAATTTTCCCTGCCTCAGCCTAGTCCCAGCCTGCCCTCAGCTTCCCACATTTCCCTCCAGCACACACGGCTCCATGTTGCCAAATTATTCTTCTTGCTTCTGTCATGGCCCTCTCCTGCCCACGGATTTACTAGTGTCCCATCTGCCTACTAAATAAAGGATGGCCCTGGGGTGGACACACATCTCCCTTCACCTCAGTTTCTCGATAAGGATGGTGAGAAACCTGGACCCAGAGGTTTCCTTCAAGTGCCAACTCCAGGCAATTATAACAGCTATCTCAAGCCCTGGGTTGAAATAGGCCTCTGAGGACAAGTACAGATTCACTGTACAAAGGTATCAACCATGTACAGTGGCTCACACCTGTAATTCCAGCACTTTGGGAAGCAGAGGCAGGTGGATCACTTGAGGTCAGGAGTTCAAGACCAGCCTGGCCAACATGGTGAAACCCTGTGTCTACTAAAAATACACAAATTAGCCGGATGTGGTGGCACACACCTGTACTCCCAGCTGCTCAGGAAGTTAAGGCAGGAGAATTGCTTGAACCCAGGAGGTGGAGGGTGCAGTGAGCTGAGACTGTACCACTGCACTCCAGCCTGGGCAACAGAGACCCTGTCTCAAAAGAAACTATATAACTGCTATAACAAACTAATACAGACTACCAGATGACTTAAACAATGGTTATTTCCCACAGTTCTGGAGGCTGGGAAGTCCTAGATCATAGCACATGTAGATTTGGTGTCAGGTGAGGGCTCACTTCCCGGTTCACAGACAGTGGTTTCTTGCTGTGACTTCACATGGTGGAAGGGGCAAGGAAGTTCTCCAGGGCCTCTTTTCTAAGGGCACTAATCCCATTTATAAGGGCTCCACCCTCATGACCTAATTGCCTCCCCAAGTCCCCACCCTCTATTACCATCACCTTGAAGGTTTGGATTTCAACACAGGAAGAGTGAGGGGACATAAACATGCAGCCTATAGCAGCAAAGAGGACAATTGTGATACGCATGTCAGGTATTTGCCTTAAGTAAATGTAAACTGTGTACGCAGACCCTCCATAATCTAGTCTTATCCTACAATAGTCCTGTTTCCTAGGGAATCAATTCTAAAATGTTCAGCCTAGGTTCTAAAATAAGCTAAGCAGAGGCAGACTGAAACAAGCCGCACTGTGCTGGAGGCAACACGGTCACCTGTGGTGGTCACGTCACTCTCAGGTCCACCAGGGCCAAGCCCCTGTGAAGGTGGTCCGTCCTCAGGCTCCCCGGGGCTCATCTCCATTTTTGGAATCCAATTACAAAACATTGATCTGATCCCACTCCAGAGAGCTTATTTATGCCCCGGCTAAGGGAAAAGGAACCAAAAATATTGCACCCATTTGTTCAAGCTGTGGATGGTTAAACAGGGTCACCTCTCGCCTGCCAACTGCCCTGGTCCTCTCAGCTCCTCTGGCACCTGCTGGAGGCAGCTGGATTTGGCAGGTGGCCAGGCAGGTCAGCCCAGCCAAGACGACAAAGCCCAGACTGTGAACCCATGGAAATGCCAACCCAATGCACCTTGGAGGTCCCCAGGGCTTTCTGAGTCCAAGACACACACACACACACACACACGTACCTAACAGTTCATGAGTTACTGAATGGAAAAATCTTCCTAGTCCCTAGTTTTTCTTCTTTCCCAGCATCTTTTCACCCAAATGGTAATGTCTGGGCTTTGCCAGAGCTGGCACATGCAGGGATCTCTGGTCAGAGAGACTCCAGAAGAGATGTTCTTCTTCTCCATCTGGGTGAGCAGCAACACACAGCCACCCAAAAGGCAGGTGGGGAAGGCAAGTATGTACGAATGCAGGTATGTACGAAGGCAGGTATGTACGAAGGCGGGTGTGCATGAAGGCGGGTGTGCATGAAGGCGGGTGTGCATGAAGGTGGGTGTGTATGAAGGCAACACAAGATTTGTGCTCTGCTTGGACAAAGTGCCAGAAAGACGCAGAAAAGAAGGGATTGATTCTTTAGAGTGAAGTATGGAGGCTTCTTGGAGGGGGTGACTGACGTGGGCCTTTAGGGATAAATAACAGCCTAACACAGCAGCAAAAAAAAAAAAAAAAAAAAAAAAAAAACAGAAAAGCTTGTGCCAAAAGATAGAGGCAGGAATAAACTTGACAGATTATCAAGTACCTCCTGGAGCTCAAAACCCCAGGACCGGGCCTGTGTGTCCTCCAGGCCATAACCTCACTTCCAGAGCTTTGGGACAGGGCGTGGCAATCTTTGCTCTGCCTTCCCCAACCGGGCAGCATTTCCAGTTGGCTCCAACAGCTCCCTATGGACCACTGTCAAACCTTCCCAGGGACATTCCTAACATCCCTTGTCCAGGGAGGACCCCTGTGGGGAAAATCATGGCAGGTGAAACAGTAGGAAGTGAGGTTTCTAGAGATTGGAGAAGCCAGAGAAATGAGCGGGGCAGCTGGGCTCCACTCCTCCGTCTGCGGAAATGCCCAGCGAGGGGTTGATCCTGCCTCCTTCCTGGAAGGCTCACCATCCTTCACCCACTGCTGCCTGCTCATGCTGAAGCCCGGGATGCATGCGTGATGGAGTAAACAGCGGGGCTGGCAGTGGGGGCATGAGACTGCGCACGCACCACGCTCACTGGGGCTGGGGCGCACCCTTCTCCCATAAGCCAAACTGAATAACCTGATTCTCAGGAAGGAGTGTCAGAGAAGCCACTCAGAAGGACTTGGATACTCTGTGGGGACAAAGTTTGAGCACAGAGAGTAAAAGGGACAGAGGGGGCTGCGTGAGGGAGGGGGATGGAAGAAACCCCCTTTCCTCTTTCCATCCACCACCCCCTACTCCTACCACATGCCTACAGGCACCCTTCAAAGCCCTCCTCCTCCACCCGCCCTCCCCACCTGCCCCAGCCAAAAAAGCCCGAGGTCTACCCAAGGGTGAGGACCACGTTCTCTAGTCCATTGTCTTAGGAAGCAAGGCTATGCAGTGGAATTAACAAGGGGTGGGGAGGCTAAGTGTAGATTTTGTTTCCAGTTATGCCTCCTCTAAGTGGGTGACCTGGGACAAGGTCCTCATCTGTAACAAACATAGGTCTTTCATCTGCCAATTGAGACCTGATTATAGTACCTACCTCCCAATACGGAGGGGATTAAATGAGATATTTGTAAATTCCCAGAACATACTTCTCTAGTAGTATGCTTCATTTTCAAGTGTACAGCTCACCTCCTCACTGACATTGCAAGCTCCAGAGGGGAAGTTTTGTGCCCCATCCCACCCCCGTCACACAGCGCTGGGCATGGGGACAGCTCAATAAATGCCCTTTGGAAATCACAGCTTATCAAACAAGAGGGAGGAAAAGGAGGCAGAATCCTAGGAAGAGTGCTTTGACCCCCCAGGCTGGGCAGGAGGCTGAGTCCCATCTTTCTAATCTAGTTGTAAAGTGCCTGTGTTCATTATTTTAACAGTTATTCGTGATCAAACGATTTGGTGTTAATGTGGATCTAATGTATAAATCCATACGGGTCCCACAGTCATTTACCATTAATTAAACGAGGCCATTCTAAGGCTGGGATTCCACTGGGTTTATGGTGCTTAGCAATGAATGGCAGAAACCACTCAGCCACTCTGCTTTCTCTCTGCTCCTGTCTTGTCCCATTTACCTCTGGAGAGCAGGGGAAGAGCAGGGGAAGAGCAGGCTTGAAGCTACCCTGGACAGAGGGTGGGGCCCAGGGAGGACCCTGGCTAAGGTGTGGAAAACTGACTGACAGGTGAGGAGCTCCACAGAGGCCCTGCTTGCAAAAAAGAAGTAAGGGTTGCATTAGCATACCACGGGCCTGGATGCCCAGAGAACAGGATTTTAGTCCTGCTCTGCTGCTGATGACTAGCTGTGCAGCCTCGTGCAAGACACTTCCCTGCTCTGTCTTCATCGGTTAATTAAGAAGCCTGGACAAGCCAACCTCATTCCCTCTACCTGGAATGCATTTCCTTCCGTTTCCCCACGGCTGCTCCTTTCCATCTTTCACATCTCAGCTCACATGTCAGCTCCTCCAAGAAGAGATAACCACCCTCTGTTACCACCACTCCCCACCACCCATGCACTCTGGAGCACATCGTCTCTCTTTTATTTTCTTTATGGAACTTACCACCGTCTTGATTATCTCTGCATTTGTACGCACTTGTTCCCTTGTGTGTTATCTCTGTCTCCTCCCCACTCTCATCTCCACAAGATCAAGAGCTTCATATGTCTTATTCATCTCTTTCATACCAATTCAGTACGTGGCACATGATGGGGGCTCAAAAAAAAATAGTATGTCCATCAGCACAATCATGAGGTGATCATTAAAACCCCTCCAGGATGGCACTTAATAGTCCTTGACATCTGCACCCAGAAAGTAAGGGTGGCATAGGGTGCAGGAAGAGCGGGGTTCATCCAGGAGAACTCGTGGGAAAAGGACGATCAGAGCTGGGTTCTGGGAGACAGAGGAACGCCAGCCTAGAGAAGGGGAAAACCTGTCCTGAGAAGGCAGGCAGGCAGGCGCCACAGTGGTGGAAAGCTTCGAGTCCCTGCAACTGCTACACCTTCAGGCTCCCAGCCAAGACCATTTGGTGAACTATATTAATAATCACAATACAAGAATCCCTTGTGGACTGGAACAATTTCCCTTCCAAGGCAGTGACATGCCTATCACTTCACTTTATTCTTCTGCCATCCCCTTGATACAAAGGAGGAGAAAATATCTTCTGCTATTTATATGTATAAAAATAACAATTGTTCATTTGTATAGTACTTTCCCATTTCCCGAACACATTTTCTAATACAGGAATGATAGTATTTATTCCCATGTTGCAGATGAGGAGACTCAGAGAGGTGAAATGACTTGTCCAAGGTCAGTCATAGAGTATGTAGCCTGGAAAACTCAAGCCCCAAACTCCAAATTTTTCAACAACCTAGTGGTGTTTTTTCCACATGAGGAAACTAACAGAGAGAGAGAAAGTACATGGCTAGCTTATGAGAGCTCCCCACCCACACATCCAGGGGGCTAAATTATTTGTAGGGTCAGGATGAGGCACGCGGACAGTGGGAAGGGAAGAGTCTCCCTTCCCGACCTGAGCATGGAGATGGAGATCACCCTGAGTGAAAATGTTCATTTTTACAGTTCAGGGAGAGAGGGGCAGAGACTTCTTGTATTACAGAATTCTAGAATTCTCAGCTGAAAATGCTGTTGGAGATGTCTATGATCTCATTATACCCAGGTCCCAGTGCCCTCTTCTAAGCTCTTTATCATCATAATTTCTGATGTAAAGAGCATGATGCCATGCACAAAATGGGCCCTCAGTGACTATCCGATGCAGGGCCAGGCACTGAATTCAGGTGAGTGAGGAGGATCAGGTGCAATAAGTCAATAGCCATTGGCACTCAGCCCGTGTGGGGGATACAATAGGGAGTGGTGGGGACCGTGGCAAGTTACTAGAGTGTAAACCCTGTGTGAGGGGAGAAAGATTGCAGCCAATTGTTGCCATGTGGACATGCAGGCCCAGAGTTACCAATTCTTACAGTTTTGAAAGAAAGTCAGAAGTATGGATCTCTATCAGAAATTCTAGAATATTAAATGTGGGCACTTAAATTTAAAGCACTGTATAGGCCAAACAAAATATGTCTAAGAGCAAGTTTAACAGCTTTGTTGAGGTATAGTTGATATACAGATAACTGTACATATTTAATGTGTACAATTTGGTGAAGTTGGACATACACAAACAGCCATGATACCATCACCACTATCAAGGTAATAGGCATATCCAACACTTCCCAAAGTTTCTCATATTCCTTTGGGTTTCTTTTTGTGTGTGTGTGGTAAAAACACTTAACATGAGATCTTAAGGAATTCTGAAGTACACAATACCAGATTCTTAATTATAAGCACTATGTTGTACAGCAGATCTCTAGAACTTATTCACCCCGCAGAACCGAAACTCTATACGCATGGAATAACAATTCCCCATTTGCCTCTTCCCCTAGCCCCTGGCAATTTGCTCCAAGCCCTGGGTGCTTTTGGTTCAGCCAACTGTTTTCTCTGATGCTATTAGTTTGACAATTTCTGATATGTCCTATACGTGGAATCAATTTCTGATACATCATATACGTGGAATGAATTTCTGATACGTCAGATACATGTGACTGGCTTATTTCACTTAGCGTAATGTCCTCCAGGTTCATTGTGTTGTTGCAAATAACAGGATTTCCCTCTTTTTCAAGGCTAAATAATATTCCACTGTATGTATTTACTATGTTTTCTTTATACATTCATCTAACAGAAAGTTTCTATCCATTGTTCATTGGTTTGACACGTGTAGTTAAATGAATAAATTAACCCTGTTCAAACCCTGCATTGTGAAGACTGGGCAACCGGAAGAGTTAAGCCATGTTTCTAAGGTTACAAGCAATGAGGGGCAAAGCTTAAACTCCAAGTTTCCAGATTTCCAATCCAGTCCTTGTTGATCCAGAGACAAGGTCAGTGAGGGGGACTGTGTATATGAGGACCCATTAGGTTTGGAGACACATTACCACCTAGTTTGCCGTCCTGAATCCACACATTCCATCCAGCCCAGACCCGGGCCAAGAAGCCAGGGCCCATTGTCCCATATGGGCTGAAAGGCCTCACCCACAGAAGAGGCACAGGCAACAACACCTTCTGACCTCCCTCCAACCAAAACCTTAGAAGAGCCCCTCACACCTTCCCCGTGCCCCATCCTCAGCCACTTAGCATGCAGCACCGTGGCACAAGCCAGCTGTCACTTAGGCACTTACCGGCAGAACCGTGGAAAAACCAAACCACTGTTATTACACTTAATAACCAGTTTCCACATCATCAACTCATTGGAGTCTGACAGGCGCTGTTAGGGTGTCAGCTCCCTCGGCCTAACAAGTCAGCACTAGCCGGGGGGTGGGAGAGCACCAGGCAGGACTGGGCACCAGCCTCCTGTGAGTTATTCCATCCCCCTCCTGCCCCACACGGAGGACACACACCCAAGGGCAGCCAAGACACTGACCCGCCTCTGCCCCCACACACTCAGGAGCTTCACAGCTACACCAACAGCACCCAAGGTTTACAGCAGGATCAGAACCCCAGAGAAGGGGGCTCAGGGCCCTGACTGGTGTCCGAACAGGAGAAAACAGCCCGGCTTCTCAGAGTAGGGGCCAAGGGGTCTGAAGGAAGAGAATCCAGGACTGGGTCACCTGGTTGGATCCTAGCTCTACTGTGTGGCCTTGACTAAGATACTCCATCTTTCCAAGCCCCAGCTCCCCACCTGTAAAAGGTGGTACCTCAAAGGGTTCCTTGGAAGGCAAGCATAGAGCCAAGCATGGTGTCCACACCTGATAAATGGTGGGTATCACTGAGCTATTATGAAATGGAGGTGGGCAGAGGGTGGGGGTCCTAAGAGCAAGACACAGGACAAGCACAGGGACTATTAGAAAATAAGACCACTGAGAAATGCTTCTGGATCCAGCTAATATACTAGGGGAGGTTAGGTCTTTTAGAACTGTCAATAAAATAGCTAATAATAAAAAAGCCTAATATTATTTTCATTGTACCCCCTTTTAGAGATAACTCAGAGATGTTAAGTCACTTGCTCAAGGTAGCCCAGCAAGCAAGTGGTAGAACTTGGCTTGGAGGCCCAGCAAGTGAGTCTGCAGCCTGAGATCTCTGCCGTCCTTGCCCCTTCTCCCTCTCCCCCACTCCCCTTCCAGCCCATTCGGGTATCACAAAAGAAGATCTGCTGGGGGAGAAGCAGGAGGGGCTGGCCCAAAACGAGGCAGGGTCTTCATCTCCCACTCCCAGATCGTTCCACACTGAAACAGCAAATGACACTAGGGGCTTAGGGAACAATTCAGCGGTAGGTGGGGGCCAGGGCCTGAGGCCTTTGGAATGCAGCGATCTGCCTGTTGCTCTAGGTAAGGCAACTCAAGTGCCGACTTCCAGGAGGCCCAGCCAAATTGGTGGTTCCCACTCAGAGCCTTGGAGGACAAAGGGCCAGCCCCATGACCAGACCCTGGCACATACACCTGCCTGGCGGAACCCTCCTGCTGCCCGCTGCAGCTCGGGCCTGAGGTAGTGCAGTGCTGCCATCTTTTGGCCGCACGCTGCACTGCATCCCCACCCGCCTGGTTGGGTGGACCTGGCTAGAGACAGAGCCCCAGGTGCTCCAGCTGCCCATTCTCCGATGCTACAGCGTCTCTGAGCGTAGAGAGGGTCTACCCAGCAAGCTCTGGCAGGGCGAACTCTCCATCAAATGTGGCCCAAGACGTCAGAGCAGCCCTACAGCCACAGAGGTGCCTTCTGCCTTTGGAAAGAGACCGTGGACCATGGCCCCAAGGGGCCCAGGGCTGGCTGGGGTCCCCCACTCCATCCCGCGGTGTGTGCAAGAAGCCAAAGCAGAGGCAAAGGAGGTGGGTGAGTGGGAGAGAGCACACCTTCAGGGACCTCAGCAGACAGTTTGCTACCTGCTTCCGCATGAGCTTAGATTACCAAGATGCCAGGAGCAGTTATCTCTGAGAGGTGGGATTGTGGGTGATGGGAATGATTTTGTTAGGTTGACTGTTTCATTGTGATTATTCTATTATTTTTTCTTTATGCTTAATTGGAATTTCACATTTTTCTACAATGTCCAAGTCTCAAGAAATAATTTGTTTATAAACTTGTCTGAAAGTAAATTTGCTTTTAAGTAAACATGTAATTCTAGAGCAGAAAGGGACCCTTTCTTTCACAGTTGAGGAAAATAAGCTCAGAGATAGGTGACTTGCCCAAGGTCACATCTCTAGTTTGTGGCCACGATGGTTTAGAACTTCCCTCTCAAGACAGGGTCTTTCTCCTTTGAGAGTGAGCTGGGCCTTTCCCTGACCCTCTAGCTAGGGTAAGATCCCCTATTTGTCACCCATGGTAGCTGTTTTTCTGTTTACTCCCTGTCTCTCCCATGCAAGCTTCATAGGGGTAGGAACTTTATCCATCTTGTTCACTAAGGTATTCCCTGTGTCCATTATAGTCCAGGGCATGTGGCAGACACTCCATAAATGCATGTTGAATGGATGCATGGAGTTAATCAGGGAAGGCTTCCAGGAAGAGGTGAGTTATACATCCATTTTTGAAAAGGCACTTGTAACAGATCAAGAGAGATGAGGAGAAGCATTCCTAGGGGCTGGAGGATGGCCTAGACCTGGCACACAGTAAAGATATGTTCCCAAATATTTGTAGGGGAGGGGAGAATGGCAGAGTAGTACAGATTGTCCTTCTATGCCTGTAGGGACCTGAGCTAGGAACCCATCCCTGACCCTGATTCCTTACCTTGTCCTGAGAATTTGGGAAGAAGCCAAAAAGAATCTCTCTACAGGGCCAGGAAAGACACTAAGAGCTGAAGCCTCCATCAGCGTAACTGGATCTGACAAGGTCTGGCTGGGCCTGGTTGGACCTGACCATCCTGGGTGGACAGATGAGGCCTGACTGGGCTGGGTTTGAGCTGAGAACCCCCTTCTTACTCCCATATTTAGGAGACTCTAGTACCTGTCATGTCAGCCTGACCTCCCAGGGCTCTAGAGACACAAAGCAGGGGGAGTGCGGAGGGCGGTGGGCAGAAACATTGAAGCCAAGGGGAAAATGTAAGGGGGTCCAAATTTATGCACAGTCTTGTTTCTAGAGTCTTTTATAAGATCACTATTACTTTAGGAACATAAAGATGCATTAAGATGTAATGATCATGTTAAAATATGGAAGCCATTTACTATGTTTAGGTACAGATATGAAAGATAAATGGAAAATTTCAGCAGGGGGGAATGAACATTTCTGAAAGGAAAAAAAATTATTCTCTTAATTTTTCTGGAAAAGTCCCTCAAAAGGTTCTTGGAAAAAAAAGGTTTATTTATCCCAGAATGGTGCATCATGTCTGACAAGGAGGCCAGAAGCCCTGTGCACCTCCCTCTGACTCCAGTCAGAAAGGAGACACGCAATTACTGAGCACCTGCTGTATGCCAGGCTCCAGGCTGGGCTCTTTGTGAGCACTGTCTGGTGTGACGGAAATAGGTCCACCTGTAGACTGCAAGCACAGGCAGCCCGCAGGAGCCTTTGGTGGGCCGACGGCATTCTCCCTGACACCTGTGGGTGTCTCAGCCTCAGCCTCTGCCTGTGCAGGCTTGCCTGGCCACACAGAAGGTGGGTGGGGTTCCAGTCTGCCTTTGGCCTGGCATATATTTGGAAAGTGGGGTACACATGCTTGTGTACCTCTCCCCTTCCCAAAGCACTTCATGACTGGCCCTAAATAGAACTCAGCCCCGCACTGGGCTTCAGACTTTCAATGTCCTCCTGCAAAACCATTTGGCACCAACACCTAAAGAGACCGGGATGGGATGTTGACGTGGGCCCACCCAGGGAACTGGAGCTGGGATAATTCTTTATTGTGAGTGTGAAACAAGAATTCAGAGACGAAGAGGGCAAAGACAGAATGATAGCGAGCATGTCAGAGAGAGAGACTCAGAAACAGAGAGAGGTGGAAATTGAGAGAGAAAGAAAAAGAAAGAATGGGAAAAGAGACAAGAGGAGAAAAAGAGACAAGCAGAAAAACCGAGAGAAGATTACAAAGCAGGGAGGGAAGGAGAGAGGGACAAAAGATGGACCAGCAGTTACAGGACCAGGGAGAAAGGGGAAGGCAGAAGACAATCTTTCCCCGCTGCCCACCCCCAGGCGCCCCCCATCAACCCTCCCTGGAGGAACCGCTCAGAAATGGGAGGCGAGAAGAGGGAGCAGAGAGAGGCAAAGTCGCTAGGTAACCTTGGAGACGACAGCCAAGGAGATGGGCACAGGGAGGGGCATTGCAGGGGGTGGGGACACAGGCAGGAGAGCAGCAACAGGTCCCACCATCCGGGGAGGGGCGGGTGGGGACAGAGGCCAAGAAGAGTGACCCGGATGAGCTGGGGGAGGGAGAGGGAAAAAAGATTCCAGGAACAAACCTAAAGAGGCCTGAGAAGTCAGAATAAAGAGGGATTTTGCTGAAAATCAATTTAGGGAAGAAAGAGCAGGGAGTTGGGAGCTATGATAAGAGAAAGGGGGGTGAAGCGGGGCGGGCAGCAGCAATGCAGCCAGGAGTAGCCAGCCCACATGACCGTGTTGAAGTGAGGGGGGCCGGGCCATTGGCTCTGGACAGCAGGGCACAGGCAGGAAAAAGTCACGGCAGACTGGTGCAGGAAGCCTGGGTTTCTGACCCTTTCCCTGAGACCTGCTAAGGGCAATGAATCTCAGCTGTCTGGCTAGGGAGACCATTCCAATCACTTGTGTCCCAAATCCTGAGTACTGCTATGTGCCAGGTGCTTTGCTGGGCACTCTGGGGGACACAGGGACCATTGACAAACATGTACCCTGAAGACACTCATGGGTTAGTGGGGGAAACAAGGTATGTACACAAACAACGAGAAGATGGTGACGTGGAGGGACTCCCAGATCACTCAATGCCAGCCAGGGGCCCATCAGAGGGAGCCTCTCCAACAGGCCATGCCTGAGCCAGGTCCTGAAGACAGGGCAGGGCTGAGACAAGGGGAAGGCTCATCAGGTAGGGGGCAGCAGGAGCCCGCAGCAGGTCTGCCAGGGACTAGTGTGTGGGCCAGGACAAGTCACCTGACTTTTCTGAACCTGCCTTTCCCCACCTTGCAGAATTTAAAGATTATGGATAATATCTGTATAGTGCCTGGCACATGGCAGGTACTCAATTAAGGGTAGCTATCATTGTTATAAAGAATAAATAGAAAACAGTGAGCTAGAATAAAAGGAAGTGGCTAGAAATGGACTGGAAGGGGGGTTTTAAGACACCCTCACCTCCCATGATCAGAAGCAGCTGTGAGTCACGGTCAGGAGGAACTATCCCCAAACAGCCTTTGGTGGAGCTCTGATTGGTGTCTGGGTAAGAGCTGGGTAGCTTACCATTACCAGCCAAAAAGAACAGTTGAGAGTATACTGGTTTTAAAATGTGTCCACAATTTTCTTTAGTTTTCCTTCCAAAAAAAAAAAACAAAAACAAACCCTAATTCCCCTCCACTTGAATGTGGCCAGACTTCGTGACTCACTTCTAGTAAAAAGAATGTGTTAGAAGTTACAGAGTGACTTCTGAAACTAGGCCATAAAAGACATTGCTCCTTTCTTCTTGGGTTCTGTCTCGCTCTCTCAGATCACTCATTCTAGGGAAAGCCATGCCCTGGAGACACTCAAGCAGTCCTATGGAAAGGTCCACAGGGCAAGGAACAGTGGCTTCCTGCCAATAGCCAGGAGGCCTTGTGAGCCATGCAAGTCAATCATCTTAGAAGTGGATCCCACAGCCACAGTCAAGCCTTCAGATGAGATGGGAGCCCCAGCCAACATCTTGACTGCAACTTCACAAAAGACTTCATGCAAAAAACATCTAGCTAAGCCACTCTCAAGTTCCTGATCCACAGAAACTGGATGAGATCATCCATGTTTATTGTTGTCTTAAACTGCTGAGTTCTGGGATCATTTGTTACAGTGGATAGCTAATCCAGGGGCCTGTGACTAGGTCTGGAGCCACAACCCCCAAAAGGGCATCAAACCCACAGCAGTGGCCCAGTCAGTGCCCACGGCAGTGAGTGGGGTGAGGAGATGAGACATAGGGACCCAGGCAGGGCATCAACAGGTCCTGCCATAGCTGGAGCTCCGAATGACACTCAGAGCAGGCCTGGCTGTGTAGGGCACGGGCAGGTTCTGGGTTGTTCAGTATTTCCAGGAAAGGCTGTGAGATGGAATCGGTCATCCTTGTTCCTGGCTCTACCCCCATAGATACAGCTATGTGGCTCACCTAGGGCAGCAGACAGGTCAGGGGAGAAGTAAGCACAAGGAGGCATTTACCTCACCTGGTCTCAAACTCCTGTCTTCCACTTATTATCTGGGTTATCCTACACAAGTGACCTTCACTCTCTTTGCCTCAGTTTCTCATCTGTGAAATGGTGATAATAAACCTACTTTGTGGAGTAATACTCTCACGGTGTGGCAGAGCCTCGTTACATGAAAATCAGATGATGAAATAAATATGCAGCATCACACAAAGTCAGAGCTCCTTAAGCTTTGGCACCACCCAGCCCTTGGAGCCAAGAGAACAGATTTAGCTGTGGGTCTGTTTTTCTTTGCCTTCTGACTCCCATGTGGCCCACATCCCTAAGGGCAGAATCAATTTTTACTGAAGCTTAAGAGGAAATATTTCTAAAAGCACACTGGTTATTTCTGATTCATATCAATCTTCCAACTTGTTTGCAGACTAAAACCTGGCCTTGACCTCATTCCATTCTCATGACAACCCTGGTTGCTCACTGAGGCATGTTTGCTTTGCTTACCTAAGCCTCAGTCTCCTCATCTGTGAAACAGGGCTAGCAACTGTACTGGATCCATTTGGTTGTTGGGTTGGGTTGGGTTGGGTTAAATGAAGTCTCAGGGGAATGGGCCTAGTAGGCTCTCCTCAAATGCTTAGGATAACTATGGCAATGAAAATTTCACCAGGGCCTGCAACACTAAATATGCTCTTGCAGCACAAAATGTAAACGTGGGGATCCTCACTTCTTTTACAGAAGAAGTCTATGCCCTTTATGAGGGCTTCTCCTTGAATAATTAACTGTTGGAAACCCCAGGAAATTCTGACATGAGGCAAGAATCTTGTCTTCCTCCCTGATCACTTGCTGCATCATTCTGTCATGTTCACCTCTGTACCCACTAGTACACCTCCCACATCAGTGCCCGCTGCATGTCGGGGAAGAACCTATGGGATGGATGGACGGACGGACAGATAGACAGGTTAGTAGATGGATAGATGGGTAGATACATGGGTGCCTGAGTGTGTGGATGGATGTGTGAGTACATAAGTGGATGTGGATAGATGGATGGGTGAACAGATGGGTGAGTAGGTGGATGGGTGGGTGAGTGAGTTGAGGAAGGAAGGAAGGAAGGAAGATTTCAGCTCTCCTTCACTCCAGGCCCCATGTCAGATCTCACCCTATTCCTTCCTTGGGGCTCAGTATATACAGAAAGAATTCCTCTCCTGCAGGGAGAGAGGAGAGAGAGAGGAACATCAACCATCCCACAATTAGTTTCCAATCTTAATTATACACATTTCTGATGCATTCATCAACTTCCCCTATTAAGGCTGCCATGGCACCATCTCTGCCCTAGGGTGTGCCGAGGGAGAATGGGCTGTTCTCCCCAGAAGAGAGGGAGAGAGGCATCCTAGCTAGGTCTAGAAGCCTGTGTTCTTCAGGATTCAGGGGGTCCAGAAGCTAGGAGCAAAGACACAGCCAGCAAGGCAGGAGCCTTCTACCATGTCCTGACCCCTGTGAAGTCTTAGGATTCTCTAGGAGGAGGATAGAGAGGACCCTCCCTCCACCAACACCAACACCCCACACCAGAGATGCCCAGAGAAATGGCTGGCTAGTGGCTGGGAGATTATTTTGATGTCATGGAAAGAATCCTGCACTTAAGTCAGAAGGCTTGGACTGAAGATTCAGCTCTGATACCTATGGACCATGTGACCTTGGACAAACCAATGACCTCTTTGAACCTCATTTTGGTGAGGAGTCTAGATTAGATAATCTTGTAAGATCCCTACCATCTCTCAAGAGTCATTGGGTCCAGAAGATCAGCATTAAGGTCATTCAGGAACCCCTGATCTGGACACGGAGATCAAGGCAGGAGAGTTCTGCCTATTAGCTGGCCACCTGTTGGCCTAGATGAGTCAGGGAAGCCTCCCAGGTCCTCCCTCTCAAGACTGTGACTGTTGCCAGGAAGGACAACCTAGCAGAGCCTGGAGCCTTCACACCATGGGCTGGGGTTGGCAAGGAGGCTGTAGCAGTGCCAGAAACCTCTGAGCATGCCACACAACTTCCCCTCTGCAGAGGTAGCTGCCCTGTAGGGAGTCAGTACCTTTCTAGTCCCAAAGCTTCCAGGAGATGGAGAGCCAGAACCACTGCCTAGTGCCCAATGAGGGGCTCACGGCCACATCCACCCTGCACCAAGTCCTCAAGAGCCAAGTAGAAGCTCCAGCCACAGGCAGAACCAAGCTTCCTACCCTGTGCTCCAGCCTCCACCTTGAACTCTAAGCCCCGGTCTCCCTGCTGTGAGTGCCACCTGGCCAGCCCAGGCTGCCCTGGCAAGGACACGGAACCAGGCCATGTCCCTAGTGTGGATGGTAATTCATGGTGCTTCAGCTCCACCAGGCCAGACTCCACCAATCAGGAGACATGTCTCTCTGGAGCTCAGCCTCAACTGCTCCAAAGCTGAGCCTGGGAAGAGGGAAGGGTGACATGAATGGCCAGCCCTCACCTTCTGCCAAGCCCAGGGAAGAAGAGGGCTGGCATTACACAAGTACTTTCCTGGAGACAGTATCTGTTAGGAGCCTTTGCCTACCTGTGGGTTCCAACCCACAGGGTTGCCCACCCTGTGGCCAAGAACATCCCTGGCCCCTGGCTCCAGCCACAGCTCCCAAAGTCAACTCATTCTGCAAGTAAAAGCAATGAGCCCAGGAAGAGGAGACAACTTTCCCACACAGCAGCAATAGAGAGAAGGGAGCTCTTCCTGGCTGTGCTGCCCTGTGGCTCCAAGGTAGAGGGATGGCAGTGCAGGCTCCAGGACCCAGCACCAGACTCCTCCTTGGGTTTGGCTGACTCCCATGGGAGGGTCTCTAGGAAGACAAGAAAGAGGCCTGAGGTACACCTGGCTTGGAGACCAACTTCACCTGTCCTCATGTCCCTGCCAGTAACCTGCTGCATGAGCTTCCCCCTAAGAGACCTAGCCCCAATGTGCCTACGGTTCCTCATCTGCCCAGCATCCTCCTTGGCTCAGGGCTTCTTGGGAGGTCCATATGAGCAAATGCCCTGCATCACCCGTAGATGTCAGAGCTGCAAAGAGACCTGGACAACATCCATCCTAACCTCTGGCTTTTGCAGTTGTAGAAGAGGCTCAGATAAGTTAGGTGATTTTTCCAAGGTCACACAGTATGTCCTGCAAGAATGAATTAAAACACTCATCACTGTATAAATATAAGGAATAGAAACAATGTTTATATAACAGATATTTGAATCAGTGATTATCTGATAAAAGTTACAGACTCTCCCTCTGAGAAACACACATGCGTCAAAGTGCAGACTGCTCATGTGATATGAGGGGGTTGGTTCCTGAAGCCCATTCATGGATTAGCCTGTGGTCAAGGTTTCCAGCTCTGTCACTTGGACAACTTACCTAACTCTCTGTGCCTCATTTCTTCAACAACCAAAGGAAACAATAGTACATGCCTCAAGGTTGTTTGTAGGATTTAATGAGTTTGCAACGTACTTGGAACAATGCTTGGCACATAACAAATGCTGAATAAATGTTTGCTATTATAACTCCCTGAAGACAGTCTTGGCACCCCCAAGGAGCCCCAGATGCCAGAAAAGCCTTCTTACCAGGGGACCTTTCAAATGTCCAGGGGTACCTGCTCATGTCTCCTCAAACTCCCAGCTTCACCTGGTCTGGGTGAGCAAACTGTGAGATGAGGATCCCACCCGCCCCTGCCTCCCGCCACCATCAGGCAAATGACCCTGATTCAAGCCTTGGTCATCCTCCACCTGCCCACTGCCCACCTGGACAGCCACTGGCTGCAGTTCCAGGAAGCTGCCTCTTCCCCTCACCCTCCCCACGGCCCAGGAATCAATGCAATCCCCTAAAAGCTCATAACTTGGAGGTAATTATAAGAAGCATCAATTACCCAGCAATGTGGATTTCGTGAATTCAATTAATTTGCATGGCAATCGATACGGGTGGGTTCGCTGGGGTCCCCAGGGGAAGTTAGGACATTGTTCTGCACGCTATTGATTTTACAATGTAAAACAAAACCTCTCTCCTCGAATTCATAGATGCCCATTCATCCATATTAACTTTCAGATCATTTATTTTTGTATGTCTTTCAACTCTGTTTGTTGCTATCACACAGATGCAGAGTATTACATTGTAGGGAATAATTGAATCAATACAGTCATGCTACACCAGACTTCCCCAACTCAAGGAAGAAGAGCAGTTTGCCGACCAGCTCTTCTGCACTCTGCCTTCCCCAGCCAGCTGTCCACCCTCGCGCCCACCCCAAACTCTCCCACTCCCAAGCAGGCCACTCCCCTAACCATAAGTTTCTCACGCTTTCCAATGTATCTACATTCAGGACAGACTTAAAGTGCAGCTGGGGAAATATGGTTAGACAATAGGAAGAATTTTTTCTGTCGGTGAATGGAAGCTCAAGGAAAGTTGGAAGGAATTGAGGGCTTCCCTTTTTGGAAGGGTCTTTGGAACCAAGAAGATTGCAGACTGATGGGGGCCTAAGTCAGCGGCCTCTCAGGAATCCTGGACAGGGGAAGAATGCTTCTTTTCCTCCCCTAGAAGCAATGAGATTGAGGAGACAGCATTTTCTGAACATTAACCCATCCCATCTCTTGAAGAAGGCCAAGTTTAATAAGAGGAGTGATTATGAAAAAAGTCAGGGGCCTACCAGCCTTAGCCTCCCATGCCTCCAGCTCAGGTGTGCCCAGCTCTGCTGTGTTCTTGAATCATGCCCCCTCTACACCCAGCCAGCCAGCTCCCCGGGTCCTCTTTGAGGCCAGCATATGCTCTGAGAGCAGCATCTGAGACTCCTGCACATCCTACATATACACACACACACACACACTCATACTCAGCAAAACAAGGCTGGGGCCCACCAACCCAGCCACACTCCCAGGAGAGCAGAGACCGCCTTCCTGCCCCACAAAGCCCCTACTCAGCACACCACCCTCCACTCCCCATGTCTAGAGGAGTGAAGCCTTTTTTTTTTAATTTGCCTCTGCCCCCCGCCCGTCAGGATATTAGACAGCTAAACAGCCCAGCGCCTGTTTCCTTCAGATAACCAGCTCCTGACGAGCCCCCTAATTGTCCCCAGAATCTCAGCGCCAGTGTATAGAGTAGGTCATTTAACCAACAGTACACACAACTAAATAAAAATCCATTTTCCAAGAGAAAATTCTATTCTTATCAGAGTTTTGCAAGAGGGTTGCAAGCGGCCCATGTTAATTGAAGCTTTGATGTTTGTAAGAGGAGGCCTCTAATCAACGCCACAAAGAGGCTGATTCACTGCAGTGTGCCCCTCAGCCGAAGAGCAGAGTCTGGGGAGCTGGTGATGGGGGGCATGGGGTGCAGAGGACCGGGCAAGGACAGAAGATCCAGGCTAGCCACCAGACACCACAGGGTACCAGCCACTGCCTCAGGCCCAGAGGCACAAAGATGTCAGGGAGGCAGGTGGCTGCGTCAGGAAAGTCAGCAAGGCTGGAGGTGAGCAGGACCCAGTGTCAGACAAGCCTGGGGTCAGGATCTACCTGGTGAATTGCTCACTGTGTGGCCTTGGGCAAGTCACTTGACATTGCTGAGCCTCAGTTTCTCCTCTGGATGACCGTAATCCTCTTTACCTATCCTCAAAAGCCATTTGATGATGATCAAATAAAAAGCACAGAAAGTGAGTTTCATTTCTGAGTATGTCCTATGAACTAGACTACCTGCTAACCACTTTACAAGTGGCTTAGTGTAGTGCATCTGATGTGCTTCCTGCCTTCTGCTGACTGCTTTGTAATTGTCCTCATCTCATTCATCTTCAAGGTGGGGAATCTTAGCCCATTTTGCATATAGAGAAACTGAGGCTCAAAGTGCCTAAGTGTCTGGCTCAAAACTTCACAGTAGGCCGGGCACGGTGGCTCAAGCCTGTAATCCCAGCACTTTGGGAGGCTGAGGCAGGTGGATCACAAGGTCAGGAGATCGAGACCATCCTGGCTAACACGGTGAAACCCCGTCTCTACTAAAAATACAAAAAATTAGCTGGGCATGGTGGTGGGCGCCTATAGTCCCAGCTACTTGGGAGGCTGAGGCAGGAGAATGGCATGAATCCGGGAGGCAGAGCTTGCAGTGAGCCGAGATTGCACCACTGCACTCCAGCCTAGACGACAGAGCGAGACTCCTTCTCAAAAAAAAAAAAAAAACCAAAAAATAAAAGTCACAATAGAAAGTGGCAGAGCTGGGATTCAAACCCTGCTCTCTTCAACTCCAGAATCCAAACAGTTTTCTCCTACTTGAGCTGCTTCTCCTAAAACAAGGTAGGAGGGCCCATCCAGATCCCTCATGCCTATCTCCCCACTTCCCGTCCCTTTATCTTCACACACACACACATCATTTCCTTTGCTCCTCACAGCAACCACCAAAGCAGGCAGGTAGGCACCCCAAAACAAGAAAAGGGGTCTTGGGGGAGTTTGTGTGGGTTAATGAGCTATTCTTCATAAAGTCAACTCTGCCAGGACCATAACAAACTCTCAAGAACTGGCAGCCCCAGCACTGTGATAATGGTGGTGGTGGTGATGGTTTTCATACCCAGCACACAAGAACTGCTCAAAAGAGACAATTAACAATAGCCATAAATAGCCATAAAATCATTAGCATCCCTGTTTTCTAGTTGCATATACTGGAGCTCAGAGGATTTCAGTGAAATCCCCCGGCCACAGCCAGTGAGCAGCGATGTCAAGATGTCTTGAATCCTGGGCCTCAGCTGCAAAGCCATAATCAGTCCTCTGTGTTCCCATGGGCCAGTGCTTTACGAAGGTCCTTGCGGGTTAGGAGGAAGGGGAAATCTAAACACAGGCCTGCCCAGCACCTGGGGAGTGAATCCCGGTCCTGAGCACCAGGCATGGGAAGGAAGTGTCTTCAGAAGAGAAAGGAGAAGGAGTGGGCGAATTTGCCAGGCCAGATTAGGTTAGAAAGAGTTTACATTCCATATTCAACATGTATTTACCTGTGAGCTGCCAGTTCTGTGCCAGGGCTTGCAGGCTCAGAGATACAAGAACACACGGATGAGAGGCTTTCATTTCCGTGGAAGCTGTCTAAAGCCAGGGGAGCTTTGGCAGAGGTCTGCTTGGGCCCTCCAGGAAGAGAAGGTAGGTTTCAGCTGCCATTTCCAGGATGCGTGGGGGTGTCTGGGCAGGGAATTGAGGAGTGAGAGGGTCTCCAGGATCTTTCACACCCATGGCCACATTTGGCGACTTTACCAGCTGAGATCAACCAACAACGAGGAAACCGAGTGACTTGTTCAAGATCCCAGGATCTGCAGGGAGCTGAAGTGGCATCCAAACCCAGGTCTTTGACTACAGTGTCTTTCCCACTATGCCAAGCCAGTAGGGGATGGATGCAAAATGTAAAGTGGCTAGCTCAAAATCAGGCGTTAAAAGCAGGTGTCAGGAAATGGGCACTAGGCAGAGCCCGCCGGGCTGGCCTTCCCCACAGGCACCAGGGCCCAAGATCTCCAACAGGCAGTCCCTGTGCCCAGCAGTGTATGCAGACCGTCTGCAACACTTGGACCCAAAGGGAGTGGGGCTTGGGGAAGGGAGGGAGAAATTTCTCTTTTTCTTTTTTTTTTTTTTCCAAGATGGAGTCTCGCTCTGTTGCCCAGGCTGGAGTGCAGTGGTGCCATCTCAGCTCACTACAACCTCTGCCTTCTGGGTTCAAGCAATTCTCCTGGCTCAGCCTCCCGAGTAGCTGGGATTACAGATGTGTGCCACCATGCCTGGGCTAGTTTTTTGTATTTTTAGTAGAGATGGGGTTTCATCATATTGGCCAGGCTGGTCTCCTGACCTCAAGTGGTCCACCTGCCTCGGCCTCCCAAAGTGCTGGGATTATAGGCATCAGCCACCATGCCCAGCCGAGCAGAGCAATTTCTATCCAGGATACCAGCCTCTAGCTTCTGCCTGCTCAAGAGCTGTGGGGCCTGAGAAGAGATGATGGAGAGGTTCAGGGGACCAGTTACTGAGTCAAGGCCAAAGTGAATGGGATGTGTTAGGACCAGCAAGCCTCCTACTCCTTAACCATCTCCACTGATTCCATTTGCTATAACAGCAGCAGAGCTTTTTGCTATGAGCTGGCACACCATGAGTCAAAGTTTAACAAGCATCCAGGAAAAATGCTTTATAAAAACAAGAGGTCACAACCTGAGTCTCCTGATCATGAAATCAGGTCCTGTGGAAGCCTGGGTTACTGAAAGGCTCCTAACTGGTCTTCCAACCCTGAACCTCTGTCCTACCTACTCTGTTCTCCACTCTGAAGCTAGCCAGAGAGGTGACTCCATGGCAAAATCTGACCACGTCACTCCCCACTTAAAACCCACCAGTGCTTCCTCACTGCCCCGGGGACAAAATCCAAAGACTGTGCTGACACATAAGACCTTTCTCTTTTCCTCCTGCACGTCCTTCCAGGAGTCTTGCAAGCCCCTCCTCATATGCATGCTCCCACAGACAGTGCCCAGCATGCCCAGCCCCATACAGCTTATGCTGTCCCTCATCCTATAACATCCCACCACCACCACTACATCCATCCTATGTGTGATGGGTTGCATTAATGGCCACCATTCCGAAGAGCTGGGTATGTGTGTGTTATCCCACTAAAGAGGTGGAATATATGAAATATGTTTCCCTGCCTCTTAACCTTGGGTGCAGACATATGACTTGCTTTGGCCAGTGGAATGTTAGAAGTGTGACTGGGCTTTCTCTCTTCTCCTTTTTCTGTCACCATTAGAGAATCATGCCAGGCTAGGCTGGTGGTCCCAGAGGAGGATAAGAGGCTCATGGAGCAGAGTTGCCTGATCAGGCCCAGCCAAGATCGGCAGACCCTCAACCAACACATAGACACATGAACCAGATAAATGGTATTGTTATTTGCCACTGAGAGATGGTAGGTGTTTGTTACACAGCATATTGTAGCAGTAGCTAACTGATACATCATTTTAACTTGAGTAAATTCTGTCCACTCATTGGATCTCAGCTGAGGTAGATGTCATGTCTTCTTAGAAATCTAACCTGAGCTCCTCGCCTCTTCCACAGGTCAGCACTGGGGGCTCCCATGGCACCTGGCATTAACCCTTACTGCAGCACACAGCACGTACTGGGTTAAAATTGCTATTTCACTTTCCTGTCTCCCTCACCGATCCTGAGCTTCTTGAGGTCAAGGGTTGCATGTTATTCACAATTTCTGACATAGAGAGGAATTCAATGACTATTTAATGAAGGACTGAATGTGGAAGTGGCCTTTTCTAAGGGGCAGAAGCAAAAAGGACCTCTCACTTTTCCACCTCAGCCCACCACCATCATGAAAAATGCCCAAAGTGGGACGAAAACTCACGTGAGTTCTCTGCACTTCCTGCCAGCCTCTGGCACACACACTCACACACTTGAATCCCAAAGTTAGCCAGGCTGCACTTCCCTGCTGCCCGCTTGCTTGGTGATGAAGCACTTTTTGAGCCACTTTGCTCCATCTTTCTGCAATATCCTCCAGCAAATCAAGCATCCCCTTCTTGGGATGTTTTCAATCTGTTTTATGTTGATTTTAATTAAAGAATTCGAAACTGAACAAACAGTTCCTAGCAGGTGGCCATACAAGTGTGAAATAAGCAAACTGTTTTATCTGCCACAAACTCTGCTAGTAAATTTCTTCAAATTAATCCCAGCCTCCGGGAGTCTGCTGATTCCAAGGAGAAAGCTAAGCAATCCTAGCCTCCAAATATTTGCTTTTGTTGTAGCTCCTGGAGCCAATGACTGGTGGTGTCTGTCTTTCTCCACACTCATTCACCTTGTCTCCCAGTCCCATCTCTGGCACTCTGTTGGCCCAATCCATCTGCCCGGAGCAAGGCTCATGTGGCCACATCAGTGGGCTCCACAGCCAGAACTCCAGTAGGGTGGCCAGATGCCCAGGGAGACTTCCCAGCCCACCTTCTTCTGAGCACCATCTTCCCCATCTTTACTTTCCACTTCCTCTGCCAGCCCTCCAGCTGAGCCTTGTCCTCCCACCAATGCTTGCCCACCCCAGGGAGGCACAGACATGAGGGCCCAGAACAAGTCTTGCTTCCCTTCCCCTGGTACCACTCAGGAATGAGAGGCGCCCTTGGAAAAATGACACCACCCAGTCCTGGCCAAGGGTATGAGGAAATGGGCCACCTCCTTCACCACTGATGGGAGCTTAAATTAGCACAGCCTTTGCAGAGATCGGTTTGTCTACGCACATCAACTGTGTTAACATCTTTCTTACTTTTGGATCCAAAAATTCCACATATAGGACTTTAGCCCCTTGCAAAAAAAAAAAAAATAATAAATGTGCAATAGCAAACATTTACCTTGGAACTCTTTATAACAGCAAAAACAGGGAAACATTTATTGTTCAACAACAAGGATTAAATGATATAGCCATATAAAACATTATACAATAGTATTTAATAATGTGGAAAATAATTTTATGATCTTAGTGGAAAAAGCAGGTTATAATGCAATATATACAGCATGAGTTTATTTTTCTTTTATATTTTATGTATGTACACAGAATATATCATATTCTACATGTAGTATTATATATTATTTATGTAGTATACTACTAATATTACATACTATTAATATGTATATATGTAGTATATATTTATGTAGTATACTATATGTATCTACAGAATATTGTCATTTTATAGATAGTATATTCTATATTTATAATGCATATGGAATATGCAGAATATATTGTATAGTCTACATATAGTATAAATATTGCATATACATTACTCTAGATATGTAATGTGTTATGTGCATTCACACATAAGAAAAAAAGACTAGAAGGATATAAACTAAAATGTTAACAATGGTGGTCTCTCTAGGCATTGGGAATATAACTGATATCTTTCTCTTTTTTTTGGGAGATGGAGTCTCGCTCTGTCGCCTGGCTGGAGTTCAGTGGTGTGATCTCGGCTCGCTGCAACCTCTGCCTCCCAGGTTCAAGCAATTCTCCTGCCTCAGCCTCCTGAGTAGCTGGGAATTACAGATGCCCACCACCACACCCGGCTAATTTTTTTTTTATTATTTTTAGTAGAGACGGGGTTTCATTATGTTGGCCAGGCTGGTCTCGAACTCCTGACCTCGTGATCTGCCCACCTCTGCCTTCTAAAGTGCTGGGATTACAGGTGTGAGCCACCGTGCCTGGCTTTTCTTTTTCTTTTTAAAAAATCATTATTTTGTTAGTTTTCTGATTTTGAAAACTCTGGCTAGAGAGGCAGAAGACCTGGGTTGTGCCCTAGCAGTGACACTGATACAATGTCATCTCCTGGCCTAACTCCAAAGCCAGATCTGGAGTCATTAATATCACTTGTGTCAACTTCCTGATCTACATACAACATGTAAGAGAAATCAGGTCACCTGTAAGGTTGCACCCAGCTTCCATTTTATAGTTCTACAGTGTGTCCTGAACCACAGTTGAGACAGAAACGCAGACAGGGACAAAGAAGGTACAAACTCAGCAGAACTTCATCCAGTGTAACCTGTTCCCTCGTTCAACCAGCCTCAGAGCCGTAAATATCACTGAATAGGCATTCACTATGCGCCAGGCACTATTACATTACACATTAAATGCAAAGGGATTGCACAGAGTAATAACCTGCATTTCTGCCCCACTGTAATTGCAGGATCATCCCTAGAAGATGGTGGTATTTCTGGCCATACTCAGGAAAGGTACCACAGATGCTCAAGTACAAGTGCAGGTCTAGGCATCAGCTACCACCCCATCTGCTGGTGGTGCTAATACTTCTCTGGGATACCTCCCCTCCAGTCTCTTCCACCCCTACAGGGTCAGCACTGCTCTTAAGCCTTGAAGTGTCACATCTGCATGGCAGCTGCCAGCAAAAGGGAGAAAAATCTCTGTATCCCTTCAGGTGACACTAGCTGCTGCATGGATAAACACCTAAATCTCACTTGGCTGAACATAATAAAAGTTTATCTGGTGCTCACAGCACTGCCCATTGGGGAGTCAGCTCCACACAGTCATTCATAAACCCAGTCTCCTTCTATCTTGTGGCTCCACCCTTCTCCAAGACCCCAGAATCCTCTCTGTTCTGCTGGCAAATGGAGGAAGAGCTAGAATTGCACAAGGGAGGTTCCTTATACAAGGCCGTATTTGAAAGGGTACACAGCATCTCCTCACATCCCATTGGCCAGGACTCAGTCACATGGCCACATCTAACTGCAAGGAAGGCTGGAAAGTGTATTCCAGCGTGTGCAGCCAGGGAAGAGAGGAGGCCATGTTGCTCTGGGCAACAACATCAGGTTCTGTCCCCTCTTCTCTCCCCACTTACTGGGTGACCCTCTTGGAGGCCTCTCAGTTGTGCAACCTCACACCCCAATGCCATACAGAGTTTCCTATGAAGTGGCTCTTTCTCACCACCCTTTTTATTTTTCCCTGGAGCCCAGAGACACATCCCGGTTGTAGGCATGGGGGTGAGGGGTGTTATCAGCCAAGGACATAACAGCACACTGGAACACAGTGGCTTCTAAAACCACCTGCAGAAAAGAACCAAATACAATATCCCCATCAGTCTCCCACAGCCCGAACACTTCAAAATTCTAGAGGTCACCAAGGACCACAGGTCGCCAGAAACAATGACTTCATTTGGGTCATTCTCATTTAGTCTTCCTGAGGTGTTGGACGGCAGTGACACCTTCTCAAGGTCGCTCTCCGCGCCACATGACCTGGCGCTCCGCAGGCTTCCCTCCTGTTTCCGACTTTACCTCCTCCGCCCCGTGTGAGGGCTGCTTTCCTTACTCCTAATGAAGCTGTTTCCCAGGCAGCCACTTCCACCCTCTGCTTCTTTCTTCTCATCTCCACCCTCTGCCTCCCTGGGACTCTCACCTGCACCCTACCTCAGATGCCCCTTTCACCACAGCCGCAGACCTCTCCCTTAGGTCTGGACATTGCCAGCTGCCTACTGGTCACAGCATCTGCATGTTTCCATTTATCTTGTCCAAAGCTGGGCTCACCGTCATCTTCCTGGAATCTCTCATCCTCCCTCTTAGTGAATAAGTCCACCCTCCACCTCGTCACCCAGGGACAGTCCTAGAAGGCCCCTAGAGTCCAGCTCTGTCTGGCCTGACAGCACGGTGGCAACAAGCCATGCCACATCCAGCTCCCAGCTTTGTCTGGGCACTATTCCTTCAGTAGCTCGACCTCCACCCTGTCCCCCACCGTCTCTTACCCAGACCACCCAAGAGACATTTCTCCTGGTCTCCTTTCCTCCAATTATACCCCTCTATAGTCTCCCCTCCCCAAAGAAGCCAACACGTTCTTCCTAAAAACACAAATTTCACCACGTCACTCCTTCCAAACATGTGAGATGTGGGGTCCTCAAGAGAAGGCCAAACTACCTAGTTTGTCAGGAAATGCATGTCACCACCTGGACAAGCCCTTCACTCTAACTCACCCCATCTGCTCTTCCCCTTCTCCTGACTGCATCCTCCACCATACCCTGCCCCAGCACCACCAAGCCCAAGACCTTCTTAGTCCTGAGCCCCATACCTGCATTCACACCTCTGGGTCAGTGCAGGTGAAATTCTCTTTTTACCTGGAAAAGTCCTATCCGTCTTCCCCAAGAACACTGCTTCTCCCCTTCCACTGCCTCCTGAGGAAGCAAGGGCAAAGTGCCCCTGCCTCTTAGCCTCCAATACTTTTTCTTCCTCGAAGCCACTCTCCCTTGTCCCACTCATTTATTTCTGGTCTAACTCTCCTACTGGATGGTGAGCTTTGGGGGGCCTAGCATGGGGGCTGGCACTTGTAAAGGCACATGAGGTCTACAGAAGAACACTAGGTACGCCTCCCCGCCCCTCCTCAGGCCAGGGTACTGCGGAGAGGCACACATACTGGGAGGCGCTGGGAGGCCCACGTTTCCACCCTGACACTCTCCCCAGAAAGGCTGCAGGAACCCGGCCAACACCCCTCTCTGCTTCTCTGCCAAAGCTGACTTGCCCATAGCCTTGAAGAAACAAAGCCTGCAAGAACCCTCTCTGAGGCAGCAGGCCCTGCATGCTGATGAGGGGGCTGAGGGGGCAGGAGAGGCAGATGGCCTATACAGCATCCTCCTCCTCTCCTGGGAGATGATGAGAAGGGGCCGGTGGCAAACAAGAAATCCTTCCCCTTCACCTGCTGATCCATGCCTTCCCTCAGAACTGCTTATCAGCATCTGTAATGATCACTGTGCCACCAGGTTCTGGGAATGTCTCCCTAGGGTGCAGTGGCAGCCTAGACTCAAAGTCAGTCCCACCACCACCTACAGTGGGATTCTCAGACTGCCTTCCCAGCACAAGGGCATCCAGAGCCTGCACCCAGCCAGGGGGTTGGGGGTGTCCCCTTCCTAACCTGAGGGCAGGGAGGCTTAGGGATCCACCAAGGTGAATTCACCAGAGCCATGCAGGTGCATAGTATTGCCCCTACACACACAGACACACACACACAGGTATCCAGTACAGATACAACCCCATAGGTATAGACAGCATGTACTGAGGCAGATACATATATGGGAAGAAATGCCATCTGGCCACTTGCCTGGGGCCAAAGCCATTGCTTCCAGTTCACTTTCCTCCTCATGCTCCATTCAATCAAGAAGTACTACAGATTGGGCCCTTGCTGCGTTCCTGGCACAGATCTAGATCCATAGAGTACAGGCCCAAGGCAGGACAGTAAGACCCAAAGCAGGAAGAAAACTGTGGGGAGAGGAAGCAGAACAGTCTGGGTACGCTGGCGACATTTGCCTGAGAAGGGAGGAGGCTGGTAAGGGGAGAGAAGGTGATAGGGGATTCTGGGAGCTATAGCAGAGCCAGGAGGCCCCCTCCCCTTGACTGCCCTACCGCTCAAAGGCCCAGGGTGTGCAGGGCAGCCTGTGCCCAGCCTTTGAGCCAGGTGAGTCAGCCTGACTTCTGAATATTCACCATCGCAGCAGTTCCACCATTCCCCACAGCCCACTCTGCACACAGCAGCCAGAATGGTCTTTCAAAATCTGATTTTATCACTCCCTGCTCAATAGTGTCCTATCATGCTCCAGACAAAGTCTGAAGTCCTTCCTGTGAGCTCGAAGTTCCTAAGTGATCTGGCTTCTGCCCACATCTTAGCACTCCTGACACTAACATACATACATGTGCATTTGTGTTGGTCTCCCCATAGAATGCCAGCTCCCTGGGCAAAAACATTGCAGTCCTCACTGCTATGTAGAGTCCTCACAGTATGTAGAGCAGCACCTACCACATAGTAGACGCAGGATACGCCTTTACCGACTGAACACCTATTACAAGTCAAGTCCTGGCAAGCAATGGGAATGGAGCATACGTGCTCATGATCCACGCTTGTCTCACTTAGCTTGGGGGTTCTTACCCAGAGATCATGAGGGGATTTATGCAGGGGTTTCAGAGAGTCCTTGAACCCCCAGAAATTAGATGCAAAATGAGTTTATAAACACTTTTCTGGGGAGAGAATCCATGCCTGTTATCAAATACTCATAGGGGTAAGAGTCCAAGGAACTAGAGGGAAAAAGAGGGGACTGTCAATAACACTATATGGGGTCTGTCCCCAGGGGGAGGGCCAAGCGGTAGCTCACACAGGCACAAACCTGACCAGATGCCAGGGAGGCGGGTGTGCGAGGAACCCCAGCAAGCGTGCACACAGGAATGTGCCTTTGCCATCCTGGAAGGCTTCCCCAGGGAGGTGATCAGAGCAGGCCTGAGAATGAGCAGACAACAGGCTTTCTGTGCAGACACTCTTCCTTCCTGGTCCCAAGGAAAAGGAAGTGGAGAGGATGAGGGGGTCTGGGGCAGGGCAGGGGGATGTCAGTGAAGGCTGACAGAAAATGGGAGGGGGACAGGTGGCCTATTTTGTAGCCTGGCCTAGGCAAACATTTTCAAGGCCGGCAGCAGGGCCACGTGGTGAGGAGCAGAAACTTTGGGGTCCTGCAGACTTGGAGGTATTTAAAGCCATGGGACTGGAAGAAATTGTCTAGGAAGAGAGAGAAGAGAAGTACAAGGACTGAGCCCTCAAAATTTGAAGAGATGAGCAAGAATCAGCAGAGGAGTTAAGAAGGGGGGTCCGAAGTCCAAGAGAGCTTCCCAGGGCCTGAAATCACTCTTGGCAGCTCAGACAATAATCACAAAATTATGGAAGCTGAAAAGCTAAGGGACGAGACAAGTGATAAATGACTTTGTGGACCTAAGAATGCTGTCCACAGCTACCAACAGGAAAAGCTGAGAATTAGCCCAATTTACACTGTAAAAATCCACAAAAGCCTCAGGAACTGACAGTTCCAGACACCTCTGGAATGAAGGTTGGGGAGAGGGATGGCGAAAATAGAAAGGACTAGAGGAAAGCCTTTTTGAGAAGCACCTAGCAATGAGGCCATTCACTTAAACCTCTCTGAGACTGTTTCTTCAACTATAAATCTATAAAATGGGGATGATTGCCCATTTCACAGGGTTATTTTGAAACAGAAATAAGTCAAATGGAAAAAGTTCTCCACAATCACTGCCATAGCTTCCTCTCCTACCATTTTCTCTAGAACTCATTCTGATCCAGCTTTCATTCCCATGGCTCCGGGAGACATCACTCATTGAGGTGACCAATGACCTCTGTGCTGCCAGGCCCAATGGTTACTTCTCCATCCCCATCTTACTCATCAGGCTGTTGGGCACAGGTGATCACTCCCTCTTTCCCGAAACCTCTGCATCACTTGCTTCAGGGACACTACTCTGTCCCGTCTGTCCCTCTCATTCACTGGCCTCTGTTTCTCAGTCTCCTTCGCTGATTCTTCCCTGCCCCATTCCATGCTGCTGGGCAACCGCCCCCCACCCAACCCATGGCAGAACACTGTAATTTTATTCTCTAGAAAGGGTCTCTACAGGCCAAACAGCACAAATGAGGGGGTGAGTACCAGACCATAAACAATGGAAACCAGTTAGCGTGTAACACTAAATATGGGAGCCAGAGACTTCCAGCCCTGATCATCTGCTTGGTTCCAGAATTCTGGCAATCACAACTTTATCCTTCAGGCAGGAGTTTGGTAAAGTACCATCTGGGAAATACAGCCAGTCCAAGAAGAGGGACCCAAGACACCGACATTGTTCTCCAACAAACAGCCCATTGAAGTTGGCAAGCACGCCTCAAGTTCAGAGCTTATAATCAGCTCTTCAGCCTGCTGAGTGACTTGTGAGCTGACAGCCAAGGATTATCAGATACTTGAGGGAAGAAAGCTTCTAATACAAAAGACAGAGGCCAAAGCAAATAAACAGAAAAAAAAAAAATAACTTGGAGGAGAAAACTAGACAGAGGAAAGAAAATTTAGAAGTTAAAATTAATGTCCTCAGAGAGATAAAAGAAGATACTGCATCCACAAAATAAGAATGGAATACTATAAAAGAAGAACACTGAAAGAACAGAAGAGAGCTCTTGGAAATTTCTGATAGCAAAAACAAACAATGCAATAGGAAAGAAGATAAATTTGGGGAAATACCCTAGAAAACAGAGCAAAAAGGTGGAAAATAAGAGAAAATGTAGCCGGTATATTTTTATGGCAGCCAAAAGTGTGCCACAGGTGCAGTAGCATGTGCCTGTAGTGTGAGCTGCTTGGTAGGCTGAGGCAGGAGGATCACTTGAGCCCAGGAGTTCAAGGCTGCAGTACACTATGATCACGCCTGTGAATAGCCACTGCACTTTAGCCTGGACAACATGAGAGACCCCACCTCTTTAAAAAAAGTAAAAAACTTAGAACACTAGTTCGGGAAATTCAACATCAATAACAAAATAAAAAGAAAAAATAGAGAAAAATAAATCGATAAAACAACGCATGAGATTTCCCAAAAACAAAAGAACTTGAATTTCCAAGCTGAAAGGGCACCATATGTTAAGCACAATTGATGAAAATAAATGAACACTAAGACACATCATTGTGAAATTTCAGAACACTAAGGTTAAAGATAAAATTCAAATAGAAAAAAATGGGAAGGTCACAATTAAAGAATCAAGAATTAGAATGGTTTTAAATTTTTCAACAGCCATACTAAAGAAGGCAAAGGAGTGATATGTTTAACATTCTGAAGAAAAACAATTTACAAATTAGAATTCTGTATCAGTCAGGTTGCGCTTGGTTATACTGCAATAACAGACAACTCCAAAATCTCAGCTGTTACACATGCATCTCAGTTCAGCAGGGACCCAGGCTGTTGGAGTTTTCATCTATTTCCATAGTAGAAAAGGAAACATGACAAATGGCTCTCTTAAAAATTCTATCAAGGTGATATCACCAAATTGGTAAAGTCAAAGCAACCTGGCTTTATTCTCTCCCACAAAAAAATAAATAAATAAAATAAAATCCAGTACCAAGATTATCACCAGCATTATCCCAGAACTCAATTCTGAGGCTGAGACAATCCCCGGAATGACAGAGAAGTGAAACACTATGAATAGATGGTAAGAGAAACAGACTTCTCTATCCACAATGCCCCTCCTTCAATCTGCCAGGCCACCACTCATGGATCATTTCTTCCAGACTCACATTTTCTACACTGGAAGAAGTGAAAGCAAGGCAGACAGCCAGCTTCCTCACTTTCTTGGGTTCCCTTGCACAAAAACTGTTCCTGCCTTAGCCCACCAGAAGCACCACAAGTGCCTACAAGGAGAGAAAACCCTGAGGGTACCTAGAGACAAACAGGGGAGGCAGGACTAGAAACCTCAGCCCACAAAACTCTGCTTTTTATCTCAGCCAAAGGAGATGCCACATCAGAGTAGCTGTTTAATAGCATCATGCTATAGAAGACACGCTCCATGGGCCTACTGGGCATACACTCCTTGCCAGCCTTCCCATATAGCCAGAATATCCCCCATTCAGGACAAGCAGTGCTCTGAACATTTGGATGGGCAGTGCTCTGAACTTTTGTGAGAGCTGAGGCAAACCTGAGCTTAAAGCACTACCTAGTGCCAAAAAAGAGAGGCAACAATATAGGATTAAGGAGACTTGCAGGCAGCTACAAAGAACCTTTAAGCAAATATACCCTAGAAAGATCACAACATGTGAGACAGTGATGACTAGAATAAGTAACTAATCTTTCAATGAAAATCCATAAATGTACATACACAAGAAACAACAGCAAACAGGGAATCATGACCTCCCCAGATGGACAAAGCAAAGAGCCAGTGATCAACCCTAACAAGATGGTGATGTGTGAACTCTCAGATAAAGAATTCAAAATAGTAATTCTAAGGAAATGCAGTGAATTCCAAGGTAATATAGAAAATCAATTCAGAAAATTAACAGAAATTTCACAAAAAGATTGAAATAATTTTTTTAAAAATCGAACAAAAGTCCTGGAACTGAGAAATGCATTTACTGAACTGAAAAACACATTAGAGACTCTCAACAGCAGAATGAAGATCAAGCAGAAAAATCAGTAAGCTCAAAGACAGTTTACTGGAAAATACACAGAAAAAAATGAAAAGGAATTTAAAATGCCTACAACATATAGAAAATAATTGCCAAAAAGCAAATGTATGTCATTGGCATTCAGGAGGGAGTTGAGAAACAGCAAGAGTAAGAAGTTTGTTCAAAGAAACAATAAGAAAATTTTCCAAACCTAAAGAAAGATGTAAATATCCAGGTTCAGGGACCACCAAACAGATTCAACCCAAATAAGACTACCCCAAGGCATATAATAATCAAACTCTCCAAAGTCAAAGACAGAGGATCCTGAAAACAGCAAGAGAAAAGCAGCAAACAATACATAAAAGAGCTCCAATTTGTCTAGCAACATACTTCTCACCAGAAACTGAGGCCAGGAGGGAGGAGGACATGCTTAAAGTGTTTTTAAAGAAAACTGCTGAGTACATTGTACCTGGCAAAGCTTTCCTTCAAACATGAAGGAAAGAGAAAGTCTCTCCCAGACTAACAAAAGCTGAGGGAATTCATCACTAGACTCGTCATACGAGAAATGCTAAAGAGAGTTCTTCAATCTGAAAGAAAGGATGCAAAAAGCAAGCATTTGAAGTTATAAAACTTCAAATTCAGTAAGTGAACAAATTCAGAATATTCTAACACTGTAATTGCGGTGTGTAATCCACTCATATCTCTAGTATGAAGACTAAAAGACAAAACTATCAGAAATAATAACTACAGTAACCTGTTAAGAGATAGGCAAAATAAAAAGATGTAAACTGAGACAAGAAAAGTCAAAATGTAACAAGGGGTGGAGTTAAAGTGTAGAGTTTTGTTTAGTTTTTCCTTTGTTTCTTATTTTTGTGATCAAATTTAAGTTGCTGTCTGTTTAAAATAACTTGTAAGCCCCATAGTAACCACAAAGCAAAAATCTATAAATACACTATAAATAAAAAGCAATCAATTAAAACATACTATCAGAAGAAGTCCATTCCAAGATGGCTGAATAGGAACAGCTCCGGTATGCAGCTCCCAGCGTGATCGATGCAGAAGACAGGTGATTTCTGCATTTCCAACTCAGGTACCTGGTTCATCTCACTGGGACTCATTGGACAGTAGGTACAGCCCATGGACCATGAGCCAAAGCAGGGCAGGGCATCACCTCACCCAGGAAGCACAAGGGGTCAGGGGATTTCCCTTTCCTAGCCAAGGGAAGCCATGACAGACTGTACCTGGAAAATTGGGACATCCCCGCCCTAACACTACACTTTTCCAACGGTCTTAGCAAATGGCACACCAGGAGATTATGCCCCGTGCCTGGCTCAGTGGGTCCCACGCCCACAGAGCCTTGCTCACTACTAGTGCATTAGTCCAAGATCAAACTGCGAGGCAGCAGCCTGGCTGGGGGAGGGGCGTCCGCCATTGCTGAAGCCTGAGTAGGTAAACAAAGCGGCCGGGAAGCTCGAACTGGGTGGAGCCCACCGCAGCTCAACGAGGCCTGCCTGACTCTGTAGACTCCACCTCTGGGGGCAGGGCATAGCTGAACAAAAGGCAGCAGAAACTTCTGCAGACTTAAACGTCCCTATCTGACAGCTCTGAAGAGAGCAGTGGTTCTCCTAGCATGGAGTTTGAGCTCTGAGAACAGACAGACTGCCTCCTCAAGTGTGTCTCTGACCCCTGTGTAGCCTAACTGGGAGACATCCCCGAGTAGGGGCCAACTGACACCTCATAGAGCTGGGTGCCCCTCTGAGATGAAGCTTCCAGCGGAAGGATCAGGCAGTAATATTTGCTATTCTGCAATATTTGCTATTCTGCAATATTTGCTATTCTGCAGCCTCTGCTGGTGATACTCAGGTAAAAAGAGTCTGGAGTGGACCTCCAGCAAACTCCAACAGATCTGCAGCTGAAGGACCTGACTCAGAAGCAAAACTAACAAACAGAAAGGAATAGCATCAACATCAACAAAAAGGACATCCACACCAAAACCCCATCTGTAGGTCACCATCATCAAAGACCAAAGGTAGATAAAACCACAAAGATGGAGAGAAACCAGAGCAGAAAAGCTGAAAACTCTAAAAACCACAGCACCCCTTCTCCTGCAAAGGATTGCAGCTCCTTGCCAGCAATGGAATAAAGCTGGACGGAGAATGACTTTGATGAGCTGACAGAAGTAGGCTTCAGAAGGTCACTAATAACAAACTTCTCTGAGCTAAGGGAGGATGTTCGAACCCATCACAAGGAAGCTAAAAACCTTGAAAAAAGATTAGATGAATGGCTAACTAGAATAAACAGCGTAGAGAAGACCTTAAATGACCTGATGGAGCTGAAAACCATCGGACGAGAACTACATGATGCATGCACAAGCTTCAGTAGCCGATTCGATCAACTGGAAGACAGGGTATCAGTGATTGAAGATCAAATTAATGAAATGAAGTGAGAAGAGAAGTTTAGAGAAAAAAGAGTAAAAAGAAATGAACAAAGCCTCCAAGAAATATGGGACTATGTGAAAACACCAAATCTACATTTGATTGGTGTACCTGAAAGTGACGGGGAGAATGGAACCAAGTTAGAAAACAGTCTTCAGGATATTATCCAGGAGAACTTCCCCAACCTAGCAAGGCAGGCAAACATTCAAACTCAGGAAATACACAGAACACTACCAAGATGCTCCTTGAGAGGAGCAACCCCAAGACACATAATTATCAGATTCACCAAGGTTGAAATGAAGGAAAAAATGTTAATGGCAGCCAGAGAGAAAGGTCGAGTTAGCCACCAAGGGAAGCCCATCAGACTAACAGCGGATCTCTCAACAGAAACTCTACAAGTCAGAAGAGAGTGGGCACAAATATTCAATATTCTTAAAGAATTTTCAACCCAGAATTTCATATCCAGCCAAACAAAGCTTCATAAGGAGAAATAAAATCTTTTATAGACCAGCAAATGCTGAGAGATTTTGTCACCACCAGCCCTGCCTTACAAGAGCTCCTGAAGGAAGCATTAAACATGGAAAGAAACAACCGATACCAGCCACTGCAAAAACATGCTAAATTGTAAAGACCATCAAGGCTAGGAAGAAACTGCATCAACTAACAGGCAAAATAACCAGCTAACATCATAATGACAGGATCAAATTCACACATAACAATATTAACCTTAAATGTAAATGGGCTAAATGCCCCAATTAAAAGACACAGACTGGCAAATTAGATGAAGAGTCAAGACCCATCAGTGTGCTGTATTCAGGAGACACGTCTCATGTGCAGACACACACACAGGCTCAAAATAAAGGGATGGAGGAAGACCTACCAAGCAAATGGAAAACAAAAAAAGCAGGGGTTGTTGCAATTCTAGTCTCTGATAAAACAGACTTTAAACCAACAAAGATCAAAAGGGAGAAAGAAGGCCATTACATAAGGGTAAAGGGATCAATTCAACAAGAAGAGCTAACTACCCTAAATATATATGCACCCAATACAGGAGCACCCAGATTCATAAAGCAAGTTCTTAGAGACCTACAAAGAGACTTAGACTCCCACACAATAGTGGGAGACTTTAACACCCCACTGTCAATATAAGACAGATCAACAAGACAGAAGGTTAACAAGGATATCCAGGACTTCAACTCAGCTCTGCACCAAGCAGACCTAACAGACATCTAAGAACTCTCCACCCCAAATCAACAGAATATACATTCTTCTCAGCACCACATTGCACTTATTCCAAAATTGACCACATAGTTGGAAGTAAAGCACTCCTCAGCAAATGTAACAACAAACTGTCCCTCAGACCACAGTGCAATCAAATTAGAACTCAGGATTAACAAACTCACTCAAAACCACACAACTACATGGAAACTTAACAACCTGCTCCTGAATGACTACTGGGTAAATAACGAAATGAAGGCAGAAATAAAGATGTTCTTTGAAACCAATGAGAACAAAGACACAACATACCAGAATCTCTGGGACACATTTAAAGCAGTGTGTAGAGGGAAATTTATAGCACTAAATAATGCCCACAAGAAAAAGCAGGAAATATCTAAAATTGACACCCTAACATCACAATTAAAAGAACTAGAGAAGCAAGAGCAAACACATTTAAAAGCTAGCAGAAGACAAGAAATAACTAAGATCAGAGCAGAACTGAAGGGCATAGAGACACAAAAAACCCTTCAAAAAAAAAAAATCAATGAATCCAGGAGCTGGTTTTTTGAAAAGATCAACCAAATTGATAGACTGCTAGCAAGACTAATAAAGAAGAAAAGAAAGAAGAATCAAACAGACGTAATAAAAAAATGTTAAGGGGGATATCACCACCGATCCCACAGAAATACAAGCTACCATCAGAGAATACTATAAACAACTCTACACAAATAAACTAGAAAATCTAGCAGAAATGGATAAATTCCTGGACACATACAACCTCCGAAGACTAAACCAGGAAGAAGTTGAATCCCTGAATAGACCAATAACAGGCTCTGAAATTGAGGCAATAATTAATAGCCTACCAACCAAAAAAAGTCCAGGATCAGACGGATTCACAGCCAAATTCTACCAGAGGTACAAAGAGGAGCTGGTACCATTCCTTCTGAAACTATTCCAATCAATAGAAAAAGAGGGAATCCTCCCTAACTCATTTTATGAGGCCAGGATCATCCTGATACCAAAGCCTGGCTGAGACACAGCAAAAAAAGAGAATTTTAGTCCAATATCCCTGATGAACATCCATGCAAAAATCCTCAATAAAATACTGGCAAACCAAATCCAGCAGCACATCAAAAAGCTTATCCACCAAGATCAAGTTGGCTTCATCCCTGGGATGCAAGGCTGGTTCAACATACGCAAATCAATACACATAATCCATCACATAAACAGAACCAATGACAAAAACCACCATTATCTCAAGAGATTCAGAAAAGGCCTTTGACAAAATTCAACAGCCCTGCATGCTAAAACTCTCAAACTAGATATTGATGGAACGTATCTCAAAATAATAAGAACTATTTATGACAAACCCACAGCCAGTATCATACTGAATGGGCAAAAACTGGAAGCATTCCCTTTGAAAACTGGTACAAGAGAGGGATGCCCTCTCTCACCACTCCTATTCAACATAGTGTTGGAAGTTCTGGCCAGGACAATCAGGCAAGAGAAAGAAATAAAGGGTATTCAATTAGGAAAAGAGGAAGTCAAATTGTCCCTGTTTGCAGATGACAGATTGTATATTTAGAAAACCCCATGTCTCAGCCCAAAATCTCCTTAAGCTGATAAGCAACTTCAGCAAAGTCTTAGGATACAAAATCAATGTGCAAAAATCACAAGCATTCCTATACACCAATAACAGACAATAACAGAGCGCCAAATCATGAGTGAACTCCCATTCACAACTGCTTCAAAGAGAATAAAGTACCTAGGAATCCAACTTACAAGGGATATGAAGGACCTCTTCAAGAAGAACTACAAACCACTGCTCAACAAAATAAAAGAGGACACAAACAGATGGAAGAACATTCCATGCTCATGGATAGGAAGAATCAATATCGTGAAAATGGCCATACTGCCTAAGGTAATTTATAGATTCAATGCCATCCCCATCAAGCTACCAATGACTTTCTTCACAGAATTGGAAAAAACTACTTTAAAGTTCATATGGAACCAAAAAAGAGCCTGCATTGCCAAGACAGTCCTAAGCAAAAAGAACAAAGCTGGAGGCATCACACTACCTGACTTCAAACTATACTACAAGGCTACAGTAACCAAAACAGCATGGTACTGGTACCAAAACAGAGATATAGACCACTGGAACAGAACAGAGGCCTCAGAAATAACACCACACATCTACAACCGTCTTATCTTTGACAAATCTGACAAAAACAAGAAATGGGAAAAGGATTCCATATTTAACAAATGGTGCCAGGAAAACTGGCTAGCCATATGTAGAAAGCTGAAACTGGATCCCTTCCTTACACCTTATGCAAAAATTAATTCAAGATGGATTAAAGACTTAAATGTTAGACCTAAAACTACAAAAACCCTAGAAGAAAACCCATTCAGGACATAGGCATGGGTAAGGGCTTCATGACTAAAACACCAAAAGCAATGGCAACAAAAGCCAGAATAGACAAATGGGATATAATTAAACTAAAGAGCTTCTGCATGGCAAAAGAAACTACCATCACAGAGGCACCTACAGAACAGGAGAAAATTTTTGCAATCCACCCATCTGACAAAGGGCTAATATCCAGAATCTGAAAAGAACTTAAACAAATTTACAAGAAAAAAAATCAAACAACCCCATCAAAAAGTGGTCAAAAGATATAACAGACACTTCTCAAAAGAAGACATTTATGCAGCCAACAGACACAAGAAAAAATGCTCATCATCACTGGCCATCAAAGAAATGCAAATCAAAACCACAATGAGATACCATCTCATGCCAGTTAGAATGGCGATCATTAAAAAGTCAGGAAACAACAGGTGCTGGAGAGGATGTGGAGAACTAGGAACACTTTTACACTGTTGGTAGGAGTATAAACTAGTTCAGCCATTGTGGGGGACAGTGTGCTGATTCCTCAAGGATCTAGAACTAGAAATACCATTTGACCCAGCCATCCCATTACTGGGTATATACCCAAAGGATTGTAAATCATGCTGCCATAAAGACACATGCACGTGTATGTTTATTGTGGCAGTATTCACAATAGCAAAGACTTGGAACTAACCCAAATGTCCATCAATGATAGACTGGATTAAGAAACTGTGGCATATATATACCATGGAATACTATGCAGCCATAAAAAAGGATGAGTTCATGTCCTTTGTAGGGACATGGATGAAGCTGGAAACCATCATTCTAAGCAAACTATCGCAAGGACAGAAAATCAAACACCGCATGTTCTTACTCATAGGTGGGAATTGAACAGTGAGATCAATTCAACAAAGGGTGGGGAACATCACACACTGGGGCCTGTCGTGGGGTGAGGGAAGTGGGGAGGAATAGCACTAGGAGAAATACCTAATGTAAATGACGAGTTAATGGGTGCAGCACACCAACATGGCACATGTATACATATGTAACAAACCTGCACATTGTGCACATGTACCCTAGAACTTAAAAGTATAATAAAGAAAATAAATAAGTCATACTACCAGAGAAAATCACTTAACTACAAAAGAAGACAGTAAGGAAGAAGGAAAAGAGGAGTTAAAACTACCAGAAAACAAGTAACAAAATGGCAGTAGTAAGTACTTACCTATCAATAACATTTAATGTAAATAGGCTAGATTCTCCAATAAAGACACAGAGTGGCTGAATGGGTTAAAAAAAAAAGATAAGACCTTAAACTCACTTTACCTATAAAGACACCCATAGGCTGAAAGTGAAGGTATGGAAAAAGTTATTCCATACAATGGAAACTACAAAAGAGCAGGAGCAACTATACTTATTTCAGATAAAATAGACTTCAAGTCAAAAAACATTTAAAAAGTAAAAGAAGGTCATTATATAGTAATAAAGGGGTAAATTCAGCAAGAGAATATAACGATTATAAATACAAATGCACCCAACACCAGGGCATCCAAATATATAAAGCAAACATTAACATATATATTTATATATATATATATTTATGTTTACATTTATATATTTATATATTTATTTATATTTATATATTTATTTATATATTTATATATATTTATAAATATATAAAGAGAAAAATAGACTGCAATATAATAGTTGGGGACTTCAACATCCCACTCAGTAATTAAACGATCATCAGATAGAAAATCAACAAAGAAACATCAGCGCTAAACTACACTCTATACCAAATGGACCTAACTGGTATTTACAGAACATTTCATCCAACAGCTGCAGAGTACACATTCTTCTCATCAGCACATAGAAAATTCTCAAGGATAGACCACATGTTAGGCCACAAAACAAGTACGAACAAATTCAAAAAAGTCAAAATCATATCAAGCATCTTTTCTGACCACAATGGAATAAAACCAGGTATCAATAACAAGAAGAATTTTGAAAACTATACAAAGACATAGAAATTAAACTACATGATCCTGAAAGGTCAATAGGTCAATTAAGAAATTAAGAAGGAGAAGGTGGGGAGTGAGTAAGCACTGAAAAAACTACCTATCAAGTACTATGTTCACTACCTGGGTAACAGAATCATTCATATGCAAAATCTCAGAGACATGAAATTTACCAGTGTAACAAGCCTGCACTTGTATCCCCTGAACTAAAAATGAAACTTGCAAATAAAAGACAATTAAGAAGGAAATTTAAAATTTTATTGAAACAAGTAGATACAAAACTTGCCAAAATCTATGGGATAGAGCAAAGGCAGTACTAAGAAGAAAGTTTATAGCAATAAATGCCTATATCAAAAAAGTAGAAAGTCTTCAAATAAATACCTAATGATGTACATAAAGAAACTAGAAAAGCATTAACAAACCAAACCCCAAATTAGCAGAAGAAAAAAAACAAAGAGCAGAGAAGTAAATGAAATTGATACTTAAATACAAAAAAAATACAAAAAACGAAGTTAGTTTTTTGAAAAGAGAAACAAAATCAACAAAGCTTTAGCTAGACTAAGAATAAAAGAGATGACCCAAATAAATAAAATCAGAAATGAAAAATGAAACATTACAAACAATACCATAGAAATACAAAGAATCAGAGACTATTATGAACAGCTATAAAACAAAATCAAAAACCTAGAAGAAACTGTTAAGCTCCTAGACACATAAAACCTACCAAGATTAAACCATGAAGAAATTGAAAATCTCAATAAACCAATAACAAGTAATGAAATTGAAGCTGAAAGTCTCCCAGCAAAGTGAAGCCCAGGACTTGTTGATTTCACTGCAGAATTCTACCAAACATTTAAAGAACTAATACCAATTCTACTCAAACTCTTCAAAACAAATTGAAGAGGAGGGAATACTTCCAAATTCTTTCTAGGGGGCCAGTATTACCCTGATACCAAAACCAGACAAGGAAACAATGAAAAAAAAAAAACTGCAGGCTAATGTATCTGATGAATGTAGATGCAAAAATTCTCAACAAAATGCTAGCAAACTGAATTCAACAACATTTGAAGATCATTCAACATAATCAAGTGGGATTCACCCCAGAGATGCAAGGATGGTTCAACCTACACAAATCAATAAATGTGACACATCACATTAACAGAACCAAGAACAAAAGCCATATGATTATTTCAACAGATGCCTAAAAAGCATTTGGTAAAATTCAATATCCCTTTAGAATTTTACACCCTTATCAAACTGGGTATAGAAGGAACATATCTCAAAATAATAAAGGCCATATATGACAAACCCACAGCTAACATTGAAAAGAGAAAAACTGAAGGCCTTTTGGCTAAGATAACAAGACAAGGATGCCCACTTTCACCACTATTATTCAGTATAATCCTGCAAGTCCAGGCTAGGGAAATTAAGCAAGAGAAAGACATGAAGGCATCCAAATCGGGAAAGAAGAAATCAAATTAGACTTGTATATGGTTTCACAGGATCTTATACTTAGAAAAACCTAGACTCCACCAAAAAAAATTGTTAGAATGGATAAACAAATTTAGTAAAGTTGCAGCATACAAAAATCAACGTACAAAAATCAGTAGTATTTATGTATACCAACAGCAAACAATCTGAAAGATAAATCAAGGAAACAACCCCATTTATAATAGCTACAAAAATATATAAAATATCTAGGAATCAATCTAACCAAAGAAATGAAAGGTCTATACCAAAAAAACTATAAAACTCTGATGAAAGAAATAGAAAAGGACACAAAAAAATAGGAAGATATTCCATGTTCATAGATTGGAAGAATTACTATGCTAAAATGATGATACTACCCAAAGCAATTTACAAATTCAATGCAATCCATATCAAAATACCAATGACATTCTTCACAGAAATAGAAAAAAAATTATAAAATTTATATGGAACCACAAAAGACCCCAAATAGCCAAAGCAACGCTGAGCAAAAAGAACAAAACTGGAAACATTACACTACCTGAATTCAAAATTTACTACAAAGCTATAGTAACCAAATCAGCATGGTACTGACATAAAAACAGACACATAGACCAATGGGACAAAGTAGAGAACTCAGATATAAATCTATGTATTTACATCCAACTCATCTTCAACAAATGCACCAGGAACATACATTAGGGAAAGGACAGTCTCTTCAATAAATGGTACTGGGAAGTAAGTATATGCAGAAGAATTAAACTAGATGTCTACTGCTCACCATACACAAAAATCAAATCAAAATAGATTAAAGTCTTAAATCTAAGATCTGAAACGATAAAACCACTAGAAGAAAACATTGGGGAAATGCTCTAGGACATTGGTCTGGACAAAGATTTTTTTGTGTAAAACCTCAAAAGCATGGGCTGGGCGCGGTGGCTCACGCCTGTAATCCCAGCACTTTGGGAGGCTGAGGCAGGCAGATCACTTGAGGTCAGGAGTTTGAGACCAGTCCAGCCAACATGGTGAAACCCTGTCTCTACTAAAAATACCAAAAAAAATTAGCTGGGTGTGATGGCAGGTGCCTGTAATCCCAGCTACTCGGGAGGCTGAGGCAGGAGAATCGCTTAAACCTGGGAGGTGGAGGTTGCAGTGAGCCAAGATCGCACCACTGCACTCCAGCCTGGGTGACAGAGCGAGACTCTGTGTAAAAAACAAAAAACAAAAACAAAAAAAAAGACACTCAAAAGCACAGAAAACCAAAGCAAAAATAGACAAATGGGATTATATCAAGCTAAAAACTTCAGCACAGCAAAGGAAATAACAAAGTGAAAAGACAACCCAAAGAATGGGAGAAAATGTGTGTAAACTACCCAACTGACAATGGATAAATATCCAGAATATATAAGGAGCTCAAACAACTCAATAGCGAAAAACAATCTGATTTTAAAATGGGCAAAATATTTGAACAGACGTTTCTCAAATGACGACATACAAATGACAAAAAAATATGAAAAAAGTGCTCGACCTCACTAATCACCAGGGAAATGCAAATCGAAACCACAATGAGGTATCATCTCATTCCAGAGAGGATGGTTATTATCAAAAAGGTAGGAAATAAGAATGCTGGCAGACTGGAGAAAGGGGAACACATATACTGTTGGTGGGAATGTCACTTAGTACAGCCATTATGGAAAACAATATGGAGGTTTCTCAAAAAACTAAAAATAGAACTACCACATGATCTAGCAGTCCCACTGCTGGGTACACATCCAAAAGAAAATACGTATATCAAAGAAATATCTGCACTCACATGTTTATCACAGCACTACTCACAATAGTGAAGATATGGAATCAACCTAAGCGTCCATCAGTAGATGAATGGATTAAGATGTGGTATATATATACAATGGAATATTAGACTTAAAAAATGAAATCCTGTCATTTGCAGCAACATGAATAGAACTGGAGGTCATTACGTTAAGTGAAATAAGCCAGCCACAGAAAGACAAATACATGTTCTCACTCATAAGGGTAAGCAAAAGTGGATCCATGGAGGTAGAGAGTTGATGGTGGTTACCAGCAGCTGGGAAGGGGAGGAAAGAGGGAGAATTGAAGAGAGGTTGATTATTGGCTTAAAAAATATACAGCTAGATTGAAGGAATAAGATCTAGTATTCAATAGCACAATAAAGTGACTATCATTAACAATAATGTATAGTTCAAAATAACTGAAGAATTTGAATGTTCCCAAATAAAAGATAAATACTTGAGGTGACGAATATCCAAATTACCCTGATTTGATCATTATACATTGTATTCATGTATCAAAATATCACATGTACCCCCAAAATAAGTACATTATGTACCCATTTTAAAAAATTCTGACAGGAAGTGGCACACATCATTTCTGCTCACATTTCCCTGGCCATAGTCAGTTGTACAGACTTACGTAACCAAGGAATCAGAGAAGAGTAACTCCACCACGTACCCAGAGAGAGAAGAATTAGATATAGATAGATGATTGATATGAGAGAGAGAGAGAGAGAATGAATGAATGAATGAATGAGAATGAGTGAATTACCATTCCATCCTCTGGCCACCAAATATTTGGCTCACTCACCTCACCAAGCAACACGCCCTCACCCTCTCCCCTAGGAAAACAACCCCAAAGTTCCCTCTAGTCATAGCACTAATGCAAAGTTCAGGACCCCTGACTGACGTGTCATGGTGTACACACTAGATCCAGATGTGACTCTCCTCTTAATCTGGAGACCTATAAGCTAAAAATAAATTTTATGCTCCACACACCCAAGATACAATGTTGGAACAGGGATAGGATAACCACAATAGCCAGTCCCCATTCAGTAAGGGAAGAATGGAAAGACACAGAAGACACTGACTCATAGCAATTCTGAAATCTTGCTGGGCAGACATTTTGAGGGACAACCCCTGGGACCAGGGATATTTCTGGGTTTGGCTACCGTTATGCTACCTGGGTATAGCAATGATACAGTTTGGATGCTTGTCCTTTCCAAATCTCATGTTGAGGTTTCATCCCCCGTGTTGGAGGTAGGGCCTAGTGGGAAGTGTTTGCGTCATGGAGGCGGATCTCTCATGAATGGTTTGGTGCCATTCTCACAGTAATGAGTGGTTCTTGGTCTATTAGTTCCCATGAGAACTGATTGTGAAAAAGAACCTGGCACCTTCCTCCCCTTTCATCTTCTCTTGCCATGCAATGGCTGTTCCTGCTCCTCTTCTGCCATGAATGGGAGCTTCCTGAAGTCTTCAACAGAAGCAGATGCTGGCACCATGCTTCTTATACAACCTGCAGAACTATGAGCCAAATAAACCTCTTTTCTTTGTAAATTACACATCCTCAGATATTCCTTTATAGCAATGCAAATGGACTCTAAGATGAGCTCCTTCATTCATTATACTCCATTGCTCCTGGCTCCTTCCTCTAGGAAATTATTTTCCATTATTCTCCTTGGCCATATTGGAAGTAAATGTAAGGGAATATGCTCTCCTTAAGGGCTGAGCCTCTTTCTCAGATCATCTGCTACTGATACATAGGGTCATTTTAGGTCTTGAATAGTCTTTCTAAGTCCAGACTGGTGGTTCTTTTGGCAATGCAACTATCTCAATAATTTCTTACCTATTTGATTCTGATAGCAATAGAATCCAGTAGCCATAACCATATTCCTTTTAGAGACACAGAGTCCAGAGTTATGCCTTTGATTTCTCATCTCCAAAACTCTCTCCATCTAAAGATCAGTGTACCTCAAGCCTATCAGGATTATGTAGATATCCACAGCCTTAGTCTCTTTTCCTTGAGACATCTGTCCAATTTAACGGAATAACTAGGTGCTATATCCTTGAAAGACACTCTGAAACATATTAATATATTCAAAGATTTTAAGACTGGCCATGCCCTTGATACTTGCCACAGAAATAAATTTTTCATTCAAAACTTGTCTCAATTTTATCTTCTACTATTTGGAATCCAAAATTATGGCTCTCCCAAATATTTAAAGGCCTCTAGATTTTGGAAACTTTCTATTCATTTTCATTTCTGCTTGCATATTTGCCAATTCTTTTCTGAGCACATTCTTTATTACTATAATACTTTGCCGAGCACAGTCAATAATAACTAAACATTTGCTAACATACTGTTTTCCCGTATCTTCATCTTCAGTTAGAATTTTCCCAAAATGTGATCTGACATCCATACAATTGTAATAAATATTTCCCACTGCATAATATAAATTTCCATCTTCTAACCACCAATAAAATTTTCTTGCAGTTCACTACACAGCCCCTAGGACAGATCATCTATTTTAAGCTTTCTGTTTCATCAGTACTGTATTCCATTTCTAGGAGTCTATCTTTTTCTTTTTTAAGACAGGGCCTCCATCTGTCCTTCAGGCTGGAGTGCAGTGGCACAATCTCAGCTCACTGCAATCTCCTCCTCCCAGGCTCAAGTGATCCACGTTGGCCTCCCAAAGTGCTGGTATTACAGATGTAAGCCACTGTGCCCAGCCTGGGAGTCTATCTTAATATCTGTCAGGATGAATTAGATTATGCTGTGACAACAAATAACCCCTAAGTCTTAATGCTTTAAAATAATGAAAGTTTCTTGCTCAGCTACTTGGTGGGAAGAAAAATGTCCCAAGTTATTCTCACTCAGGAACCCAGGCTGACAGAGCCTCCAGCATCTCAAATGTTAGTAGCAGAGAAGAAACATGGTGAATTACACATCATCTCTTAAAGTCAAGTAATACCTTCCATTTTTACTCACATTTTGTCTAAAGCAAATCACCTCACAATGCCTAACTTCAAGAAACTGAGAGTATATAATCCTGTCACGTGTTCAGAAAAGGAAAAACTAGAAATATTGGTGAATAATACTAAATGCTACCATAAATGCTATACCTATACAAACTATCACCTACTATAAAGTAGAATAATTAGACTTTTCAATTTTGCAAGACTTTAAAAGATTTCTCTCTTCCGTAATTGTCATGAAGCTACAGAGCTTGTCTCTTACCAAAACAAAAGAGTAAGCCAAGAAAGGGGAAGGCATAGAGAGAAGCAAAGGAAATCCCCTGGACAAGGGTGAAAAAAAGACTCCAGAGTGACAACTGTTCACAACGCAGGAAAGACAATCAACTCATATTGGAGCACTATGACTCAAGAGATAGGAATATCACCACCATACCTTTGCATTTATACCATTAATCTGATAAGACAGACAAAGACATGAGATTTGGAAACAAGGAATTCAACCCAGGAGAGAGGTGAGGGAAACCCAAGACTGACAGCAAAGACAAGACCCAGGTGATAGGGGTGCAACAAGCCTTGAGCGTAATTAACACAGGTGGGAAAAAAATGGAGGTCTTCAGGAGGGATGGCTCTAATTTTTTACATAATGCAGCTGACAGATTATCTGAGCGACTGGCCTTGTGGTAAATCATACTGAGAGCCTGTTAGGAGATTTAGAAGAATTGGAAATGGGTACACATAAAACTAAGAAAATTAACAATCAGGGCAATTATTAACTTCAGGAGAAATAAATAAAGTATACTACAATGTTCAGTTATTAATATTTGCATAACAATGTAAATACTGAATATTGGTATATTGTAAATGGTAATATAGCTATATTGGGGCTTATAACTAAATTTATTTATCTATAATAAATAGAAGTCAATGGATATCTTGAAATTATGAATCAAAAGGGATCAATATTTATTTAGAAACATGTGGCTGGGCACAGTGGCTCACGCCTGTAATCCAGCACTTTGGGAGGCTGAGGAGGGTGAATCATGAGGTCAGGAGTTCGAGATCAGCCTGGCCAACATAGTGAAACCCCGTCTCTACTAAAAATACAAAAATTAGCCTGGTGTGGTGGCACGTGCCTGTAGTCCCAGCTACTCAGATGGCTGAGGCAGGAGAATAGCCTGAACCCGGGAAGCAGAGGTTGCAGTGAGCCAAGACTGTACCATTGCACTCCAGCCTAGGTGACAGAGTGAGACTCCATCTCAAAAAAAAAAAAGAATAAAAATAGAAATGTGCATAAATATTAGGATAAAGAGTCAAAGATATTTCCTCTGAGGAGGAAGATTGGGGAGAGAGGAGTGCTGAGACAGAAAACCACTGTATTTTGTTATAAGCCTTTTGGCATTATTTGATTTTTTAAAACCATATGCATATAATACCTTCAAGAAAATAAAATCAAAACAAAAAAACTTCCTAAGTGATTCTGATGCTCAAATTTAGGAACTCCTAGGCCAGTTCACATTCCCATCCATTGTTAGAAACTCCTGTGCAACATCCACTGATAAGTAGTTGTCCAACTATGACTTGACTATTGCCACAATAGAGAATTCACTACATGAAATTTCACCTCCTATTTCTTTATAGTCGTAATTCTTATATCAGTTATAAACACTGCATAGTAAAAGTACAGATATACTGTGAGACTGTACTGGCCCATTCTGCTTCCAGGGATGAAAGTAACGGGGGCAGTAATGAATGTCTCATAATTCTCCAGTTGTGGGTGGCTATCAACAGGGTGAATCCTGGCTGGGTGCAGTGGCTCATGCCTGTAATCCCAGAACTCTGGGAGGCTAAGGCAGAGAATTGCGTGAGCCCAGGAGTTCAAGTCCAACCTAGACAACATAGGGAGACCCTGTCTCTACAAAAAATTCAAAAATTAGCCAAGTGTGATGGTGTGCACCTGTAGTCCTAGCTACTCAGGAGGCTGAGGTGGGAGGATCACTTGAGCCCAGGAGACTGAAGCTGCTGTGAGCTGTGATCACACCACTGCATTCCAGCCTGGGTGATAGAATGACACCCTGTTTCAAAGAAAAGAGGGTGAATCTTTTTGCTATTCTATAGCCCACTTCACTGGCAATCACTGTAAAAGATATTTGTCCCTCAGAATGAAAGGGAGAGATCAAGAGCTCTAGAAATCTTACATTTAGGTCTCTTTCTCTGGCTTTAGTGACACAGCCTATGCCATCCTAAAGATTCCCAGAAGCTGAGGTGGCGATACACCTCAGAAAAGAGGAAGACAGAGGAAGGAGCTATATAAATTGTGCCAGGCATTTGAGTCCAGAAGGTAGCTATTTATCTCAAGAGTTGAGACATATTTTAAAGCATTATTTTCTTTACCATATCCCCAGGCAGCCCACTTCATCCCCTAAAGCTCTGTTAGAAGGTCTTCATAAGATAGAGAGAGAGAGAAATTAAAAGTACTGGCTTTCAGTAGTGCAGATAGATAAAATGAATGAAATTTGTAAAAATTCAATCTAAAAGACAACAGAAAACTAAGAACAAATAACAGATATGGCCAAAAAAACAGAGCAAGGAGGTAAATTTAAACCCAGCTATGTACATAATTATACTAAACATAAATGATCTAAACACCCAAATTAAAGGACAGATTGAACTGGATTAAAAATCAAGACTCAACACTTGAAAGAAAAAGGCACAGCTAGATTATAAGTAAAATGATGGAAAACACATGCTGAGTAAGCATTGTTCAAAAGAAAGCACTGATATATTAACATCAGACAAAGTTTAGTTTGCAGGATAAGGAATATTACCTGGATAAAGAGGGACATTTCATAAAGAGGTCAATTACTCAAGAAAACATAATCATAAATGTGTGTGCACCTAATAAGTGGTTTTCTGATGGTTTGTTTTCATGCTGCTGATAAAGACATATCCAAGATGGGGCAATTTACAAAAGAAAGAGGTTTAATTGGACTTACAGTTCCATGTGTCTGGGAAAGCCTCACAATCATGGCAGAAGGCAAGGAGAAGCAACATCTTACATGGATGGCAGCAAGCAAAAAAAAGCTTGTGCAGGAAAACTCCCCCCCCGCTCCCCCCCACCTTATAATCATCAGATCTCATGAGACTCACTATCACAAGAACAGCACGGGCAAGACCTGCCCTCAGGATTCAATTACCTCCCACCAGGTCCCTCCCACAACATGTGGGTGAATTGAAGATGAGATTTGGGTGGGCACATAGCCAAACCATATCATTAACAAACTAAAAACAAATACAACATATAATCATCTCAATAGATACAGAAAAATCATTTGAAAAAATTTAACACCTATGTGTGATATAAAAAAAACTCTCAGCAAACTAGGAATAGAATATTCTTAAATCCATAAAGGGCATTTTAAAAATCCTGCAGCTAACATCATACTTAATGGTGAAAGACTGAATGCTTTTCATTTAAATTGGGAACAAAGTAAGGATATCTGCTCTCATCACTTCTTTTATATATAGTATAGGTAACCTTAGCCAGTGAAATAAGGCAAGAAAAAGAAATAGATTTGAAAGAGATGGCAACACTGTCTTTTTTTCAAGTTTTCTTTTTTTAACTTTTATTTTAAGTTCAGGGGTACATGTGTGGGTTTGTTACATAGGTAAACTTGTGTCATGGGGGTTTGTTGTAGGTAAAACTGTCTTTATCACACAATGAGATGATCTCTGTAAAAAATAGCCCAAATAATCTACCAAAAAAAAAAAATACTAGAACTAATAAATGAGATTAACCAAGATACAGGATATTAGGCCAATTTTTTAAAAATTGTATTTCCATGTACTAGCAATAAAAAATTGGAAATAAAATTTTTTAAATACTACTTTAAAAATCAAGGATAAATTTAAGAAAATTTCTGTAAGATCTGTACACTGACAACTAGGAAACATTGCTGAGAAAAAGCCTCAATAAATAGAGAGATGTAACACATCCATGCATCAGAATATTCAATATTGTTAAGATGCTAATTCTCCCCAAAATGTTCTATAGAGTCAATGCATACATAATCAAAAGGCCAGTAGACTGGGTTTTGTTTGTTAGTTTTTTAGAAATTGGCAATCTAATTCTAAAGGAAATACAAAGACTTAGAATAAGGAGAAGACAGTTGGAAGCCTTGTACTACTTAATTTCAAGACTTACTATAAAGCCACAGTAATCATGTCAGTGTGGTATCGGGGTGAGGATAGACATATAGATCAATGAAATAGAAGAGTCCAGAAATATACCCAACATATATGGTCAACTGATTTTTGACAAAGGTACCAAGGTAATTCAATGGGAAAGGAAAGTCTTTTTAACAAACTGTGATGGACAATTTGACATTTACATACAAGAAGAAAAGGAAAGAAAAAAGAACCTCAACATAGTTCTTACACCTTATACAAAAGTTAACTTGAAATGAATCATAGACCTACATGTAAGAGCTAAAACTCTAAACTTCTAGAAGAGGAAAAAACTTTTACCACCTTCAGTTAGGCAAAGAAGTCTTCAGACACAAATCAAAATACTAGAGCTCAAGACCACCTTTAAAATTTGACCAAGCTGTGTTTTAGGCAAATAAAAGGAGGAGCTTCATTATACAGCTGAATCCAATTCCTTTCCCACCCTCTCTGCTCTCTCCTGGAACATCCTCCTTGTTTCCCAACCAAACCTTTGCCATAACCAACTCCTACTTACCATCCTGTCTCAGCTTCAGTGTCACTTCCTCCAGGAAGCCTTTCCTGACCCCCTAAACTGGGTTAAGTGCCCCTCTTTCAACTCCTGTCACTTCCTGGACTTAGCACATACCCCTCTCTATTGCAGGGGCCTGTATCACCCTCTAGACTGGAAGCCCCACAAAGAACTGGGACAGTGTCTGACCTGTGCTCATTCTTATTCCCAATGTCTGACAAGTGGTGGACGCTCAGTATATTTTATTAGATAAACAATTGTATAATCACATCCATCATTTCTTATTACCATTAGGACCAACCTGAGAGAAAGACAGGGCAGAATTTTTATTCTCTTTTTCAGCTGAAGAATCCAAGGCCCAGAGAGGTACAGTGATTTGCCCAAGGTCACACAGCTGGCAAGAACTATCCTACTCCTTGCCAGGTGCTTTTCCTCCTTGGTACATTGCACTGCCTCTCAAGCATGGCACCCCAAACTGCCCCCCAGGCATATAAGAGTGCTGAAATGGACACCTGGCTTCTCAACCTCCCGCCTCTCCATCTCCTTGTCTCCTGGCTTCCCTCTCCTTAGCAGCAAGGCCTGGTAGTGTAATGGGTGAGAACAGACATAATGGGTTTGAATTATACTCTAACCACCCACTAGCTGTGTGACCTTGGGCAAGATACTTAACTTCTCTGGATCAACTGTAAAATGGAGGTAAAGTAGTGCATACCTCAGAGGGTTATAGAGTAAGGACTTAGCACAATGTCTGGCACATATGAGATCTGGTTATCTGCTTTTTACTATTTCTCTAACATGCTCTATCTTGATGTCTCTCTTCCTCACTGTCTTTCTTTTCCACCCTCTGTCGGTCCGTCTGTTGGCCTATCTCCCAAACCAGCTGCAGTCCCCTTCCACACACTGGGCCATGCCTGGGAGACTTAGACGGTTCTGAGACCTCCATGTGTATCTCATCCTGGATCCAGAAGAGATCTTGTTCCAGGAATGGAGCCACGGTAAAACAAACAAACAAAAAACCACACACGCACGCACACACACACACACACACACACACTACAACACCCCCACATGCATGCACATCTTCCTCACCTGTCACAGGCCAGCCTGTGAGGGACCTGTGTGGTCCAGGGGCCGTTGGAAAAAAGGCTTGGGAGGTTGTGGGGGTGGAAGGGTTAAGGCCGAGTGGTGGGGACAGCCGGTTGGGGGGCGGGGGGGTCTCTGGCTGAGAAGAAAACAGGTGGATGGGATTGGCCCCGTCCTCAGGGAGAAGCGGAAGCCAAAGCTGAGCCACCTGCCCATTTCCCAAGGGTCGGATCACCCAACAGCAGGTGCTTATGAGACCCTCCCATGCCTGATAGAGTGGAAGGCACAGGGCATACACACCCCCACCTCCACCTCTAGGTCTTATAGATGGAGGGTCATCAGGCCCCTGGAGAGGCCGCACTGAGGGGAAGGCATCGTGACCTCAGCATCCTGGGCCAGTGGTAAGAACCAGGACTGGCCTCAGAAGACATAGGTTTGGGTGAATGCACAGCCATGTACTGGTCATATGACCCTGGGGAAATCATATCATTGCTCTGAACCTCAGTCTGCTCATCTGCAAAATGTAACAACAGATGCTCTGCTGCGTGGTTGTGAAAATTACATTTAGAAAGAGCAGGTAAGAAAGCACTTGCTAAACTACCCGGTGCTCTGTGGTGTCCTTGGGTGTCATTATTGGCACAGGTTCGATGGCACCCACAGTGACCCCTCATCATCCTGCCCCCACTGTCACAGAGCACCCATTATCAGTGGTGACACCAGGAAGACAGACAGACACTCCAGTGCAGTCTGGCAACATCGTCCAGCTGAGCCCCTCATCAACCCGCTATGTGACCATGGACCCTTCCACCTCTGGGCCAGTTTCTTCCCTACACCAAGGGGGATGGGCCACCGTGTGGAATTTCAGGAATTCCTGAAATTCCTGTTAGCTTCATGTTGGTAGCTTGAACTCAGCCATGGTAGAGGTATTTACACCTCAGAAATCAGCAAACACTACAGACCAGGGTACCACTGTTTAGGCTGACATCCCAAATCTCCTCCTCCCAATGGCTGGCCAGGAACAGAGCAGCTGGTCCAAGCAGATTGCCTCTCGTGCTCAGCATCCGGCTGCTTTCCAGAGACTCTCCCCTGATAAATATGGATGCACACCTGGCCAGCAGCAGGCCTGAACCCCCTGCTCCCAACACACACATACAAGCACACACACTCACACTCATACTCGCATGTACTCACATGCACATACACCCACACACTCAGACGCATTCTCTCACACACACACTCACACAGCCACTCTACCTGGTGGATCCCTGGGCATGGGCAGGGGCAGGGGCAGGAGGGAGGCAGCCCCTGCTTTTGTCAATTACAGGAACAAGGCTCCACCCACCTGGCCTGGGTATTCCATGAGGCTTTTTCTCTCTGGTGCTCCTGCCTCTCCTCTTCTCCACCCACCATAGGGTGGAGGATGGGAGCTTCCCAGACTCCAGCAGGCCACCCGCTTTGTAACTGAGGGCACCACCATGCAGACCCCACTCTCCTCAGGACTGCCCCTCCACAGACTGCCACGCGGTGCAGGAGTGGTGCTCAGGCAGTGCCACCCAGTTAGACTAGGAGGTGCCTAGTGCCCCTGCAGCAGGGTCATGTGACACTTTGACCCTTCACCCTCCCAATACTTAGAAGGCAAATCAGTCAGGGAGGCCCAAGTGAGGAGATGGAGTGCTGAGGGAGGGTTTCTCTGAGAGAGAGGGAAGCTGGGCCAAGTCCCTGCCCACCCTTCTACGCTGACCCCCAGCAGTGTCTTTTGCTGGTTGTTTGCATTGTGCTTTTCTGAGCTAGGCACTCAGGCACTCTCCTGCTCCCAGCAATGGGTTGAATTGTGTCCTCTAAAATTGCTGCACAGAAGTCCCAACCCCCAGCACCTCAGGAATGTGGTCTCAGATCTTACTGGAGACAGATCCTTGATTATCTTTACAGAGGTAATCAAATCAAAATCAGGTCATTAAGGCTGGGCGCAGTGGCTCATGCGTGTAATCCCAGCACTTTGGGAGGCCAAGGTAAGTGGACTACTTAAGCCCAAGAGTTCAAGATCAGTCTGGGCAAGAAGGCAAAACCCCACCTCTAATAAAAACAACAACAACAAAAAAAAATTAGCCGAGTGTGGTGGCACATGCCTGTAGTCTGTAGTCCCAGCTACTTGGGAGGCCGAGGTGGGAGGTGGGGGCTGTAGTGAGCTGCGACTGCGCCACTGCATTCCAGCCAGGGTGACAGCGAGATGCTGTCTTAAGAACAAAACAAAACAAAAATCCGGTTATTAAAACTCAGGTCATGAGTTAAAAAGGTCGTTAGGGTGAGCCCTAATCCAGCATGACTGGCGTCTTTATAGAAAGGGGAAATGTGGACACAGAGATATGCCCCAAGGGAAGAGCATCCACAGCCAAGCAGAGGGGCCTGGGGAAGAAGACAGCCATCCACAGCCAAGCAGAGGGGCCTGGACTCGATCCTCCCCTCACCACCCAGAGAAGACACCAATTCTGCCTTGATTCTGAAATCTTGGATTCTAGCTTCCAGAACGATGAGGCCGTGCATTTCTGTTGTTTAAGCCACCCCGTGCGGAGGGCTCTGTTATAGCAGCCTAACAAACAAATCCAACCCCCTCTCTGAAAGGGCAGGTGAGAGAAACCGCTTGTGGGTATCTTGGCTTCACACCCTTCCAAAGCATACGCATTGCTGCATCTGATCCCCAGGCCACATGACCCTTAGGCCTAACAGGTGCTGTTCATCCCCTTTGACAGATGAGGACACTGAGGCCCAGGGGGCAGGGTGCTTACCAAGAGGCTCTCCACAGTCAACAACCAAGCCAGGACCAGAACCAAGGCCCCCTTACGAACGACCCAATGGGCTTGCCTACACCAAGCCAAATGTCTCCTCCTGAATGTATACAGAATTCTATGAGCCCACAGCAAGGAGACGCTGGGGCACCTCCCTCCACCAGAGGAAAACTTCCAGGCAAAGGTCCTGAACCCTGGATGCTCCGTGAATCACCCAGGCAGCTTCGAATCAGTCCAGCACCTGGGGCCCACCCCAGACCAAGTGAATAAGCACCTCTGGGGGTGGGGCTCAGGCACTGGTCTTTTCTACAGCGCCCAGATGATACTAATGTGTAGCTGGGGAGGAGAGTCAGAGCTAGAGGACTCCCTGGTGTCAGCATCCTATGATGCAGCCGCGGCCTGAGTGTCCCCACTCAGTTGCAGAGGGGCCTGGGGTGCCCAGCAGGCAATCACACCTCAGGAAATGTGAGACATAAATGAAGGTGCAAGTTGGCAGTCATTCATTTTTGTATTAAGGCCTAGAAAATGTCACGGTTGAAGGAAGTTTTTCTAATTTCTTCATGGCCAGGGGTGGGAGTGGAGGGTGTCTTTAAAATGCTAATGAAAGGGAAAACAGTGTTTTTCTTTAAATTTGGGCCTTTACTCTTTCATCTTGTATTAGCTTTTTCTTATGCTGCTATAAAGAACTGCCCAAGCATGGTGGCTCATGCCTGTAATCCCAGCACTTTGGGAGGCTGAGGTGGGCAAATCACTTGAGGTCAGGAGTTCCAGACCAGCCTGGCCACATGTGAAACCCCATCTCTACTAAAAATTAGGCGTGGTGGTGCATGCCTGTAATCCCAGCTACTCGGGAGGCTGAGGCAGAAGAATCGCTTGAGCCCAGGAGGCAGAGGTTGCAGTAAGCTGAGATTTCACCACTGCACTCCAGCCTGGACAATAGAACGAGACCCCGTCTCAAAAAAAAAAAAAAAAAAAAAAAGGAACTGCCCAAGACTGCGTAATTCATAAAGAAAAGAGGTTTAATTGACTCACAGTTCCACAGGGCTGGGAGGAAACTTACAGTCACGACAGAAGGGAAAGCAAACACATCTCTCCTCACACGGTGACAGGAAGGAGAAGAATGAGGGCCCAGAGAAGCAGAGAAAGCCCCTTATAAAACCATCAGCTCTCATGAGAACTAACTCACTATCACGAGAACAGGATGAGGGAAACAGGCCCCATGATTCAATTATCTCCACCTGGTCCCTCCCACGACACGCGGGGATTATGGGAACTACAATTCAAGATGAGATTTAGGTGGGGACTCGGCCAAACCACATCACATCTTAATCAAATGTGATTGCTTATCAGGAAAATTAAAAAGCTACACTGGAACCCTTACTATATGGCAGGCATGTGCTAAATGACCCTTGTGGTTTATGCCTATGTGGTTATGCCTAGACATTATAACCCACATTTTACAGTGGGAGCAACCAAGGCTTAGAGATGTTATTTTACCTGCCCAAGGTCACCCAGCCACTAGGCAGTGAAGCTGGAATTCCACCCAGGCAGTCTACACTACACTAAAGGCTGTGACTTCGACCACCCACTACAGGGTCCTCTACATTCATAACCCATTTTTGTAAAAGGGACTAAAATAAGAATTGTCACCAGGAACAGTGGCTCACACCTGTAATCCCAGTGCTATGGGAGGCTAAGGCAGGAGGATTGCTTGAGACCAGGAGTTCAAGACCAGCCTGGGTAACATAGCAAAACCCCATCTCTACAAGGAAAAAAAAAAAAAAAAAAAACAGCAAAAACATAAACAAAATTAGCTGGGTGTGGTTGCACGTGCCTATAGTCCCAGCTACTTGGGAGGCTGAGGCAGGAGGATGGCTTGAACCCAGGAGTTCCAGGTTGCAGTGTGCTATAATTGTGCTGCTGCACTCCAGCCTGAACGACAGAGCAAGACCCTGTATCTAAAAGAAGAAAAATATTGTAGATATTAAATGTTTGAATAATGCCTTTTTTCCAGGACTCCCAGATTTCCAGAGATTTTTCATCCCTAACTTGGAACTGAAGAGCTCAGGCATTAATAGGAAGCAGAACAGGCACCCTCATTCCCAGCACAAAGAAAGCCAACGTGGACACCAGCACCAGCACCCCGCACCCCGATCTCCTCTTCCCTGCCTGGGCCCACGGTCGCTGGAAGAAGAGAAACACGGGCCTGGACTCCCCTCTAGTGGCCATGAAGCTAACTGCACCAGACACCTCCACACCCACCCAGGCCAGCCAGATGCCCGGGGCCTGAGCCCCAGGTGAAGTAGGAACCTATGCCCTATGGGCACACCCACACCCACTGAGATGGCAGCAGGCCCCTAGGCTTGGAGACTTTATCCAGGTACTGGAATTGAGGGGCCTGAATTCTGCGGCCCCAAAAGGCCAAACCCATACCCGACTCCATCTCATCCTTTTCACCTCATCTGCCTCCCATCCACCCACCCAGCTGAAGAGGGCTTTAGAAGTCAGGAGGAAGCTGCCCCCAAGAAGCAGGATTCTGGCCTGGGGAAAATAACCAGAACTCTGAATGAATGTCCAGAACACTTCCCCACACTTGGCCTGTGGCCTCCCTCCAAGGCTCTCGCCCACTCCTCTCCATCCTGCACACCCCAGCACTCTGCCTCTCCAGGAAGCCTTCACTGAGCCCTCCCTCCACACCACGGCGCTTAGTCCACAGTCTCTCCCTTCCCTGATCTCCTGCCAGGAGTACCAAGGTCACCTCTCAGCGCCCAGCACACCTTTCAGGACCATCGGTTCTCCCTTCCCCAGCCGTCCCCCCAGTGAACCGGAGCCTCTGAAGGCAGGGATTGCACCATAAATATCTCTGGTGCCCACCCCCTCAGAGTGTCGCCCAGGCCAGGGCACCGGAACCTGCTCAACTGGCTGCAGCAAGTCCACCTGAGGACTCAGCCTTGGAGGCCAGAGCAACGCCGGCCCGGCAAGGCTGCCTCCTTCTCCCAGCACTGCTGTTTGACCCAAGGCACCGTGAGGATCCAGGCAGGTGGCCCAAGGGAGGGAAGGGAAGGTTCCCAGGAATGCACAGCCTGGAGCTGGAGACAAGGGAGAGCTAAAAGGGCTGGTAGAAGTGACCCATCAGCAGTCGCTGCGACGGCACAAAAACTCCTGCTGGGGGAGCAGCCTCTCAGGGCACAGCAGCTGAAGTCTCTCTGGTGGAAGGTCCTGCCTGAAAGAGCAGGGGGACAGGCCCATCAGCCCTGAGGAGCAGCCACCCCCGGCCCAGCCTCAGACCAGGCAGCAGGGACCTCCCTTCCCCCGAGGTCCCCACCTCAGAATCAGGCTGATGGGGTGCTGCCCTCCCAGCTGGTCTGAGGGCACCTCGGCATGAAGCCCTCCCCCTGCTCCCCTCCTGGATCCCATCTCCAAGGCCTGAATGCATTCGCGTCTTCCGGCTGTCAGGAGCAATTCCAAGTGCCCCATTTATATTCCTAAGTAGAGGACTTGTTAATATGGAGCCTGCCTCTAGGGAAATGGGAATGTGCTGGGTGAGAGATGACAAATCATAGCCCAACAGCCCAGCTGAGAGCACTGATACTCACCTACATCTCATTCATCAGCCCCTGAGCCTCCTACCACGTGACCCAAGGGGGCAGCCCTGGAGGAGCCACTGTGGGCTCCAAGAAGCACAGGCATTGGTGGGTGGTGGCAGGGGGATATCTGTCCTGCCAGGAGGCTGGGGGAGGGCCCAGCGGCAAGGGGGAGCCCAGTAAGTGGATATGGGTGAGGCCCAAACCAGAGCATTCCCTGGAACAAAACTTCCACTCCTGGCTCCAGTGAGAGAGCGAAAGGCCCAGAACACCATCAGTTTCATCTTGAGCCACACCAGACCCTGCCTGGAGAAGTATTTGGTCAGTCCAGTGGGCCAAAGCAGGGCCAGGGTGGTTCCTGCTCTGGCTCCAGCCTGGAACTACATGCGCGCACGCATGCACACACATGCACACACACACACACTCACGGCCCAACCCAGATGCAGGGCAGGGCACGCAGCCAGCCTGGCCAGGCACTACCTTGGTGAGCTCAGTGCCCGGTCCCAGACAGGGCGGGTGTGCAACGTGAGTAATGGCGGGCGAGGGATGCACCCAAATCCTGATAAGGGAGAATAATAACTTGTCAAAGATATATATGATATGTGTTTGCTTTCCCGACGGAATATCTATGGGGCTAATTCATCAAGCCAGCGGGCTGGCTGGAGACCCAGGGAGGGAGAAGAGAGGAGGTGCACGCAATGGGGCAGCCACTCAGGCAGTTGCTGTGGCCCTCAGGCCTCCAAGGGACCCACAGGCGGGAACACCAGGGCCCTGGAAGGCACTGAAATGGGCCCTGCCCAGCAGGGCTCCCCGCCTCCCAGTGCTCCTCCAGGGCACTTTTGGGTCTGGAATTCACAGGAGGCTTCTCACCTGTTTAGGAATTTCACTGTTCTCTTGCCTGCTCCTTTTCTCATCCACTCTTCCTTCCTGCTGCACCGTCTGTGCAAAGCCCACCTGGTTTGAGAAGCCAAAAGGTGATCAGAAAACACCGCCCCTTCTGGAGAGGTCAACAGAAGCTGCTCTTCAGGCAGAACAGAGCCAAGAAGGCAGCTCCTACCTCAGCCATCTTCTCCTCATCTATGCCCTGCCAAGAGGGCAGCTCCAAGAGGGCAGAGCCAAGAAGGCAACTCCTACCTGGGCTATCTTCTCCTCATCTATGGCCCGCTCTGCTCCCCCACCATCTCCCTCCCCACACACTCCCATACCCCAATCCTCCTAGGCAGAATGGGAGAGAGAAAGAAAGAAGGCAGGAGGGCCCATTCGCCTTGCCCAGGTCATTTCAAAGACACTGAAGGCAGAAAACCCTCCTGGAAACACAGAGTGCCTGCAGGAGGCTCCACCTGCCACAGATGTGCAGAGGGGTTGGGCCCACCCCCTCACCCCCTCACCAGAGAAGACTCCTCATCTGTCTCTGCCTTAGTGATCACCCACGGGATGAGGGCTTCCTTTCTAACCCCTTCTCTGCCTTGCAATAAGAAACCTTGAGTTCGTGTGCACCCTCCCGGGCCTCCCCCTGGAGTTCTGCCTGTCCCTCAGCCCCTGCATCCCAAGACCCCAGCTAGCCAGGGACCAGTCCCCAGAAGGGGAACCCCAAAATCAAGGTCTTGAAGGAAGGGTCCCCAATAAGCCTCCTCAGGAGCCACCTCCAGACCCTGCTCTCATGCTTCCCATCCTGCAGTCCTGGATGGGCATCTTCCCAGCCTGCACCCTCACCCCCAGGGCCTTGGTGTGGCATCTGACTCACAGAACCATCACCCAGCTCTGTGTTCCACCACACACCACTGACGGTGACTCCCTCACCTGGGTTGGCTCCAAGCTGGCATTCAGCATCCTCTTGTACCCATTCATTCAACAAAGGATGGAGCCCCTAGTACACACCAGGCTCATTCTTGGCACTGGGGACACGCCTATGAACACAACAGATGAGAAGCCCTGCCGCTGTGGAGCTGATATTGTTAGAATGCTGAAATATTTCCATGCCGATTGCTAAACATCTATCCCACCAGCACTTCTCGCCCCTACCTCCCCACGGCCCGGCACCTAAAGGTGAACCCCTGTCACAGCTCAGGGGGCTTCTAGGACCCTGCCCAGCTCCATGCCTGGTGTCCATCCCGACGAGCCAGCACTGGCTCCACACTGCTGTTAAAGATTTTGACTCTCACCCCTGGGTGGCATATCTGTAGCCCATCCTGCAGGAATTAAATAAGAGCTTCTCTGCAACAGTCAGCATTGGCTTCCTCCCTTCCTTTCCTCCTTCACTCCCTCTTCCCCTCCTCCCTTCCTTTCCTCCTTCTTTATCTCCTTCCTTCACTCCCTCTTCTCCTCCTTCCTTCTCTCCTTCCATCCTTGTCTTTTCCATTCCTTTCTTCTTTGCTTCCTTCCCTCCCTCTTTCTGTACCTCTTTCTCTCCTTCTTTCCTTCTTTCCCTCTTTCTTTTCTTTCTGCTTTCCCTCTCTCCCTCTTTCCCTTCTACCTTCATTCCTTCCCCCTTCTCTTCCTCCTTCCCTCCTTCCCCTCCTCCCTTCCCTCCTTCTCTCCCTCCTTCTTTCCTTGCCTTCTTCCCTTCCTTCTTTCTCTCCCTCCTTCTCTTCCTCCTTCTCTCCCTTCTTCCCCTCCTCCCTTCCTTCTTTCTCTCCCTCCTTCTCTTCCTCCTTCTCTCCCTTCTTCCCTTCCTCCCTTCCTTCTTTCTCTCCCTCCTTCCCTTCCCTTCCTCCCTTCCTTTTCTCTCTCCTTCCCTTCCTCCCTTCTTTCCCTCCTTCCCTCCTTCTTTCCCTGCTTCCCTTCCTCCCTTCGTCCTTTCTGTCCTCTTCCTCCCCTCCTTCCTTCTCTCCCTCCTTCTTTCTTTCCCTTCCTCCCTTCCCTCCTTCCTTCCTGTTTGAGGCCCAGGGTCTCCCTCTTAGCTACCTTACCCTCTCCAGACCCTCAGCTCTGGGCACAGATCTGAGAGACCACCTGTCAGTGCCCACAGTCTCCCTCCCTCCCACACAGAGCCATCTCCCAGATCCTGAGGGCCAGGAAATATGGAGACCAGGCTCCAAGAGTGCCAGCTTCTCCCCCACCTCCCCTTCCTCTCCACTGCTCCCTGATGGACACTGATAGCCCATTCCCCTCTCTGCCTCCTCTGTCCCTCTCCCCAACCCTCTTGGTTGGCTTCCCTGTCCATGGAGGGCAGGCCCCAGGGCTGGAGGAGGCTGCAGGGCGCTGGCCTAGCCCCTCCCAGGGCATGAGGAACGGGAGAGGAAAAGGGGGGTGTGCCCCCTGCCACTGTAGCCTAAAGCTGGAGAGCAATTAACTTGGCATTTTCAAACAAGGGCAGAGGAAGCAGGAGCCACAGGACTGAGTCAGCACATCAGAGAGGCGGGCGCCAAGCTGGCTCAGCTCGTTAACAGGACAGGGCTGAGCCAACAAGAAACAAGGTCAGAGAGAAGGGGTGGGAGCCCCAGATGAGATGGGCTGGGGGAGGGCGAGTCAGGAAGGCAGCAGCAGGCCCCCCACCATCCCCGCCCTGCAGCCAGCCTGGATTCCATCCTGACTGCCCACTGCCCAAGATCCACCCTCACCCTCCACGCCCCCACACAACCTCTGCCCCCACCCACCAATTGGCACACATTTCCCAAGCACCTGCTCCAGGACTGGAGTAAACCCTTCCAGGAGTTGACCTTCCAGGAAGATGTGGGCCAAGGCCCTGGGGCCTAAGAAAGAGCACAGGGCTAGAGAGGATGGAGGCAGATGAGGGCCAGGAGACTTCATGGAGGAGGTGGTCTTTCAGTAGCTACATTTAAAATAAGGTCGCATATCCTGCCTTTTTCCTAAAAGGAAACAAAGCAGCTGAATCCTGCTATCTGCTGAGTACCTTACCAGGTGCTGGAGGCACAACCCACATGGCCTATGATCCTTACCTCATCAGCCTGCAAGGTTCTCTCACTTGTAGAGGAGGTAAGAGGCACAGAGAGGCTGAGCGGGAGGTGGGGAGGTAAGTGACTCACCCAAACCCATACAGCTAGAAAAGGGCGGGGCTGGGATTTACACCTGGGTCGGTCTGACTCCGAAGCCTGTGTTTTGTTTTGTTTTGTTTTGTTTGAGACAAAATCTCACTCTGTCACCCAGAGTCTCGCTCTGTTGCCCAGGCTGCAGTGCAGTAGTGTCATCTCAGCTTACAGCAGCCTCTGCCTCCCAGGTTCAAGCAGTTTTCCTAAATCAGGCTCCTGAGTAGCTGGGACTACAGATGCCCACTGCCATGCCTGGCTAATTTGTGTATTTTTAGTAGAGATGGGGTTTCACCATGTTGGCCAGGATGGTCTTGATCTCCTGACCTCGTGATCTGCCCGCCTCGGCCTCCCAAAGTGCTGGGATTACAGGCATGAGCCACCATGCCTGGCCAGCCTGTGTTCTTTCTAAGGCAGGGCTCCTGCGGGTAGGATTTGGCAAGGCTGAGAACAAGGAAGATCCCCAGAGAAGGCAGGGTTGGGGGAAAAGGCCCAGATGTGAGAATAAATTGAGTGAGTTCCAGCAACCAGGCCACCAGCCAGGCTAGAGGTGAGGCTGAGATGTCTCCAGCACCCTCAGGACAGGGCTTCACACTCAGGGGGTCAATGACCAATGTACCACAACTTGGGAGGATCTCCTGAGCCACATAGTAAAGCATCCTGCAGACAAGAACCAAGAATGCACCAGAACATCACACTGAACCATAGCATCATGATTGCCAATTCTACTGGCCTGCCCGCCTTTCTTTTCTCCTTCCGTTTTCCCTTCCTTTTCCTCTTTCCTTGATTAATTCTTGACCCTTGAGAGAGGGACCATCTCCAAAAGGCTGTGTGTGGCTCTCTCTGGTTCTGATGTTACTGCTCTTTTCTAAGTAAGGATGGTTTAGGCAGAAGGCTCAAGGCAGGGGCCACAGGCTGGGGGGAAATTTAGTGACAGTCAAGAACTGGACAAAATCTCTGGGGTAAGCCACACCGTAACCGTGTTGCCCATAAGACACGGGCTCCCGGTTGGGTAGAGTCTGGAGGAGGAAGGGATTCCCTTGCTCAGCTAAATTCCTGGTCTGAATTTCTCATTAGCATCAACCTCAGAAGTCCCCTCTTTCAGTCTCATGATATGGCTGTCCCTATACTCCCATCTTCTCATCTAGATATGGACAGATCTTCCCTTTTCTTCATAGCCTGCTCAGGTGAGGTTAGAACATTCTGCAAATGAGTTTTATTAAAAAAAAAACAAACCAGCCGGACGTGGTGGCTCATGCCTGTAATCCTAGCACTTTGGGAGGCCGAGGCCGGCGGATCACGAGGACGGGAGATCGAGACCATCCTGGCTAACACCGTGAAACCCCGTCTCTACTAAAAATATAAAAATTTAGCCGGGCATGGTGGCAGGTGCTGTAGTCCCAGCTACTCGGGAGGCTGAGGCAGGAGAATGGCGTGAACCCAGGAGGCGGAGCTTGCAGTAAGCCGAGATCGTGCCACTGCACTCCAGCCTGGGCGACAGAGCAAGACTCCATCTCAAAAAAAAAAAAAAAACAAAGGGCAGATAAATGCAAAATCAATGGACAGGTATCCCAACACATTTGTCGAATGATACAATTATTCCACTAGATTTCACTAGAGTAAGTTCTTGGAGGCAGGCGTTTTGACTTTTTGTATGCATCTGTATCCCTGATGTCTAGAAAAGTGCCTGCCACATAGTAGATGCTCAATACATCTTCGTTGAATGAATACATTGATAAAGAAGGAATGGATGCGGCCAGTTCCAGTGGCTCACACATGTAATCCCAACGCTTTGGGAAGCCGAGACAGGCAGATCACTTGAGGCCAGGAGTTCAAGACCAGCCTGGCCAACATGGTGAAACCCCAACTCTACTAAAAATACAAAAATTAGCTGGGCATGGTGGCGTGTGCATGTGGTCCCAGGTACTTGGGAAGCTGAGGCAGGAGAATCACTTGAACCCAGGAGGTAGAGGCTGCAGTGAGCCAAGATGGTGCCACTGCACTCCAGCCTGAGCAACAGAGCCAGACTCCATCTCAAAAATAAAAAATAAAAAAATGGGGGATGAATGGAAAGAATACCTGCCCTGCTTGGTGCTAAACGTGGCTCTCCCCTTCACCAAAGCTCATTTCTCATTTTCAGCTCTATACATCTCCAACCTGATGAGGCCACAAGACTCCCTGCTGCCCTCAGTATGACTTACAAACAAGCCCCACCTCAAACCCACCCTCCTTCCTTTGCAGATTCCTTTTTCACCCCCTCCACTCTGCTTCATACCCCCTTCACCCTGCTGACCACACCAACCATACCAGCACTTGCTGCCATCCTGAATGACAACTGCCACCTGCTGTATACCAGGCACAGACGAAACACTCTTTTTGTGGAATCTATAAAGGGTGCTAAGCACTCTATGGGAATCACCTCATGAAATCTTCACAGTGCTGTATGCAGGTACTAACCTTGCACCCATTGGCCAGGTGCTATGGCTCACACCTGTAATGCCAGCATTTGGGAGGCAGAGGTGGGTGGATCACCTGAGGTCAGGAATTCAAGACCAGCTTGACCAACATGGTGAAACCCCATCTCTACTAAATACAAAAAATTTGCCGGGCGTGATGGAGGGTGCCTGTAATCCCAGCTACTTGGGAGGCTGAGGCAGGAAGATCACTTGAACTCACGAGGCAGAGGCTGTGGTGAGCCGAGATTGCACCATTGCACTCCAGGCTGGGCAACAAGAGTGAAATTCCATCTCAAAAAAATAAATAAATAAAAAATAGGCCGGGTGTGGTGGTGCATGCCTGTCATCCCAGCACTTTGGGAGGCCGAGGCGGGTGGATCACCTGAGGTCAGGAGTTCACAACCAGCCTGACTAACATGGCGAAACCCTGTCTTTACTAAATACAAAAAAAAATTAGCCAGGTGTGGTGGCGCATGCCTGTAATCCAAGCTACTTGGGAGGCTGAGACAGGAGAATCACTTGTATCTGGGAGGCGGAGGTTGTAGTGAGCCGAGATGGCACCATTATACTCCAGCCTGGGCAACAAGAGTGAAACTCCATCTCCAAATAAATAAATAAATAAAGAAGATTGCACCAATTTTAGAGACAAAGAAACTAGGATGAGAGAGGCTCAAGGTTACACAGCCGGTATATACCAGACCCAGACCATTAACTGTTTCCAAAACCCATACCGTCTACCTCTAAGAGTGATGGTGGACCTCTGACACCCACCAGGACAGCTTTTAAGGTCTTCACGAAGCACCACATTCAAGAATTTCCATGACATTGAATTTGCACTTGCCCCAAAGACATTCATTCAATAAATCCTGAGCACCAACTATGTGTTCAGTGGATGTGTAAATGGTGGCCATCAGATCCTTGTCCTGGAGTAGTCATGGTCCTTGTGGTAGATGTCACCTTTGCCTGGGGTCTGTGGTCCTGACAGCGGCCCTTCCATCTCTAATGCGGCAGTGTGTGCATCAGTCTAGGGAAACCCTCTCTCCTTTGGTTTTCCTGGCCATGGGCTAAGGCAGCCTGCAGTTCTCAGCTTGCTTGCAGAGCTGACCTGCCCAACAGGTCTTTTGCTCTCAGAACAATCAAACACAGGTTACCTTGCTTCCTGGAGAGCACTCTGACAAGCCATCACTCAAGAGTTTCCCTTGAAGAAGGTGTTGTGGGGCCCTAACACTACACTCTTGCAACATAAACCACTTCACACACTTTAACAGCGAGAAACACCATCTCCTCCAAGCAAAGCAGCATGGTGTCCTAACAGAAGTGTCCAGCAGGCATGGGTCAGAGATGAACACATCATTCCACCTGAAAGGGGCAAATGATTCTACTTTCTGAAAGTTCCTAAGTGATTACTGGTCTACCCTCTCACTTTGCAAACAAGGACAACTGAGACCTGTCAGAGAAGGTTAGAGACTCATCCCACCTCCTAAGAGATGGAGCTGCGACGTGGACCCACTTTTCTGGTCCCATGTCAAGGGCCCCTTCCCAGGTCAAGGGCTCCTTCTCCTATCACCACATGCTCAATGTAACAGGGTCAGGTAAGCGCGGGTGCTGGGGTAGAGCAGGGTGGGGCCAGGCCTGATGTCAAGTAATAGCATAGCAGCTACCAAGGCACCCTGGCAGGGTTGTCTTAACTTCAAGGAAATTGCAAGAGAATGTTGTTGCTTCCCTACACACCCATTCTGGCAGCTGACTGGCTTTGGGCTTGTCTGGATCTGTTGTGGGGTTGGGGAGTCCTCATGCACCCAGGACCACAGGGTCTTTATCTGAAGGAAGGGTCCCATTTCTACAGCCAGGCCGGCATAGAGGCCGGGAGGGTGGGAACAGCCCAGCTTGTCTGGAGGGGCCCAGAGTCTTGAGCATCAGAGCCCTGGGGAGCAAGTTGTCTCCTGCACCCAGGACAACGGGGTGCAACGACACCCTGACACCTCCCCTCTTCTTCTCCCCAACCCTGCCCCCAGCAGAGCCAGTTGTCCTCCTCCCTAGCCCAGGCTGGGGGAAGTTTCTCCTGCTAGAGTTGAAAGGAGCCTCTTCAGTGATTAAGCCAGACCTGTTCTTCAAGTCCTCCAGCCATAATGAGATTTTTGCTGTTCCCAATTAGCTTACTTTTTGACAACATTGTGCCTTCTCTTCTGTCATTTCCTCCTGCCCTGTCTCAGCCTGTTGAAATGCAGCCCATCTTTTAAGACCCATTTCAAAGCTGGCCTCCTCCACTGTCCCTGTGGGCAGTCTCTCTCCCAGCCCAGAGCCTCTGGCCCCTCCAGGCCCACACATCATTTTCTAGCGTGTGCTGTGACATTTGTAAATGTCTTTTTCCTAGCCCAGTGCCTGCCACAAAGAAAGCTCAAAATTAGTTTTTAATTGAATAAATAACTCCAACATACTCATCATATTACAGATGAGGAAACTGCAGCTGGAAGAAGCTGAGTGGCTTCCCCAAGGTCCCATAGCTAGTCAGTGCCAGAGGCAGCTCCAAAACTCATAACAATGTGATCCCACCCTGTCTTCTTTCCCTGACCCCATAACTCCTCTTACTACCCGCAACGAGCCAGAGGCCACAAGCTCAGCATCAGTGATTTTTTAATTGCCATATGTATCACACATACAGAAGAAGATATAAATATATAAGTACAGTTAAAAGGACAACAATCAGGGTCAGGTGCGGTGGCTCATGCCTGTAATCCCAGCACTCTGGGAGGCTGAGGCAGGAGGATCACCTGAGGTCAGGAGTTCGAGACTAGCCTGGCCAACATGGTGAAACCCCATCTCTACTAAAAATACAAAAATTAGCCGGGCATGGTGGCAGGCGCCTGTAATCCCAGCTACTCGGGAGGCTGAGCCAGGAGAATGCCTTGAACCCAGGAGGTGGAGGTTGCAGTGAGCTGAGATCATGTCATTGCACTCCAGCCTAGGCCACAGAACGAGACTCCATCTCAAACAAACAAAAAAAAGGATAACAATCAGTCATCCATCTGTGTCTCCACCACCTGGTTAAGACATGCAGTGTTACTGGTGCCTGGGAAGCTCCCGGTGTGCCCCTCCTGCATTGCCCTGGAGTTAACCACTCTCCTAACTTTTGTGTGAATCATTCCCTTGCTTTGCTTTATAGCTGTGCCACTTTTATGTGTCTCCCTAACAATGTATCACCTTTTGCTTACACAGCTAGGTTTGTGCTTGCTATTCTGTTTTTCAAAACCACACAGGATCTGTGATCGCTGCAGTGCTTAACACTGTTACGTTTAAGTTTTCCCAGTGCAGTGAACTCTGAGCAGATGCCTGTTATAAAGCCAGGCCACAAACACATGTACAGAGTCCTCCCATCAGATCTCACGCGCTTTCTCCTAAAAGCCACTTTATTTTAGGCACTGAATTAATGATATACAAATGACATGCACAGTGATGTGGAATTAGCATATGTCTTGGATTTTTTTTTCAGGAAGAGATTTTGTATGTGTGTGGAAAAGTCAACTGCTAAGGCCCTTTCCAAACGGCTTGTTTTGATCCCAGTTGTCTGACAACGGGGACCTGCCCTTGTGTTTGGAGGCAGAAAAGAGCCCCCAGGAGCGTGTGAGGAGAAACAGGCTCAGACGGTCCCCCAGGCCCCTCTTCCCTTCCCCCACAGCCAGCTTTCACCACGGTGGCTTTGGCCCACAGCTGCCCTAGCCCAGGGACCCGGTGGCAGGCAGAAGCAGACCTACTTTGGTTTCCATGGTAACCGCGGGAGTGTGCCGCAGCCAACAAGGCAGCTGGTTTGAAGGGTGTTGATCTCTCTGCAGACCAGCAAGGCAGAACTACCAGGGACCACAGGTGGCAACCAAGCCAGAAGGAGCCACAGGAGCTGGGTATGCAAAGTTCATGGGGACCTGTCTGAAGAGCCCAACTGCTCTTCCCCAACCCTCTGCCACCCATCCACCCAAACAGAGGCACATGCTGAGCAGAGCACATCCAGGCTCCGCTGTGAACACAACTCAGACCCGCGTTCACACCAAATACATCCCAGCTTCACATCTGGACCCATTTTCACCAAGGAGACACATGAAAGTGGCACAGCCATAACACAAAGCAGGGGAATGATTCACACAAAAGTTAGGAGAGTGGTTAACTCAGGGGCAATGAAGGAAGGGTCACAGCTGGGGGTTGGGGTGGCACGGGGAGCTTCCAAGGCACTAACAACATTTGATGACAAAAATACAGACCCCTGGGGCTGGGCGTGGTGGCTCATGCCTGTAATCCCAGAAATTTGGGAGGCTAAGGTGGGGGGGATCACTTGAGGTCAGGAGTTCCGGACCAGCCTGGCCAACATAGTGAAACCCTGTCTCTACTAAAATTACAAAAATTATCTGGGCGTGATGGCTTGAGCCTGTACTCCCAGCTACTCGAGAGGCTGAGGCAGTAGAATTGCTTGAACCTGGGAGGTGGAGGTTGCAGTGAGCCGAGATCATGCCATGGCACTCCAGCCTGGGCGACAGAGCCAGACTCTGTCTCAAAAAAACCAAAAAAAAAAAACAGACTCCTGCATATAAATGCTTATTCACACATAGTATATAAGATTGACACCCAGAAAGATCCACATTCACCCCAATCACCTTATCTATACGCACCCCCCTACTGTACAGACACTGCACAGATGGGGCATGTACTCCATTCACTGCATGCACGTACAGACCCATATCTCCCTGACACACCTATGCCCACCTGTGTACTCACAGGGACACCCCCAAATGTAGATCATACCCAAAATGCAGATCACAAGCTCCAAATGCTACAACTCAGAAGCTGAGGAGCCCAAGCTTTCTGAAACGACTCAAAAACAAGATTGTGCTTCCATTCAGTGCTGGAATCAAATCACTAAACCCTAACAAAGACCCCCCACCACGCCTGTTGCCTCGTAAACCAGCCCCATCATGGAGGGAGGCCTTTCTTCTTCTCTGTTTATTTACTCAGAGCAGTGCTTTTTTTGTGTCCTCCATAAATGCCAAAAGGACAAAAATGTGTCACTCAGACTTGAAATAAAAACGCTGATGATAGCCTCACAGAGACACACACTCCTCTTTAAGATGCCCATCTGTGGTGCCCACCACTGAGCATGCCCCACGAGGTGCGCCACCCACCACCCCACAAGACAAGGACAAGAGGCCTGCTGGGTACTGCTCTAGGAAGGCAGGAAATGTTGTAAGAAGCACAGAGTATCTTGCTAGGCCGGGGGTCAGCTCCTGACCTGGCCGGGACACCTCACAGCCACAGACTCCATCCACAGAGGCCCTTGAGAACAGGAGGTCACAGACACACTTGTGGAGGACATTTGGTTGAGAATCTTTTGAAGCACATTTGAAGATTCATGACATTATTTTCAATATTGTCTTAATAATCACTTTTTTTTTTTTTTTTTTTTTTTGAGATGGAGTCTCGCTCTTGTCACCCAGGCTGGAGTGCAGTGGCGCAATCTCGGCTCATTACAACTTCCATCTCTCCTGCCTCAGCCTCCCGAGTAGCTGGGATTACAGGCACCCACCACCATGCCCAGCTCATTTTTGTATTTTTAGTAGAGAAGGGGTTTCACCACATTGGCCAGGCTGGTCTCGAACTCCTGACCTCAGGTGATCTGCCCACCTCGGCCTCCCAAAGTGCTGGGATTACAGGCATGAGCCACTGTGCCCAGCCAATCACTTCTTAATGCGCAGAAATTGAAAGGTGTATGTAGCATGTACACATGTCTGTATGCTTATTATAATAATGACAATATTTATTGGGCACAAAAGGTCAATACATGTTAGCTATTGTTATTATTGTAATTTTACATGGTTAATTAAAATAATGTAGAAGTAGGGGGTTGTTAAGATGAGCTTCCTTTATTTCCTAGGGTTTTGATTCAATAAACTCTTTTCAGTTTTAGCGGTAGCAATATTGCATTGTGCTGTATTTTACAAAACAATTTCACATACACTATCTCCTTTCAATCGTGGAGCAGCTCCTGGGTGAGGGAATGACGCTGGGGGAGGGAGCAGGTCATAGATGAGTAAGACCCAGACCCAGGCCTTCGAGAGCTCACAAGCTAGTGAGGAAGGGTTCCAGGAGCAGCTTTGAAACCATTCCACGAGGCCTCAGGTTGTCACAAAGGACCTGCCAAAGGCAGTGAAGCACAGGAAAGGGAGTCATTCGTTGCTCGGGAAGAATCAGGAAGGGTTGGAGAATCAAAGAAAGCTTCACGGAAGAAGTCCCACTGGAGCCAGGCCTAGAAGCATAAGTAGATTGAGGCAAGCCAAGTTCTGGGCTGGAAAAGGGCACTGCGGTCCCAGGCACAGCTGCAGAACAGAAGTTGCCAGGCCTAGGTAGCCTGACTTGAGGGGCTGGGGCAGGAGCATGGGGAAATAAAGCTGTGAAGGTAGACTGAGGTGGGATTCGGAAAGGCCTTGCACCAGAGGCCAAAGCGTCTGGCCCCAGCAAATGACCAAGTGTTTGAACCAGCCAGTCTTGTGCTCCAGAGAAACACCTCACATACCCTAAGGTTAGTGGGGATCTAACCCAAGCATAAACCAGTAGGATTAAATCATGACATACACACAGAGAACACCTTTTTTTTCAAACTAGATTCTTTGATCCCATAGAACTACCCAACTCTTCTTGTCCCTACCACGACTTGTGGGTAGCTGACCCTACTGCTCATGGAATTTTAGATTTTCCTGCTTGAAAGGGAAGGGACGGCCAGGCGCAGTGGCTCATGACTATAATCCCAGCACTTTGGGAGGCCGAGGCAGGATCACCTAAGGTCAGGAGTTCCAGACCAGCGTGGCCAACATAGTGAAACCCCATCTCTACTAATAATACAAAAAATTAGCCTGGCACGGTGGCAGGCACCTGAAATCCCAGCTACTCGGGAGGCTGAGGCAGGAGAATCGCTTGAACCCGGGAGGCGGAGGTTGCAGTGAGCCGAGACTGCGCCACTGCACTCCAGCCTGGGCAACAAAAGTGAAACTCCGTCTCAAAAAAAAAAAAAAAAAAAAAAAAAAAAAGAAGAAGAAGAAAGAAACGAAAAGAAAAAAAGAAAGGGAAGGGACTTTTTCTGTCTAAATGTCACCCCTGGGTCAGGCTGCTGTGTCCTGTTTTCCCAACGCTGGTGATTAGAAACTTCTTGCTTCTCTGCCCTGGTGGTGGGCATGGTGATGTGGGGTACACCTGGGAGCCTCAGGTCCACACGGGAGATTTAAGATTGCACCCTCTCAGGAACAAAGCCAGAGCCCCCGTCCGAACCCCTACACCTAGCTCAGGCCCTGACCCGTAGAAGGTTCTCCATAAATGTTTGCTGAACTGCCCTGAGTTGCTGGGTCACCCGAGGAAAATGGAATTAAGAGTCCGCTGACCCGGAGGGCTGGTTCCGGCGCACTACTGACTGGCTCCAGGACCTTGAGCCGGGGATTCAACCTCTCGGCTTCTCGATTTCCTCGCTGGCAAAATGAATCTGATACCGCCCTGACCGCCCTTGCTTAGCAGGGGTGAGTCTCACTAGAGGCTGAAGGCGTGAGAAAGGCGCAGAGCGCTGTCCAGGCAGGGAGCCACTCGGGCTGCCACCTCCCGCGCCCGCTGGAGACCGTAAGCCGGGAGAGCTGGCTCAGCCGTCAGCAATTACCTGCGCCCCGAACACAACACCTGTGCTCCACTTCCGCACAGGCAGATGGTGCAATCTGGCCGCGCCGCACCCTCCCGCACCCCACACGCGGCGGCCTTGCCGTGACAGCGCTCGCGCCAGGTGACAGCGCTCGCGCCAGGTGTCGGTGTGCAGGCTGGTCCGGGAAGCTGCGACTGCAGCCGGCGGGAACCCGCGCGACGGGGAGGGGGCGCGGGGACCAGGCCATGGGATGCCCAAGGCACCCCTCTGAAGTCCAAGGGAATACGGCCAGCTTCTCCTTGATTCTCAAAACCCCTCTGAAAGGAGAGCAGGGAGCAGGTATTAGCTCCCTGCGTTCCACGTGGAGAGACTGGGGCTCAGAGAGACTAGGTGGCCTGCGGATGGACACACACATATTAAGTGATGGGGCGGATGGAAGCCCAAGTCTCTAACTCCGGGTCCACCATTCCTCCCTGGGCTGGCACTGCTCTGGCTGCACAGACCAGTTAGCTCATCTTGGGCAGGGGTGGAATTCTTCCTTTTGCCCAGGGCTGGCTTTGCCTCCTTCCACCCCGTGGCCTTGCCACTCCTGTGCCACCCGGCCTCCTCCCAAACACCACGCCCATCTCACATACCCTAAGGTTAGTGGGGATCTGAGCCAAGCATAAACCTGTAGGATTAAATCATGACATACACACAAAGAACACTTTTTTTTTTTTTTTTTTTGAGACGGAGTCTCGCTGTGTCGCTCAGGCTGGAGTGCAGTGGCGCGATCTTGGCTCACTGCAAGCTCCGCCTCCCGGATTCACGCCATTCTCCTGCCTCAGCCTCCTGAGTAGCTGGGACTACAGGCGCCTGCCACCACGCCCGGCTAATTTTTTGTATTTTTAGTAGAGACGGCGTTTCACTGTGTTAGCCAGGATGGTCCCGATCTCCTGGCCTCGTGATCTGCCCCCCTCGGCCTCTCAAAGTGCTGGAATTACAGGCATGAACCACCGCGCCCGGCAAAAGAACACCTTTTTTAAAAGTAGATTCTTCAGTTCCATTGAACTACCCAACTCTTCTTGTTCCCCAAGAATCGTGGGGAGCTGACCCTACTGCTCATGGAATTTTAGGTTCTCCTTCTTGAAAGGGAAGGGACTTCTGCTGTCTAAATGTCACCCCTGGGTCAGGCTGCTATGTCCTCTTTGCAGCCTGTAATCACCTATGCTGGCAATTAGAAACTCCTTGCTTCTCTTTCACTGAAATCCATCAGTCTCCTGAAGGACCCAGTCGTCCCTATTGGAGCCACACAACAAATCCACTTTGCCTTTCTCTGCACCGTCCAGCCTGTGTTCGGAGGCAGCTCTGTCTCTTCCCAACCAAGGGCCTTCCTTCACCCATTCCTCAGAAGCCATGCTTGCGAGTTCCTTTCTCTGTCTGCTCATGTCCTTCAGAACTCAGCGTAAACCTGGGTTTTGACCATGTGTCAGGCAGTGTGCTCAGTGCACGGCCTCCTGACAACCACCTCCAGAGGCGAACACTACCATTAGCCCCATTTTACAGATCAGGAAGCTGAGAAGTGGAAGAACTTGGTAGGAGTTACACAGCAAGCAGCAGAGCCGATGCTGCTTCTCCCCACTGTGCCTTGTGATCCCCGAGGAGAGCTGTTCTCTCACCCAGCAGTTCCATTGAAGGACAAGGCCACTGTGCTTGGAGTCAAAACATCTGGCTTTGCACCCCACTGTGCCATTTATTTCTTTTATTTTATTTTTTATTTATTTATTTTTTGAGACAGCGTCTCACTCTGTCACCCAGGCTAGAGTCTAGTGGCACAATCTCAGCTCACTGCAACCTCCATCTCTTGGGTTCAAGTGATTCGCCTGCCCCGGCTTCCAAAGTAGCTGAGATTACAGGTGCCCACCATCAAGCTGGGCTAATTTTTGTATTTTAGAAGAGACGGGGTTTCACCGTGTTGGTCAGCTGGTCTCGAACTCATGACCTCAAATGATCTGCCCACCTCAGCCTCCCAAAGTGCTGGGATTATAGGCGCCCAGCCCCCACTGTGCCATTTATTATTATAGGCATGCCCGGCCCCCACTGTAGCATTTATTATTGTGTGACCCAGGCGAGCCGCATGTCTCAGTCTCCTGGTCTGTGAAATGGGGATTATTATAGTGTCACCTTCCAGGCTGTTTCGGAGGCTAGGACGCATGTCTGCGTGACCTCAGGACTGGTACTCCACATTAGCTCCCACTTCCCCTCCCAACTGGCTAACAGGAGCTAGAGCAAATGAGGAGATGCATGCCGCACCCTATGGGGCTCGGGCCCCTTCCAGGTTAGGGAGCCAGGTTCAAGCTTCCAGGTCCCCCACCTGGCCTGGAGTCACTCTCTAAAATGATTTGTCAAGTGACAAGCAAAAATATATTACCAATTTAAGAGTGTGATTTGCCTGCAACTTTTTAATCCTCGGGCTGTTGTTGAATAGATTAAAGTGTCTGCTTTGATCCATGCATTTAGATGGAAACATAAATATAGCCATCACTTATTCTCCCAGCCGCCAGGATGGGTGTCCTGCTGCATCACTCCGCTTCCCACCCAGCCAGGCTAATGCATGAGAATGTCCTTTTTGCCATTCAGATCCCTCTTGCATTTCGGCACTGACTCTTCTGCTCCGGCCAGCGCCCCTCAGCCCTGTCTAATTTGACCACGGCTCATGCTGGGAGATCGTCACCAGGGAAAGGGTGGGGGCAATCCCGCAGGGCTTCCCAGCTGCCCGATGCCGCAAACTTCCCCCAGCTTGGCAGAGCCCTGCAAGAATAAATCTCTGGAGAAATAGATTTTGAAGAGGAATTCGGTACATAGATCTTCTGTCAGCGGAGCAGACTCCGGCTCAGCTGTTTTTCAGGCTCGCTGCTTATCCAGAGATACATCTATTTTTACATGGATCTCTGGCGAGATTTCCTCTTCCCTCACAGGGTAGGAGGCCTTTGAGGGAGCCCGAGGGCTGGCAGCAGTGGTGGCCATGGGGACACGGGGCAGGGGGGGCCAGGGAGGGGCTGGCGCAGAGCCCTGGGCTTCCTCCACCCACAGCATCCTCCCTCGGCTCTTCTGCTGAGCAATGGGACCGGCCTCCCTGAGCCTCTATCACTGCACTGGCCCCTCTGCGCACCCTCCACCCACCCAAAGGCCCCAGCCACCTCCGTGACCCCCAAGCCTGAAGTCCCCTGAGGGGGCCAAGGCCTGGGCTGAGCTGTGAACAAGTGTTGGACGTGGACACACACAAATGTGCACACTGGAGGGTCCCCACCATGTGCCCACAAAGATTGGCAGGGCCTGCCCACTGCCCCAGCTTCATCCTGGACCTACCTGTGGAACCGCTGCAAACAGTAGGAGCCAGCTCTGAGCTGTGCCAGAGGAGAAATGGCTGGCGGGGGTGCCAAGCAGGGTGCTCTGGCAGGCAATTAGGCCCCAGACAATGGCCCGTGAATGTCAGAAGTGGCGGGAAGGCTGGAATTCACCGAGGCCTTGGGCATGTGGAGGAGCACACGGAAGGGTACAGGGATGACCATGTGCTGATGGAGCCAAAAGCCATGGAGTTGATGCTTTCCTGCTCCCCATAGAGCCCTCTGGCAGGCCGGACACACTTATGCTTCCTTTTCCCAAGTCCCCTTGAAAAAATCCCCTCACTCCAGGAAGCTCTGTGCTGTGAGGCTCAGCCCCCCAAGATAATCAGGGAAGAGAAGATAGTCCCAGGATAGGAATGACTGCACAGTGACTACATCTGCTGCCCGGCCTGGCTGTGTCCCTGCCCCTTCCCCACAGGCCGGCCCCCACCTCCAGAGGGTTCTGTTTCCAAGATGCCCAGAGGTCCAGACCCAGCCAGTCCTGCCCAAGTACCCAAGCCCTGGGGGCAGACTTCCAGCCAGGAAGTAGCACTGGGCCAGGGTACAAACCTCCACCTCCCAGCCAGACAAGCAGGTCCTCCATGGGCTCAGCACTACCCAGCAATGATCATGGATCCACCCTTGGTCTCTTCCCCCTGAAGCTTCCAGTTCCATTCTCAGCCTCATCAGCCCCTTCCCCTGTGAGAGTCTCGTCCCTGAAATTGTATCGCCTCTCTCTCCTTCCAGCTGTGCCAGTCTCTTCCTCTACCCCGCTTTCCAATGCCCCACGCCCGCCCCTTCTCTCCTGTGGGCCCTGTTGAGCCTTCTATGTGTTCTTAGTCCTTCTCTCCCTCCTTCCTTGGCCCCTGCACTCAGAAATGCACATTCCCATCACCACCAACCATCCCATCACCAGCTCATGGCCTTTGTACACCCTCCTGCCGGGCCTCTGCTCTTCAGCTCTCCCTAGCCTCACAGATGGGACCTCGCCTGGCTCCTCTCCTTCCTGGGCCTGCTCTCTCTCTCTTTAGCTCTTCTTCCTCCTTCTACCTTTTCTTTGGTCATCTCCTATGGCTCTTGCCCAATTTTCTTTCTACCCTCTCTCCCCAAGCCTCAAACCATTGCTGCCATGTGAATAGCTCACACATTTGTATCACCAGGTGTGACATTTCTGGTGTCCTCAACTGCTCCTAAGATAGTTCCAGGTTGGCAGGAACTCTCCTGTTATCCCTAAGTCATCCTGTCTGCAACAAATGCATCATCTACCCTCAATAACCAGCTCCCTGGCTGGGTGCAGTGGCTCACGCCTATAATGCTAACACTTTGGGAGGCTGAGGCGGGCAGATCACTTGAGGTCAGGAGTTCGAAACCAGCCTTGCCAATGTAGTGACACCTTATCTCTACTAAAAATATAAAACAATTAGCTGGACATGGTGGCGGGCACCTGTAATCCCAGCTACTTGGGAGGTCGAGACAGAAGAATTGTTTGAACCCAGGAGGTGGAGGTTGCAGTGAGCTGAGATTGCGCCACTGCACTCCAGTCTGGGTGACAGAACGAGACTCTCTCTCAAAAAATAATAAAAATAAATGAATAAATAAATATATAAGTAAATAACCAGCTCCTCCTCCTAGAGTGATCAGTGAGGTTTTTTCTCTTGTTTCCTCGCCGGATCCTAGGTTTACTCCTCCTTTCCCCTCACTCTCAGTCATCATCCTCTAGTTGTCTTTGAAATGACTCAGCACCTGCCCAAGCCATTCCATTCTCATTACACCCCAGGTTCTAGCCCTTATTTCCATTCATCAGGACTATGGCAGGTGCTGCCTAATCTGCCCTGCCTCATACAGTAGGCAATACTGCCTCTCTCGCAAAAGTCCATGCCCTAATCCTGGAACCTATCAATACGTTACATGGCATAGCAAAGAGGGTTTTGCAGATGTAATTAAGGTTACCAACCTTAAAATACAGAGCTTAGCCTGGATTATCCAGGTGGGAACATCTAATCACATGAGCCCTTAAAAGCAGAGAACTTTATCCAGCTGAAGTCAGAGATGAAGCAAAAAACAAAGTGCCAAAAGAAATGTGGCAGAGGCCAGGCGCAGTAGCTCACACCTGTAATCCCAGCACTTCAGGAGGCCGACGTGGGTGGATCACCTGAGGTCAGAAGTTCGAGACCAGCCTGACCAACATGGAGAAACCGCATCTCTACTAAAAATACAAAAATTAGCTGGGTATGGTGGCGCATGCCTGTAATCACAGCTACTCAGGAGGCTGAGGCAGGAGAATCACTTGAACTCTGGAGGCGGAGGTTGCAATGAGCTGAGATCGCGCCATTGCACTCTGGCCTGGGCAACAAGAACAAAAGTCCGTCTCAAAAAAAAAAAAGGAAAGAAAGAAATGTGGCAGAAGGGAAAGCCAGAGAGCTTGCAAGCACGAGAAGAATTTGATGCACTGATGCTGGCTCTGAGATGTAGGGGTCCATGTGCAAGAAGTAGAAGAGGCCTCTAGGCAATAAGGGTGGCCCCAGCTTGCAGCCAGCAAGCAAATGGGATCTCAGTCCTACAACCACAAGGAATCTGAATGAATTTGGAAGCAGATTCTTCCCAAAGCCTCCTCATAAGAGCCCAGCCAGCTGACATCCTGATTCCAGTCTTGTATAACCTAGAGTGGAGAAACCAGTCAAGCCAACCTGGACTTCTGACCTGCAGAACTGTTCAGATAGTACATTTGTGTTATTCTCATCTGCTAATTTTGTGGTAATTTGTTACAGCAGCAATAGAACACGAATTGTCTTCGTTCATTCTCGCTACTGTAACAAAAATGCCTCCGGCTAATTTTTTTTTTTTTTTACCAATTCCTCCATTACAGACTGGGTCATTTATAAACAACAGAAATGTATTGCTCACAGTCTTGGAGGCTAGGAAATTGAAGATCAAGGCACCAACAGATCTGGTGTCTGGTGAAGACCTGTTCCTCATAGATGGCACCTTCTCTGTGTCCTCACATGGCAGAAGAGGCAAAGGGCAAACAGGATCCATCAGGCCTTTTTCTAAGGGCACTAATCCCATTTATGGTGGCAGAGCCCTCCTGAGCTAATCATCTCCCAAAGGCCCCACCTCTTCACACCATCACTTTGGGAGTTAAGTTCCAACATATGAATTTTGGGGACACCCACACTCAGACCATAACACTAACATACCTTACAATCATCCATTCCGCAAACTGCTGCTATAAGATCACCTTGTACCCCCGGACCTCCCAGCTGCATACCATGTATGTCCCAAACCCTCAGCCTGGCATTCAAGGGAGTCAGGCTCCAGATTTTCTTTTTAGCTCATCTGCCCCAGAAACTGCCACTTAAAATGTACTGGCCACCTTCACATCCTCCAGAATTGTCTCCAGCGTCCCACCTCCAGGTTTGTGTTCACGCTACGCTCTCATCTGGAATTCCTTCTCCTTCCCACCCAGCCCCCACCTCTCCATCAATCCAAATCTGCCCTCTGTTAAAGCCTCCTGTGAGCCCCCTCCTCCCAGAATCCCCCCAAGCCCTCCAGCTTCTAGAGGCCTCTCTCCCCTCTGATCTCGCTGCTTCACCCACTTAGCTCTCGGTGCACACAGCTTTGTGTTAGATTCTGTTTCTCCTCAAGACAAACTAATAGCAAGATCCACAGCTTTCACTTCTCTTATGTCCTCCACGATGTCTAGCACAGTTCTGGATACAGAGCAGGGGCAGAAGAGCAACAGAAAGGGGTTGAGCTGTAAATAAAATGAACCTGCTTCCAGCCAGTGCCCTGTGGAGCACTGGGTCCTAGATGTGACAATCTGAGGGCCCCCATCCAGCCAGGGCCTGGCTGCCAGAGGCCAGGAGAGAAGGCAGAGGCCTCAGGCCAGGAGGCTCCACTGAGTGTGGAGAGGGGGAAAGGGGCAAGAACAATTTCAAACCACATAGCAGCTCCCTGAGAAGGGTAAGGGGCCTCTGAACCAGGCCAGAAACCAACCTGAGCCAGGAGCAGCAGGCCAAGAAGAGCACATCCAGGTCAGACAGAGGAAGTTCAGAGCAGAAGCGGACAGAAGCTGATGGAAATAGGCAAGCTGGGCTCAGGGAGCAGGGCGGATCAGCCTACCTATCTGGCAGTGAGAGGGACAATGTGGGCTCTCACACAAAGCGACAGACACCCATGAGAATGAGGGCAAGGCTAAGCGAGGGCGGGGGACAAAGAGAGAAGAGATTAAGAAGGCAGGGAAAAGGAGGGCTGGAGCGGGAGGGTGAGAGAAGACAGAGAAAGGGTGTGGCGAGGAGAGGAGAGGCAGGGATTTCTCCCTTGACAGCCACCGTGGAAATACCACAATCCCTAGATGACTCCTAGCCCACCAGGGTTAAGGTGAGGTGAGAAGATGGCAATGCCCCACCCCCCTGGCCCCCACAACTAAGAAATTATGTAGAGTAATTAATCAAAAGCTAATGAGAAATGTGTTTTCTCTCCCAGCCTAGCCCCACATCACATTCTTATTAGCTGAGGTTATTACAATAGTAATCATGCGTGCTCCAGGCGCAAATTGGGTTTTGTGCTCCACTGCCACCAATTTAGAAAACCATTAATGGCAAGATAAAGCCCCCACGGCTCCTGCCAGGCTGAGCCGAATCAACCTCCTGCAGGTTCCCTGCTCCCAGGGCCTCACGCCCATTGTCCAGGGGGCGCTCTTCTGAGCACCCCAGGAATCAGGAGGCCTGCAGGCAGGAGACAAACACTGAGGGTGGGTGGGACAGGGTCTGGGCCTGGGGTGGAAGATCTTAGACCTCTCTCTCTCTCTGTACACACACACACACCAGTGTAGTCGCTAGGGCAGGGATAGCTCCATGAAACAAAGTATAAACCCAGGTTTGCCTGGGAGGTCCAACCTTCCCAATTTTCTCTTGAGCCCTTCCCCCTTGTGAACCTGCTCTCTGGAAAGGGTTAACTAAATCTGTCGTTCCCAAACACAGGTATGCAACCAGGGGCTGCCCTTGAAGTTCCCACTAGTAAAAAGAAGGGCAATATAGTACATTTTTCACAAAGCTAAATGTACTCAATTTTATAGATTTCCCTTCCCTTCCCTCCCCTCCCCTCCCCTCCCCTCCCCTCCCCTTCCCTTCTCTTCCATTCCCTTCCCTTCCCTTCCCTTCTCTTCCATTCCCTTCCCTTCCCTTCCCTTCCTTTCCTTTCCTTTTCTTTTCGAGATGGAGTTTCGCTCTGTTGCCCAGGCTGGAGTGCAAAGGTGCAGTCTCGGCTCACTACAACCTCCCAGGTTCAAGTGATTCTCCTGCCTCAGCCTCCTGAGTAGCTGAGTGCACCACCATGCCAGGCTAATTTTTGTATTTTTAGTACAGGCGGGGTTTCACTATGTTGGCCAGCTGGTCTTGGACTCCTGACCTCAAGTGATCTGCCCACCTCAGCCTCCCAAAATGCTGGGATTACAGGTGAGCCAACTCGCCTGGCCTAGACGTTCTTTTGTGTACTTAGAGAGCATTGTGATAGTATATAGATGTTCTTAATTCTGAAATTGTCCTTCCTATTTTGTTTGTGGTTTTATATCCATACATATACGTGTGTGTGTGTGTGTGTGTTGTGTAAGGTGTATATATAACCTTACCTTATTACTCAGGACTCATTCAGCTGCAGGGAATGGATTTAAAATTATATTGTAAAATTGGAGACGTATTGGTTCACATAACTAGAAAGAACATGGGAAAAGCAGAAGTCAGATGGTGTTGTCAGGCCTCTCTCCCCTTCTCCAGCTCTCTTTGCATTGTCCTTCTTATGTCTTACTAAATTTGAGCTTCCCCCCTGGGGCAGGGTCATGGAAAGAATGGCCCCTGGGCTAGTATGGCCAAAGGCTGCTCTGGGGGTACATTGTCACTGCTTAAGATCTCAGAGGAGAGAGAGCTTTGTTCTCCCTCCACACCCATGGAAAAGTTCAGGGCAGGGCTCCCACGGTCTCACCTTGGGCCATATATACATTCTAAGGCCAATCACTGTGGGATTGGCATGTTGGCCAGGTCTGAGTCATAGGATTACTCCTGAGACAAGTTAACAGCTCTGCCCTTCTGCCCCACTAGAATAGGGCAACAGTCAGTGCCCTAGAGGAGGCAGGGATATGGTAATTGAAAAACAGGGTTAAGGGATCCCGGGCAGACAAAGACCACAGACATCCACTATACTCAGAAAATTAAAATAAGAAAAAGTCTTGGGAGCTTCTGGGTCAAACACTGAGCTACCACGACATGTCAGAGACCATTTTGCCCATGCAAATCTCCCAGGATTCACATAGAAGAAAGTTACATTATACCAACCAAAGCAATGAGGTGCCAATGTTAAGTTCTCAGCAAACTCACTAGTTGAGCTGAATATCAGAGGGCCTGTCTGTGACCGCAGAACATATTGGTGATTCCTCCAACCCATTCCAGATTATTCTGCACAGAAAACCAAAGTGTCGATCTAGAAGATGTTCATAGCCATAGTGCGATGAGAGTAAGCAGAGTGGTGGAGAGCAATTTCTCTACAGAGGAAATGTTCCAGGGGCCCAAAAACCTCATGGAAATCCAGTCGAGACAACACTTCCAGAATACTGAGCCCTTCGGCAAAATGACCTCCCCATGGTCCCACAGAGTCAGCATGCCTATAGCTCGTCCAACCAATAGATCAGAAGTATGCTCAGAACATCCTTCTCTTAAGGGGTGCTGATTTGGTTGTTTCTATCATTTATTATTATTTAGTAGTTTGAATCTGTTATCTGCAGAAGTCTCCCCAATTAATAAACTGACCCCATAGACCTGACTTTGAAGTCTGTCTCTATTTTTTTTTTAAGACGGAGTGCAGTCGCTTGATCACAGCTCACTGCAGCCTCAACCTCCTAGTCTCAAGTGGTCCTTTCATCTCAGCCTCCCGAGTAGCTAAGACTATAGGTGCGCACCACCATGCCCGGCTAATTTTTGGGTTTATTTTTTTGTTTGTTTGTTTGTTTTTGAGACGGAGTCTCGCTCTGTCGCCCAGGCTGGAGTCTCGAGTAGCTAAGATTACAGGTGCATACCACCATGCCCGGCTAATTTTTGGGTTTTGTTTGTTTGTATTTTGTTTGATTTTTGAGACAGAGTCTTGCTCTGTCACCCAGGCTGGAGTACAGTGACATTATCTCAGCTCACTGCAACCTCCGCCTCCCAAGTTCAAGCGATTCTCCTGCCTCAGCACCCCGAGTAGCTAGGACTACACGTGCACGCCACCACGCCTGGCTAATTTTTGTATTTTTTTAGTACGGATGGGGTTTCACCATATTGGCCATGCTAGTCTCGAACTCCTGACCTCATGATCTGCCCGCCTCGGCCTCCCAAAGTGCTGGTATTATAGGCGTAAGCCACTGCGCCCAGCCTCTAATTTTTGTATTTTTAGTGGAGACAAGGGTTCGCCATGTTGCCCAGGCTGGTGTCTCCACTTCTTACTGGCTATTTGGCTTTGAGAAAAACTAGTTGGCCTCCCTGATCCTCAATTCCTTCATCTGTAAAATGGGAATATACCTCCATGCACCTTCATAACTAGCCCATGAACACCCAGGAGGACCAGAGACACTTTTACATTGTCTGATTCACTTCACTGAGCACTTACTAAATATCAGGCAATGTGTAAGGCACTGTGTGTGAAGCGAGGACTTAGGTGGAGGTCTCCCTAAGAATGGTGGGGAGAAAAGACCCATGCCCAACATGCATGATGCAAAGGAGAGCGGGATACATGCATAAGCGAGGCATGAACCAAGTGCTGTGGGCACTTAGGGAAAGAAGGTATTGCTTCCAGCTAGTGGGTAGGGCAGATTTGGTGGAGGAGGCTTCTTCTCTGGTCTGGAAGGACAGGTGAAATGTGGTGATGAAGAAGGTAGGGCATTCCACACAGAGGCAACAGCCCACACTGAGATCTGCAGATGAGAATACTAAGAAGGCGGGGAGACTACCTCCCCTGAATCTGGAGAAGGAAGGCAGCAGTTGGAAGGGTCCTCTCTTCTGGGCCATCTGCTTCCTCCTCCACTACCATATAGCTCTACCCTCTCCACTGTGTGTTCATGGGTGATGTTAGCTGGGCACAGCCAAGGGATGGCATGGAAGAGGGGTTATCTCAGGGCCTGTCCTAGAGAAGCTTGGGCCTAGGACACCCTCGACAGGACCATACATGTACCGCCCCCGTGCTGCCACCTCCCTTTATCTGCCTCTCCAGCCTGGCCAAAGTTCAGTGGTGCTAATTAGCAGCAGTTAGCTCAGCTCCCCCATCCGGCCCCTCCGCCAGGGCAGGGACGTGACTGATCACTGAGGTTTCCTTTCTCTCCTGCAGGGAAGACACAGCAGGAAGCTACAGGCAGGGGGCAAGAGGAAGGAGAAGCAGCTCCAGGAGTTGGCTGAGGTGGATAATAGAGAGGGAATGGACTTTGTTTGGACTAAACACTGTCATAGGCTTAAAGAGCTGAAGGCTTCTCTAGCTCCTGCTTGGGCAGGACTTCTGATAATAAGAACTCCTAGCAAGAAAGTGCTTGTAAAACCCCTCTCCTACACTGTCTCATTAGTTTAGTCCCCAAACAGCCATAGAAGACAGGCATTATCATTATATTATCATTATTATTGTTATTATTACTTAATGTGTTTCTTCCTTGGTCAATCTAAGACCCACAAGGGGCAGGGATCATGTCAACCTTGTCACGCTGTGTATCCTCAGTGCCACATACCGTGCCCAGCATAGAGCTGACGTTCAATAAATAGTTGCTGGGTGGGTGGGTGGATGGATGGAAGGATGGATAGATGGAATAATGGATGGACAGAAAGGCAGGTGGATGAAGGATAAATTAACCCATTTTACAAATTAAGAAACTAAGGACCAGAGAGAAAAAGTGACTTACCCAAGACTAATCAGACAGCGAGTGACAGAGCAGCACCCAGTCCCAGTTCACAGCCTCCCCATCGGGCCTGCTCCCAATACTCAAACTGTCTCTCTTCTTTGATTTATTGAACACAATCCACCAAGAAAGGTCCACCCTTCTGAAGATCTGATTCCCATCCTTGCTCCAGCAGCTGGTCAGAAGCCAAGCTCCTGCCAACTTAGCTCCCATAAAAACAGCAGGATCCCGAGAGCCTACTGACCAGGGACCAGAGACAGAGAGGCCCTTTCTGATCACTGGTCTGGAAGAATCTGGCTGCCAACTGGTGAGATAAAGGTAGACAGTGACAGCCAGAGTGCAAGTGCCCAGGGAAGAGCTGGCACCGATGACCCTGCGTGAGCAGCACAGCACTAGAAATCACACAGATGCCAGTTCAAAGCCCCAGCACTTGCCCTTCCACAAGCACCTGCCTCTGCAATGTCTTCCCTTCTTTCCTCCATCTCCATGTCCCTCACTCCTAACCTCTCCAAGCCCAGTCTCCTTATTGATAGCATGGAGTCATGACGGCTCTCACACACGTTCCTCTGAAGGTTGAATTCGAGGAGGTGATGGGTCCTTTCACACCCGAGTCTGGCGATTTTCTCACAGCAGCCTCCCCGCCCCGCCTCCTGACCCCGCCCACCACCCTAAGGGCTGGAAGTTCTTCGTGCCTGGTTCTGTTCCTACCTCTGCCCCCAGTGCCACGTCAGGGCCCTCTCCCCTTTGGCTCCTGTGTTCTGAGGCAGCAGCCTGCTTACCCTCGCGGTCCCAGGATCAGTTCTCCATCTCCAGTTCTCCTCTCCCACAGAGGGTTCTGTCCTCCTAGGAGGCCCCCTCGGATTTCCCACATAGACCCTGGGCAAGCCATCAGGCTCCCACTGTCCCTGTTGCCCTCTCTTCCTGTCTGGTTTTTCTAAAGCCCATATGTCTTTGCCCGGACCGGGCAGGAGTCCTCTACCTCAGGCCCAGGAGCCCAAAGCAGGCCTCATTGCATTGGGGTTTGGAGGCGCACCTGCACATTTTCCAGGAAAGGGATCTGTAGCTAGAGGGCACCTCCCTAGAAAGCTTGAGATTCACTGCCTGGAGACCCCCTCTCACCTTCCATTCTGCCATGAAGGACAGCTCAGGTTCCATCCACTGTAACTCAGTGTGAATTTTGCCCTTTCAGGTGCCCTGTTAACATGATTCCTCACACCTGGCCTGACACCTATGTGGATTTCAAGGGCATAAGGCTCTGCCACTTAAATCGCCTCAACACCACTGTCCCTTCCCCCGACTGTGTTCCTCAGCACAGGACATGGCCTTATCGCTCCACCACGTGCTTAGTATTCAAGCCATGAGCTGCCACCATGCTTCCCACCATGTCTCCTCCAAAGCAGAGCCTTCTGCGGTGTGCCCTGCAAGGCCCTAGTGGGTATCCTTGATGAGAACTAGATTCTGTATACAGTGGATGCTGCATCAATACTGTGGCCACTTAGAGGTTAGAGGGTGTATTAGTCATGGTTCTCTAGAGGGACAGACCTAATAGAATAGATATATATATAAAGGAGAGTTTATTGAGTATTAACATATTAACTCACACGATCACAAGGTCCCACAATAGGCCATCTGGAGGCTGAGGAGCAAGGAGAGCCAGTCGGAGTTCCAAAACTGAAGAACGTGGAGTCCACTGTTCGAGGACAGGAAGCATCCAGCACGGGAGAAGATGTAGGCCGGGGAGCTAGGCCAGTCTCTCTTTTCACATTTTTCTGCCTACTTATATTCTAGTTACACTGGCAGCTGATTAGATGGTACCCACCCAGATGAAGGGTGGGTCTGCCTTTCCCAGCCCACTGACTCAAATGTTAATCTCCTTTGGCAACACAGTTACAGACACACACAGGATCAATACTTTGTATCCTTCAAGCCAATCAAGCTGACACTCAGTATTAACCATCACAGAGGGCCTATGGTTACAGCAGACGGAACTGGGGGACCCTGGTAAAAGTGGGGATGCTGTAGAATCCTGGAGTTAACCTCTGAAAGAGATCCAAAGAGGTCATCTGATTCAAAAAAAATCACTTCTTTAGCCCCTTCCATGTACCTAATACCAGAGACACAAAGATAGACAAGGCATGGTCCACTGAGATGAAATTAGTGTTATTCCCGTTTTACAGAAGAGGCAACTGAAGCCAGGTAAAGGTTAATGTCTAACTTACCAGCAGCTGGTAAGTAAAGGGGAGGAACTAGATAATACTCAAGTGCCCTGGTTTCTTTGGTTGATTCAAGAGTTCACAACATGCCCCCAGTGTAGCGGCCAGCCTTGGGGCCAGCCTCTGTGTCCTGCTCCAGATGTGGCAGAATGACTGGGAGGGTTGCCTGTGAGTGGGCAGACACTAGCTCTATCAAGTCTCTGTTTTGCCTGAGGCACATACAGGGCTCCTGGCAGAGGAGAGTGGGCGAGAAGCTGGGAAGCCACAGCCTGTGAATGCAAATGAGGCCACTGCATAATTAATTAACATCAAACAGTTTCATTAAGAGATGGAGCTGTGCGGCTGTTTGTCTTGAAAAAAAAAAAAATTGAAACAACAGGAATGGGACAAGAGAATGGAGGCTCTGACCGCCTGGACCTAACTCAGAAGCGAACAATTCTAACCACTGAGGGTGGTGAGGGTGGCTTCAGCCGCCAAATCTTAGATGTGGGCTTTCTGGAGCTCCTGTTGTCCCTCCTGGCACCTCCATCCAGGCCTCCTCCAGGAGCCGAGGTTTGGGGAAGGATGGTGGGCACTGCCAGGCGGAGCTCAGGGACCCACAGCAGCAGAGTGGGAGCTCACTGGGAACAGAAATCCCCAGCTTTGAACAGTGGCTTTGCCCAGGGAGGGTGCAGACACCCTAGACACACTCCAAGACTCATGCGCTCAGGCTCCAAAATGGTCTCAAAGCACTGTGGGACAGAAAGAAGCCACTTGGAAAAACCAAACCAAGGATCTATTTATCTCTAAATCTCCAGTTCTCCTCCCCTTCCCACCCCAACACCCACTCTTTCACTCTAAAATCCCCTGTCCTCTAAGAAAAAGGGTAAGGGAACAGGGATCTCCTTGCCATGCTTTCTAGGAGTTAATCCCACAAGGTCGGAGCCTCCTTGGGCACCAGGCCATAGGGAGTGGCCCCCCAGTTGCCTGGGCTAAGATCCCATGGGCAAGGGAGGTCACCTCTTGGAAGAAATCCTATCAACCCTTCATGACCTGGCTCTGCTTCTCTTTCCAGCTGCCTCCTCATTCTCCCTGTGTTTCATCCCTATCAAGGCCCTGCCCATTCCCCGGCAGCCACAGCCTCTCATGCTTCCTGCCGTCCCTCCTGCTGGAAGGGGCTTCCTACACTCCATCTTAGCAGCCTAGGAAGCTCCTCCTGTTCCGTCAGTGCCCAGTTTAAATACCCCTCCTCTGGAAAGCCTGCCCTGACTGCCCACACCCTACAAGTTTAGGTATTTTTTTCCCCCTACGCTCTGCAGTTTGTGTTGTAATTATTTGTTTACTTCACTGAGACAATGAGCTCCTTGAAGGCAGGAAGCGTATCTTTCTTCAGCTTTGTATCACTAAGACCTGGGCTAGACTTTAAAATCCTGTCTAACAAATACATATTTGAACTAAAAAGATCACAGATACCTCGTCTAGATGCCTGACTCTTGACAAATGTCTAAACTGTTCAGAACGAGATGTTTATTCCCTTCCTGACTGTATCTCCAATCCCTGCGACTGGGAAGCAGTGGGGATGGGAGAAGAGACTCTCAGCAGGGTGAGTTTCTAGGATCATGAGCCCAAAGGCCCCGGGTGGTTCCCAACAAGGAGGTGCCTCGGGCTGAGCAGCTGCTGCCGCTCCATGGCAAAGGCTTGCGGTGCTGGAGAGAGCCACAGGCTCTCTTCCCCAGGTTGGGGGGCCCAGGTGACCCATCCAGTTGTTGTCCAGGAATATGGAGGGGCTGAAGGGATCCCAGTACCTCTGGACTTCCACAGCAGCCGGGCCCCTTAGAGCATGCCACACAGCCAGCCACAGCCCTGCCTGCCCACCACAAGGGCCTCCCACCCAGCATCCTCTCCTCTCCTGTCCACCCTCTCCTGCTCCCCAAAACCTGCTGAACCCTGGTGGCTTTAGCCTTCCCTGAGAGAGCCAGAAGGGACAGCTTAAATTAACAAGGTTATTAGCAGTTAATTACCTGAGGTATCATTGTAATTGAAAAGAAAAAGAGAGAAGAGAGGCTCATAAACCCAACCCTTTCTTTTCACCATCCCTGGGGTGGTGGGGGTGACCCCGGCCCCCTCCCCACAATAGGGCCCTGCACACACCACTGTCCTTTCTTTCTCCATGTTCCTCCACCTGCCCCCACTTCACAGGGATATTGAGGAGAGGGAACCAGACCCAAGGAGAGCAAGCCACCTGCCCCGCAGGCACTTCAGGGATGCTGAGACACACTTGGAGTCCATAAATGCAGAGAGATTTATCTCATATTGGGGTGTGCAGGGAGGAAGCACAAATCTGAAGCCTTTAGTCGATATTTTTAGTGATTTTTTTTTCCCTAGATTGTCCTGTTATTCTACAAGTAAGTATGGCTGGCATCTGTCAGCATTAATGATGTTTAGTCCCAAATTCACTGCAACCAGAGATCACAGACCATCTCCCCTTCCTCCTCCCCACTGCCACCCACCCCTGCCAGGACACGGGGCCGCAGGGAGGGGTAGGGGCACAGAAAGAACACAGAAGGAGAGGCCCCTCCCTCAGGCTGGCCATGTGAACTCCAGCACTTGCTGAAGAGCTCCTGAGGCAAGGATGCCACATGCCAACTGTTCTTGGGTTCATGTCCTGTCACTAAGACTTCACAGAAGGAGTCCCAGACTCATGCAGTCCGTGAAGTAACCCACCTATAACCCTCACAGCAGCCTCCCATTCTGCCCAGACTGTTCCCTGCCTAGAGTATACCAGAAGGAGGAACATAACCCAAGAGAGCCAAGAATCCCCCCCCAAAAAATATCCCCAAAAGGCAAGCAGTAGGTGCAGGTGGCCCACATCCCCTGGCCAGGGGCCTTAGCAAAAGCACTGCTGGGTGTCTGGTGTGGAGGGCAGTGTGGGGGCTGGACGGGTGAGCCCGAGTGGGAAGGCAGCACCCCAGCTCCTTCATGCCTCTGAGATGCCCTGACTCCTGTCATACCCGGCCACCCTCCCTGTCCTCCTTCCCCCTGCTCCCTTTTCCTTTCCTCTGCGAGGCCCTGGCTCCCTTGCTTAGGCCAAGTCCTCTCTCCTCTGCTACCTACTTTCCTGGGCAGCACTCAGCCCCTGAGTAGTCAGCGTTGTCAGGAGCAGACCCCTCACCTCCCTCTCGACCTTCTGGAAGCAACAAGGACAGACAGCAAAGCTGGGGAAGGTCAGAGCACACAGAAAGCCCACACATAATCACATATGTGCACCAGTGTGATTGTATGAAGCATCATGTACATACAGAAAATGGCATTCTCATGTTAGCCTTTTCAATTGAGCATTTACCATGTGACAGGTAAGTAACATTATTAGCCACATTTTATAAGTGGAGAAATCGGGGTTCAGAGATCCTAAGTGATATGTCCAAGGTCACACAGCTAGAATGAGATCGAGAAGGACATGAACCTAGGCAGTCTGTCTCCAAACTGCCTAACCCCTCCATTAATATGCCTTCCAACAATGTCTGCTGTGGTGGGGGTGGGGGTGGGGGTGGGGGTGAGCGTGGGGAGGAGATGGCCAGGAGCCAAGGTGCATTTCAACTTTCCCCTCCCCACTCCGTGTGGGAGGCTGCTGCTTGACACAGCACCAGAGAGAGCCCTTCCTCTTCTCCCCGCCAGGCTGAGGAACAAGGGGCAGAGTCCTTGCAGGGGAGACCAAGCCACTGGGCACCGTCTCCCCCACCAGGGCCCTCACCCAGGGCGCTGGACCTCAACCTCCCTGTCCAGCTCCCTGCCCTTCCATCCACACTCCCAAGGGCAAAGGGACCCCGCTGGGTCAGGGAAGGGAAAGAACCAGCCTTGCTCCCCTGTTTCCCCACCTGCAAAGTGGCTCCATCGCCCCACCTGCTGAGTCGGTGCTGTTCAGGGTCCCCTGGCACTAGCAAGGTCGCCCATGCCAGGGAACGCAGCCAGTGGGAGAGCAGCAGCGAGTGTGGGCAAGGGGCAGAAAGGCAGATGCACAACCCAGGACCTGGAGTTTGAGGTTGTGCCCGGGGCTGAGGGAAGGCCCAGGAGGGAGCCCAGAACCCTGAGGCCGGCCCTGGAACTGGGTCATCTGGGCCGGTGGGGGGGTCTGGTGAGCCACTGGATGTGGAATGTGGAAGCTGAGTAGGCATGTGAAACTGGAGAGGATGGATCTGACCCCTGCAGTCCCCAGAGAGTCAAGACGTTCCTGGGAACCACAGCTTCTCTCTAAAGAAACCAGAACGGCTCAACCAGTCCTAACCCCTTTCCTTTCTTTCTCAGAAACGAATATGCCTGCAATCCAAAGGAGAAAACAAAGTAGGGAGGGAAGGAAGGAGCCTAGAGCCCGCTGCCCACCCTCCCCCACCCCTACCCTGTGTGTCTCTGGCCCAGGGATTTGCCTTCTCTCTGGGTCTCTGCAGGCTCCGGACAGGCAGGGATGTCAGACCTGACAGAGCTGCCTTCTGATCACTCCCTGCCACTTACTGCCTTTGGAAAAAAACTACTCCACTCTCTGGGTAACAGTTTCTGAGTCTATAAAAGGGGGATACCACCCACCTTGCAGTTTATTGCACAAATAAATGCCTAAGCCACAGCTGTTACTCAACAAATGTTATTCCCACTCCTTTGCCTTCCCTACCAGCCTCCCACAGCAGGAAAGCCCAGGTGTCCTGCAGGAGGAGTAGGCAAAGAACCTCTCTTCATTCCTGGTGGGCAGGACAGCAGATTCTCCTCTAAGCACATGGGTGGCATTGGTGGAGATAACTTGAGAAGTAATGGAATCTACTGGAAATCTTACAGGAATAGTGGAATGCTGATGCCATGTGTTGGCGCATTCTTAGGAACATGCTGGAACGTTCTTGGGGGAACACCAGGTGCTCCTGGGTACACAATGTGATATCACTAGCAACCCACTGTGAGGTATGGGAGCAACGTGGCACTACTGGGAGCTCACTGGGAATTACTGGGGTGTTCCTGGGATTCTGTGGGAAGTAGCTATGAATGCCAGAAGCCTGACAGGGTATTCCACTAAAGAGATATTGGGGCAATACTGATAATGCTGAGTTGCTGGAGACATATTAGAAAGTGACCAGGAGCTCTCTGGAGAGCAAAAGGACACGGACTTTCCTAGGGCACTGTGAGAACTGCAGAGAGCATAATGGAGACACTGGGGACCACTAGGGGCTCCTGGTGGGGTCTTCATGGGTCCCACCAAATGCTGCACTCTGGGCTGCTTACTCTTAATGAGGGGCACAGGTGGGTGGGGGTGCAGCCCTCCCGGGGGAGCCAGAGGCAGGCCCACACTGCCCTGGAAGAAAAAGCCACTGCCCTTCAACTGTTCGGCAACCACAAATGTGTGCTTCCCAGGGGTGGCGGCATTCCCATTCCTCAGAGGAATGCGAAGCCGGTTTAGAAAATCTCTCTGAGGAGGGAAGCAGTTCCACCTTACTGCTAGGAGCCCTGCCTGGCATCAGTCCCCTCAAACTCAGACCCCAGGCCTTATCTCCACCCCCGAGGTGAGGGGACAGCCTGAAGTAGTGAGATTCAGGGGTCTCAGCAACAACACACCACCCTCCGAGTAGCCTCAGAGAGTGGGCACCAGGGAGGGATCTAGAAAGGATTTACAGCCAGTATCTGCCTGTTAGGACTCAGCAGAGAAGAGCCTTCTTCCCCATGGTACAGAATAGAGGTAGCAACAACCCAAGTCCAATGCCATAGGGTCAAATGTGGGTTCTTCCAACCTACCCGGAGCCTGTGGGAATGAATGTAGACAACAGCTGAGTAACTGAGGAGTGCATCTCAGAAAGTCTGCAAGCAGGCGCCCACTAACCAAAATGTTGAAAGGTAGAAGGTCAGGGTCAAGCTTCAGGATAGGGTCAAGCCCCCTTTCAAGATCTAGGTATGGTCAGAGTGAGAAATAAAACAGGCGGGGCAGATGAAGCGCCAAATTCAGCATGTTCAATATCAAATATTCAATAGCAGATATTCAATTCCCACTCCATCCCAGGCAACTAAACCCAGGGTGGTCATTCCCAGGATTCCCAAAGCAACACCATCATCATCTCTCCTTCTTCCCTGGATCCCTCTTTTCAAAGAAGAGCACTGCTCCATGCCAGAAACCCAGGTGTCAACCGAGATGCCCCCTCGGTCACCTCACAGTCACTCAGACGCTGCATCCTGCCTTTTCCAACTCATGACAAGTCTGTCTCCTCTTCCTGTGACTCTTGAGCCACACCTGATGGCTGCAGTTCATCGTCTTTCGTGCAGGCAGCAGCAGCTGCCTCTGGGTGGGGACCCTGCCTTCAGCCTTGCCCATCTCCACACTGCTGCCAAAATGGTCTTTCTAAAACACAGCGTTAGTCCTGCCTGCCGCCCCCAACAAAGTCCTCTCTTACCTGCTCAGAGCCCACAAAATCATATTGAAATTCCAGGGAACAAAAGGCCTCCAACTTTATCACTCCCCAGTGCAACCTGTCCTCTGGCCATCCCAAATCCCTTGCAAATCTCCACACTTCTGTTCTCCTCCCTCCTCCGGGCCTCTGCGTGTGCTGTTCCTTTATCTGCCTCCCAACAGGGTTCACGTTCCTTGAGACCATCTGCAGCTTTGCATCCCCAGCACTCGACGTGTAGAAGTGAAATCTTGATGGAATAAATGAACTGATGCAGATGGGAAATGATAAGTGAAAAATTACATAAGGTTGTAGTATTTTCCCAGTTATAACAATGAGGAAACAGAGAGGTGATATAACTTGTCCAAGGTAAACACAGAATCAGTACCACACCCCATCACCTTTTGCTGCCTCAGCAGAGCCCCAGAGAAACCAAAAGAAAAGAAAAACAGAATAAGAACCCAGGAGGGGCTCAGGGTAGCATAGAGCAGGAGTCAGGAGTGGGCAAAGACAGGAGATGGAGAAGGGAGTTTGTTGAAGGTTGGCAGCTATGGCTAAACCGTTCACAGCGAAGGGAGAGCCTTCAGAGTCCAGGAGGCTTCAGCCAGAAGGCAGAGGGGTGAACTTGCAGTCCCAGTAGGAATGAACTTTCCTCTTCCAGGAATCAGAAAGGGACTAGAGAAACCCAGGAACCAGAGTGAAGACGTGAGGCTGGCGGAGAGCGGGTGGGAAGAGGAGCACTAGTGGCCGTGGTGACAAGGCTGTGTGCAGGTTACTAACCCTGGGATAACTGCGTGAGTCCTGAAACAGAAATAAACCTTTCTCACCTCCAAACCCTCACCAGGAAAAAAAAATTAATTATACACCACAGTCTCAGGAAGAGAAATTTAGGGACACACAGGCTGGGCCTTTGGCCTGTGAAAACCTCAGCTTCTTAGCCCCATTAGGAAAATCTGGGCTCTTAGGGAGAAGATAAAGGCTTGGATAACCCTATTCTCTCTATTTCTCACCTCCAACCCTCTTTTCTGAGTCCTCTACATCTTTCAAAGGCCTGATTCCCACCTTAGCCCTATCCAGAAGCCTTCCCAACTGCCAGAATTTCCAGCACCCACTGCTCCTCTGAAGAGCAAAAGCTCTTCACCGGGCTCTTGACCTCCCAGCTTATTCTGTGGTCTTCTCTGGACAAGGAAGACCATCTCCCTAAGGTCCATGGTGACTGGGGGTGGAGCAGGGAGATGGATCTCCCATCATCAGCCACCTTTCCCTGAGCCTAGACCCAGTCCCATCCCCTCCTCCTCAGAATTCAGGGCTCGGGGACTGGCAGGGGGAAGCTGTACTGTGGCTGGCTGGTATGTTTTGTCAAGAACGTATCAGCTGCTGCCCTATTGGGGCGGGAGGAATCCAGGAGGGCTGCATGCTGTGGAAAGCACCTGGTGCTACTGGGCCCAAGGAGCTCGGCCTCCTCTGTCCCCTGCCTTGCAGCAGCCATGCCCGCCCGAGCCAAAATGACTCGTAAGCATTCCCTGCTGTGGGGTGCTTGGATGCAGGTTGAACATGGCTAAGGGCAAGTCACTTGGCTCAGGACACTGACTTAGTTTCCGTGTGCCCGGTAGAGTCAGGGAAACTTGGACCCAAGGCAACCCCGAGGCCCCAGGCAGCGTCATGTACCTGTCCATCCTCCCTGGGACCTTTCAGCACTGGGGGCGTGCCCTGTGTGTCCCTTCACTAAACCCCGAGGAATATGCCTGGCTAAATCAGGATATGCCCACAGTTCCCCACCCAGGGGCCTCCTCACCAACACCCCTGACCCACACCTAAGAACTTAAATGACAGAGGTAGCAGCGGGCAAAAGGCCAGTGGAAGGCGGCAAAGAAGCTTTGCACAGCACCTGCTCCTCTACGGTGGCCAGCCTTTCCCCAACCCCAACCCACCCGTCCTCCTGCGCAGCCAGCTCCAGCCCCAGCCACAGAGCAATGAGGAGGAACTGGAGAGAAACCAAGGATCCAGCACAGACCGCCCAGGCCCTGGCCACCAACTCCTCCACCCCTGGCAGCATGGAGCCCCATCATCAGGCGCTAATTAAATCCCCCTAATGAGGAAATAAGGATGCAGGAGCCAGCTCCGCCATGGCCTCCCCGGCCCACCGCTCTCGCCTCTCCATCGGACTTATCACTCGTCACAGGATGTTTACAATAATTTTTAATTTGTGCAATTATTAATCACTTTTCTATCTGCCTCATTTGCATAATAATTAGTCATCTCACTGTTTGGCATGCCCGTGAATGACAGTGTTTTAAATTGAATTAAGATTTTAATATTCTATTTTCCTGCTTTCTTCCCCCTCCACACGCTAATCAAAGTCAGATTTGGCAGCGAGAGAGAGGGTGGGGGGGAGGTTGGCAGGCTCTGGACTTGGCCTGCTCTGCGCTCCCGAGAACTGTGCTGGGAGGAGGGCGTGCCTGTAGAAGGTGACAGCAATCCCCTCTCACCCAAATCCTGGCTCTTGAGGGGTTAACCCAGCCTTGGCTAATTGAGTAGAGGTAATGAGTGAGGAGTGGGCAAAGGCAACTGGGGAGGAAGGAATCACACTGGCTCGGTGGCACCAGAGACCAAGAAAAGCACTTTCATTTATTTTTTTTCCAAATAGGCTGCTTTTTACAATGGGAAGTTGGAAAGCACATTACAGGTCTGTAATTGATCCCTGGTTACTAGTCCAGGTTAACTTTGATGGCTCAGAGTCTCCCAGGTAGAAATGCAGGCTGGCGCAGCCTAAAACCCATTTCTATTCTTCAGATGTACTGAGAAAACAAATCTCTGCAGTTAAGTTTGATTCCCCTTCCCCCTCTCCACACACCAACAAGGCCCTCTGCCCAGGCTGGACGCCTAACAGACATGTACCAGGGAGTGTGGGATTTCCACTGACAAGGGGCCAGGAGCAAAGGCAGACTGCCCTCTGTCGGGGCAGCTGTGGGTTTATGGATCTCTTTCTTGCCCTCCAGCCCTCTCCTGACCACCCCAGGAATTCAGCTCCAGCCTAGAAGAGGCCCTGCTCCATCCCGTCTCCCGCTGCTGCTGCCTCGCGTGTTGCCATGGCAATCCCTGTGGCTGCCCGGGATACCCACTGCTGCTCCAGAATTCTCTGCTTAAGCAGGGCAGCTCTCCCGCAGCCTGTGTGAGACACCGCCCTTTGCCATGGTATGATCACCAGCACGTAGCCTGGAAAGCCTGATACTGGCCTCTCCCTTCAGGTGAGCAGGGAGAGAAGATGGGAGAGAGGGGCTGGTACTGGGCAAGCAACTACAGGTCAGGCCACGACAGCTTGTGGGGCCAGACTCCAGCTCAGCAGGTCATGCTTCCCCTGGCCAGGGGAGCGGAGGGATCCCGTCCTGGTACAGCAACCCCTTCCTCCCACAAGGATCAAGGTCTCCCAACTGCAAGAGGGGTCAAGGGAGGGAAAGTCTCCCACATGAGGAAGAGGAAATGAGGTCTTTCTGCCAGAGTTAGAACTGGGTGAGAGGAAGGAGAGCTAGAAGATTCCAGGAGCGCTTCCCCTTCACAGGACTCCAAGGCTGGTCTGAATTCCCCCCTGCAAGTCAGGCAGAGAAACTGTCAGGCATTCCTTGGGTCCCCTCTGGCCAGGGCATCCTGGGGCCGACCCATGAGCCTTCCTGCCAATGTATCCAGGAAGGCCAATAATCCACCCAGAAAGGCACCAGCCTCAGAGCTGGTGGTGCTAGGAAACTGTTTGCCCAGTCTTTGCCTGAAGGGGCAGGAACAAGAAGTGTCAGAATTCAGGAAAGGCACAGTCCAATCCAGGATGATGGGGAGTTTCTGAGAAGGTAGGCCCTGGGGCTTTGGGCTGTGTCCCCCACCCAGACTAGAGGAAGCAGGCAGCTTTCTTATCCCATTGTGCACCAGGCCCAGGTGAGCAAATCTGGTACAATCACTACTCAGGGGACCTTAGCCCTGTACGACAACCAACTTCACCCACCACAGTCCCAGCATGGCAAAAGGAGCTTTTTAGATAGTGAGGCACATAACAAGTGCCGCAGCAGCCTCTGCTGGCCGCCTTAGCCTTCCACACCTGACGCACGGCCGAAGAGGCCGGCGGACCCTCGGAACTATGCTTACCATGAGTCCCCGCTGGCCCGGGACAATTCTGGTCTACAGCTGTTGTCTCTGCATAATTACTAATAGCAAGCACACACACCCTTCACTCTCAGGAGCATCCCAGTTTGGACAATAAATTCAATGGTCTCTAATCGCAGCCAAGCGCAGGATCCCAGCAAGACAAGCGAGAAGGTGGAGAGACTGAACATGGAGATGAAAAGCTTTCTCTCTGGCCTCAACCAGGGATGGCTGCTCCCTTTCAGTCATCACCAAAGGAGGAAATTCAGAGTCCCCAGCCCTGGGCCAAGACAGATACATCTGGGTAGTCACACCTGAGGGAAGAGAGAAAGCAGGTATGCGGGCCGGGGTGGAACTAGGCGGGAGGAGGAGAAAGAAAGGAGAAAGAAGAGCAGGCGCAGCTGGAGGGTAGGAAGCGTGAAGGGAGCAGAACGCTATGACTCCATGTGTCCAGCAGGTGGCTACACTGAGCAGTCTGTATCGGTCCATCCCCATTGCAGCTGGGCAGCCCCATCCAGCTTGCCTTGTAAGGCTCGGGGTGTGGCTTCCTGTCCTTCTGCAAAGCCCACCTAAGTCACAAAGCCCCTCTTTCCCCTTTACCCTACTTTTCATTCGCTTTTCTTCGAGTGACTCCCTAGCCTGAATTACAAAATCACTAAGACATTTCACAAACCCCCATGCCCTCACCCCGCACAACCCCGAGAGACAAGAAAGAGAAGCCAGAGCAGTGGACTCCAGGGTAGTGGGATTCCTGGATCGCCTCCTCCTGGGCTGGTGCCTGCTTGATGCAAGGCTCCTCAGAAACCCCCTTTTCTCTGCCCACCTGGGTTGGGAGCCCCTGAGTACAGAGGTATAGGGACCACTGTGGTTTTTTGTGGTGTGGAAGTGAGGTCATAGAAATCAGGGAATTTCTATATGTCTGTCATTCAGAGAAGTTAATGCAAATTAGCTGCAAAGTAAAAAACAAATGTACACTATTTACATCAGAAATCAGCAGTTGTGGCATTTGGGGGACCAGGACACTCCACAAGGCCTCACGAGGTAGTGAGAAGAGGGAGCCCCAGGCTGGTGCGGATGGGTTTTCCCGCACTGCTGCCTACCCCTGATTCCCCAGTCCCAAGTCACTCCAGGCAAAGCAGTGGCCAGATGTGCGGGAGGCAGGGGAAGTCACATCCTGCACTCAGGCAGCTTGCAGTCTGGTTGATGGCCTTTAGGCCTCAGTCCCACCATGGCCCCCCAGCCTAATGCCAAGATTCTCCCCAGGCTGGGGCCAAACTGGGATTTTATCCCCCTTTTCCCCATGTAGGAGAGGATTATTGTGAGAAGGAAAAATAAGGATCACAGAATCCTTGGGAAGATTTCAAAGATGCCCTACCTACATCTGCATATCACTAATAAAATAGCTGCTGAGTTCTGGAAGTTTACACTTGCCCAGTTCTTACCTGCAGTGGAACCTCAACCTAGCATTCAGTTTAATTCAACAAATTAAACGTATTGAGTATCTTGTACAGGCCGGGCTTTGTGCTGGATGCTGAAGACTGTGGTCTCTACCTTGAATAAGCCCTAAGTCTGGCCGGGGGAGAAAAACACATCAAAAACACTGTAATTTGAAGAGACTCACATTAGAGTCAGGTAGGTACAAGTACAATAGGAGCAAGTCTGAAGAGGAAGCATTTGATTCTGCCACTCTGCCGGTAGCAAGGGGGCCAGGGAGAACTCCACAAAAGAAGTGACATTTGAGCTGGACCCTTAAGGGTGAATAAGGATTTGCTAGGGAAAGGAAGACCAGGGCAGAAGCAGGAGCTTGGAAAAAAGCACAGAGGCCTCAAAGAGTAGTGCAAAGTCCAAAGGCTGTAGGGAAGAGGTCGATGAACCAAGGGCCTTGAGGCGGAGGAGACCAGACACATCCCGTAGACAGGGCTTCATCCTGAATCTGCTTCCGACACGACAAAGCAGTGGACGTTCCTGTTCTCAGGATCCCTGTCAATACTGGGATCATCATGCTTCCCCACCCTGTTTCCATGAAAGCAGCAGGCTCCTGCGGCTGGGCCTAGGTTGGCTGGCAGAGCCCCTCCAGGAATATCTGACAGGAGAGTTCATGTGCTAATTAAGCATGCATCTGATATTGCAGACATGACAATCAATTAGCATAGCTGATTAGACACCTCCACGAATGAGCTGTGTGGGGGCTCCTGAATGCCCTGAACCCACTCTGGCCCACTCTCACTCAGAGCAACCGCCCCAGACTCACTCATTCATTTGAAGAAAGAGCAGAGGCTTTGGTAGAGCTATGGTCTTCAGCCTCAGTTTCCTCACCTACAAAATGGAAATATTAGCATTAACCTTGTTGGGTCGTTGTGAGATTAATATATGGAGAGTACCTGTTTTTAGTGCCTAAGTTAGTACTTAAGAAATGATAGCTATTAGTTCTGGGGTGTAATGCCTTGGCTTAGGAGCTAGGGATTTGAAAATGAATAAGAAACAGTTTCTGGCCATAGGAACTCCCAACGCACAAAATAGTATGATAAATGCTGTCCTCAAAGTGCCATGAAAACTCAGAAAATGGCTGAATTGGTAAGCAGATCCTGTCCTGGGAGCAGTAGCAAGAGTTCGAATTCTGAGTTCCTAAGTATAACTGGGCAGACAGGGCCCTTCTAGCCCCTGCCACAAAGCCTGGGGGTCTCCTAGCTCCTCAGATGAGTGCTTGAATAGTAGCTTTGTCTTTGCCAACAACTTTTTTTTTTTGAGACAGAGTCTTACTCTGTCACCCTGGCTGGAGTGCAGTGGCTCAATCACAGCTCACTGCAGCCTCGACCTCCCAGACTCAAGTGATCCTTCCACCTCAGCCTCTCAAGTAGCTGGGGCTACAGGTGGATGCCACCATGCCCAGCTAATTTTTTAACTTATTGTAGAGACAAGGTCTCACTATGTTTCCCAGGCTGGTCTCAAACTCCTGGGCTCAAGCAACCTACCCACCTCAGCCTCCCAAAGTGCTAGGATCACAGGCATGAGCCACTGCCCTCAGCCCACACTTTCTGTTTAATTCATATCAAAAGACTTTTCAAATTGACTCAGAAGCTAAGTCCTCTCCAGCATGAGGCCATGTTGGCCGGGCTCATCTGAGCCTCAGGAATATAACCGGGCCCAAGTAACCCCCATTCCAGCCTCCTCCTCTCCTGCACCAAGAAAAACCAGGACAAAGCTTAGCATCCTAACACTTTCATGCTGAGAAAGCATAGAACAAGAAAGCAGGATTTCTAGAGGCTAAAGGTAACTATACTGAGTCCAAAACACCAACTGCACAAATAAAGAGATGGATGCAACGTGGCCCCATCTCCTTTCTCACGATATGTGTAAAGGAGACACAGGAGCTTCTGACAGTAGTTAGTGCAGTGGGAATCCGTGGTGTGAGGTGGTCACCATGAAAGCTAATCCAGGCCGGCCACGGTGGCTCACGCCTGTAATCCCAGCACTTTGGGAAGCCGAGGCGGGTGGATCACCTGAGGTCAAGAGTTTGAAACCAGCCTGGCCAACATGGTGAAACCCCATCTCTACTAAAAAATATAAAAATTAGCCAGGCGTGGTCGTAGGTGCCTGTAATCCCAGCTACACAGGAGGCTGAGCCAAGATAATGGCTTGAACCTGGGAGGCAGAGGTTGCAGTGAGCTGAGACTGTGCCATTGCACTCCAGCCTGGGCAACAAGAGTGAGACTCCATCTCAAAAAAAAAAAAAAAAAAAAAGAAAGCTAATCCAATCTTAAATACACTGATTAAAATAGAATATCTAGGCTTTTTTCAGACATCTCCCTCTCCTTCGCAAGGAACTGCTCTCCTCTCTGCTTTCTTCTATTAAACTTTCCACTCCTTAACCCACTAAAAAAATTAATTAATTAATTAATTAAATAGAATATCTAGCTGAGTGTGGTGGCTCATGCCTGTAATCCCAACATTTTGGGAGGCTGAGGTGAGAGGGAGCCCAGGAGTTCGAGACCAGCCTGGGCAACATAGTGTGACCCCCATCTCTACAAAATATTTAAAATTTAGCCAGGCATGGTGGTGCACACCTATAGTCTCAGCTACTCAGGAAGCTGAGGCAAGAAGGATCTCTTGAGCCCAGGAGTTTGAGGTTACACTATACATATATACACACACACGCATAATGTCTACACTGAGGGAAGAGATACCTATTGTACTCTGATCAGCACACTTTGAACATTATGGCCCAGCTCACTCCAACTGGAATGAGTTTAGAGAGGTCAGTGTGAGACTCAAAATCATGCATTAAAAAGGATGGTTGAAGAAACTGGGGGGAAAAAAAAAGTTAGATGGGCCCAACAGCTTTCTTCTAATGTCAACATTATGGCTCTCCTAGGGTCCTGCATCCTTTTCCTCCTGCCTCTCCCTCTGGTGTCAGCCTCTGGCACAGGTTGTCAAGCTTGGTTCTGCTGTTGAACTGAGGGTAGAGGAGAAGGACGAGGCCCTCTAGTGGAGGTGTCCATGAACACCATTAAACCTTCTGTGTGTGCTCATATGTCTATCACATCACTGTTCACAATAGCAAAAATATAGAATCAACCTCAATCTAAGTGGCCATCAATGGATGATTGGATAAAGAAACTGTAGTATATATACACAACGGAATACTATCCGGCCATAAAAAAAGAGTGAAATCATGGCCTTTTGCAGCAACATGGATGGAACTGGAAGCCATTATCTTAAGTGAAACAAAATCAGACACAGAAAGACATATATTGCATGTCCTCTCTTGTAAGTGGGGGCTAAATAATGCGTACACACTGGGCACAGTGGCTCACACCTGTAATCCCAACACTTTGGGAGGCTGAGGCAGGTAGGTCACCTGAGGTCCGGAGTTCAAGACCAGCCAGGCCAACAATGCAAAACCCTGTCTCTAATAAAAGTATTAAAAAAAAAAAAATTAGCCAGGCATGGTGGTGTTTGCCTGTAATCTCAGCTACTCGGGAGGCTGAGGCAAGAGAATCACTTGAACCCAGAAGGTGGAGGGAGGGTGCAGTGAGCCGAGATCGCGCCACTGCACTCCAGCCTGGGTGACTAAGTGGAACTCTGTCTCAAAAAACAATAATAATGTGTACACATGGACATAAGAGCATGGAATGATACACAATGGAGACTTGGAATGGTGAGAGGGTGGGAGGGGGGTGAATGATGAGAAATTACTTAATGGGCCTTATGTACATTATTCAAGTGATGGATACCCTAAAAGCTCTGAATTCACCACTACACGAGCTGTGCATGGAACAAAATTGCACCTCTATTCCATACATTTATACAAATAAGAATATAATAATTTCAAAAATAAAACTCCGTGTATGAAGATTAATTTCCTACTACCTTATTATGTAAAAGACTGTCTGCTTCCTTTCCTGTATAAGTTTTAATGCAAGACTCTCCTATTAGCTTAATGCTGTGGCCCCAGGAAGGCAAACAGGTAGGGCACAGGGAGACAAATTTATCCCAACGCATCTAAAATTGTGTCAGATAGAAAGGAGTTAGTCTTTTTTTTTTTATAAGCCCCAAGTTGGATAATTCAGACAAATGGTGAAGCCATGGGGAAAGACAACTGGAAAAAAGCTAGAGTTGCTCAGGAATGGAATACATATGTTCAAATGTGAGTGGAACGGCACATCACATAAATGTGTTTTGCCAGGGGATCCTCGCACTGGGGTGAGTGTGAGGATTAGCTCTTGTCGAAGGCTCTTTCCAACTTTGATTCTAGGATTAATCAAATTAACACTGCATTTCCATGGTACTAGAGGGGAATAGCAGTTGAGCTAGTGAACTGATGGAAATACTTTCACATTAATTGGTACGGGGAAGGTGGAATAACTAGAAGCCCTTTAAGGTATCTTCCAACTCTGAGATTCTTATTTTGTGATTCCAGATTCTAAAAGGGAGCCACTGTAGAGCTACTGGCAGATCTACACAGCTGACAAGATGCAGCTCACCCCTCTGTCTCGGGTCTCAGGACAACACCTGGTGTATGCACGTGAGTGGGGGGTGGGTGTGGGAAGCAGAGATGAGGGCAGGAAAAGACAGACATCTGAAGGGCCAGAGCTTGGGCATGTGCACACACACACACACACACACACACAAAGTGGATATCCAGAGTCATCTATTGTTGGGGACACAGCTGCCTCTACCTCCTCTCCCAAAGCCAGTACAGGCTTGAGGCAACCTAAGACACCAAACCTCAGAACCAAAGTCCATTTGCCAAAGCATAGGTGCCCCCTCAAAAGCTGGGGGACAGAAGACGGGGCTGAGCACAGAAGCTACTGCCAGCATGACCAGAAGGCATCACTTAAAGTGGCATCCTTCAGCCATCTCTGTGTGCTCTGAGATTGTGGATAAGAGTCCTCTAGTCACCCACTACCTGGCATCCCCCTCTCACTCCCCTCCCTGTCCCCATAGCTCCTGCTCTCTGCTTCCCTCCCCCTAATGCAGGGTGGATAGGCAGAGAACACAGGATGCTTCCTGCCCTGGGCCCTGCTCAGACCTCAGTGGTTCAAACACAGTCCTCCCCACAGAGCTCTCACTACCTGCTCCCCATTATGACCACAGCCTCTCCGCATCACCCACAGGTAACATGGCCCTTGGCAGACTGCTTTCTCCATCCCACAGGACTCCCACACACCTCACCCCACTCTGCCTCCTCCACCTTATACTGGCCAAAAATGTGACTTTCTTAACAAGCCAAAAAGCTGCTCATCCTCTCCCAATATCCCACCCTTGAACTTTGAAGGCTGAGTCAAGAGTTTTACTTCTGTCAAAACACAGCCAGTGCAGAGGGCCAACCTTCTTCCCTCCCGCTGAGGAACTGGAGGGTCTTCCTCAAGGTCTCATGGACACAGCCTTGCAGCTTTGGAAGCAGAGAGAGAACAAAACCCCTGACTCAATTCTCTTCCTCTTTTGCTCCTAGAGACTGTTCTTTTTCCTGCCCCTTAGGAGACACAGACACCGTGGCAACCGCACTAAGCCCAGGGGTAATGTGTTTTCCTATATGGAGTTCCAACCACCTATGCAGGAGTCCACCACTGACCATCTTCATCGTAAGCCACCCTGCCCCCCAACCAGCACTATGCTCAAAGCCAAAAGAAACAACCCAACAAACATGAAATGCTGGTGAAAACTGCTTTTTAAATTCCACATGCCCTTAAATGTCAAATGCAGAGAACTCCTCACTCCTCCCCACCCCCACCACTAGTTCTTATGTACCCAGCTTCAAATAAATTCAAACTGGGTCCTGTCTGGACACCACCACCAGCACCCAACTCTCCCCTGACAAGGGACAATGGGTAATAGAAGGCTACCATGAGACAGGCAAGAATCACTGGAACAAGCCAATCACTTCTCCCCCGCCTCTAGACACCCCCTCTCCAGGGGACAGAAGATCCCCACCTGTTTGACTACTCTTCTTCAAACAGTACATCCCTCAATCCCACCCAGCAAGAGACACTGACTCTCCAAACACAGCCAGAGAACAGTGACCCTGGTGTTCAGGTAAAGCCAGGAATGAGATGAGAGAGGGATCAACAGAGACTGGGACATGTGCCACTGAGGCAGCAGACATGCTCTTTAAGTATCTATTTTAAGAGAAGATACTATTTATTAAGCACCTACTACATGCCAGACACTATGCTAGACAACTTTATTTCAGATCCTCTCAATAACCAGAAAGGGATGCATTATCCTGATTTTACAAATAAGGAAATTGTGTGGCCAGGTGCGGTAGCTCACGCCTGTAATCCCAGCCCTTTGGGAGGCCAAGGCAGGCAGATCACCTGAGGTCAGGAGTTCGAAACCAGCCTGGCCAACATGGTGAAACCCTGTCTCTACTAAAAATACAAAAATTAGCCAGGCATGGTGGCAGGAGCCTGTAATCCCAGCTACTCGGGAGGCTGAGGCAGGAGAATCGCTTGAACCCGGGGGGTGGAGGTTGCAGTGAGCCGAGATTGCGCCACTGCACTCCAGCCTGAGGGACAAGAGCAAGACTTCGTCTCAAAAAAATAAGGAAACTGTGGCTCAGAAAAGTTCAGCAACTTGATAAGAGGTAACACTGACTACTTTTTGATGACCTCTCACTGTAAGAGACTGACCACCACTGACTTCCCCTACTAAGCCCAATTAATGAAGGGAAGGTCAGAAGGACCCCCCTCGCCCCCCCTCGACCCCCCACAAACTGAACTTCCCACTAGGGGGAGCAGCAGAAGGGAGTTGCTTTTCAGCAGTTGGAAGCCCAGGAGGAAATAGCCCCAGGAGATGTTAAATACTACCTGAAGCCCCTTGGCATGGCTCCACCCTGCAGCATTATTTTTACCCCGGGCAGCAAACATATCCAGCGTGTGCAGAAGGAAACTGCCCTCAGCTGGCAGCCCACTACTTATCTGCATGAAGAGCTGAGCTGGCCAAAGCAGGAGACGGCCATCCTGCGTGGCAACAGCACTGTCAAATTTGATGGGGACACAGTGACCAGGGTAAAGTGCCCAAGCTCTCTGTCAACAAGTAATCAGCATGAAGGTCCTATTACTTCAGGGTGTATGGGAGAGAACAAGGAAGAGTTTATCCTGCCGGGATATCCCAACCCCCCTTTTCTTGGGAGACCCAGAAATGTGGCTTTCCCTAATCTCCAACCATTCACAGACTGATCTCTCCCTGACAACAGAGGTAAGTACGCACTGAACATACGTGTCAAGTACTTAATGAAAGACTGCAATTAAAACAATAATTTTTTTCCCAGACAGGCATTCCTCTCTTCCCAGAGGTCTTGTCTACCACCTCCCAAGCCCCTGGCATAAAGAGACAAGGGGCCAGGCACGGTGGCTCACGCCTATAATCCCAACACTTTGGGAGGCGAGGTGGGCAGATCACCTGAGATCAGGAGTTCGAGACCAGCCTGACCAACATGGTGAAACCCGGTCTCTACTAAAAATACAAAAATTAGCTGGGTGTGGTGGCGCACATCTGTAATCCCAGCTACTGGGGAGGCTGAGACAGAAGAATTGCCTGAACCCAGGAAGCAGAGGTTACAGTAAGCTGAGATCGCGCCACTGTACTCCAGCCTGGGTGACAGAATGAAACTCTGTCTCAAAACACACACACACACACACACACACACACACACACACACGAGTCAAGGGCAAGTGCCCCTCTAACACATTTGGTTGGGATCTTCAAAGCCGAGTTCCAAACTGAAACTACCAGCAAGCAGTTCTTCAAGGACTGGGGAACTCAGCTTCAAGTACACTATGGACCTCCTTGCAGAGGCTATGAGAACCCCTGGTGAGAACTGCTCTGAACAGGAAACAGTCCCTTGGACTGCCCCCTCACCTCTTACCTTGCTACTGGAGTGAAGATAGGTGGGGGTGACAACTGCAGGGAGAGGAATCTGTTGTTTAAATTCTGACTCTTTCCCAACTCAGAGTGATTTTGAGCAAGTTAACCTCTCTGCACAATTGCTTCCTCTCCTACTAAAAGAAAAGGAAAATAAAGAAAACAGGCCCTGTTTACTAAGCACTAGAGATTGCATTTTTACGTGTGACAGGATAAAGTCACACACTTTGTAATTCCTTAGCTGACAGAGGGCGCTGGATGTGATATGCAGAGGGAAAGACTGACTCCTTTTTCAGCTGACTGCTCTCTGTCCCCTCCCAAGGGGGTGGGCTAACAGGTACCGCCTGAGAATCAACCTACCACCAAGATCGCCCACATGCCCTTGTTTTCTGAAAGGGTGAAGCTGTATAAGGCCAAGATCAACACCATCAAGTTTGAATCATTCAGGAGAGACAAAGGAGAGACTGAGTCATTCCAGTCTATTACTACTATGATATTCTATCTGAGCCAGAGTGTCTGCTCAGTGATTCTTCTTTTTTGTTGTTTTTACATTTTTTAAATTTTATTTATTTCATTGAGATGGGGTCTCATCGTCCAGGCTGGTCCTGAACTCCTGTGCTTAAGTGACCCTCCCACCTTGACCTGTTGAGTAGCTGGAATTACAGGAATGCACTATCATTCCCGGCCTGTTTTAATATTTTTAAATTCAGATATAATTATCATACCATAAAGTTCACCCTTTTAAAGTGTACAATTCACAGGTTTTTCACATTGCTCATGGCTTCTTAAGTCTAAACCTGAAAGTGGAGGGGGTGCAAGGAGAGTAAAAGGGTCTGATTTGATTAAAAGGAAAAAAAACTTCCATGTAGAGAAAGGTTTCCAAAGCCCAAGTAAGGGAGATTTTGATCAAAACCTAAATACTAGGTCTCTCTCTTGAAAATCTTTTCCATACTGGAAACAGGATTATGTTCTAGATCTAAGGCCTACTACTATGAAGTGTGTATAGACCCAGGGCCCTGCTTTCACCAGTCTAGAAAAGGCATATCACACTGCCCTCTAGTAGACAGCCTAGGAAATGACAGTCAGCTAGGGGCTGGACAGGCTTGGGATCTCTGCCCTACAAGATGCGCTGTGTTCGCACACTTACAGGCAGAGAAATTGGAGGGGGTGGAGTTTCTAAATGTTCACTAATGCCTACTAAATAAACATAGAGCTCACCTGAAATAGAGTCTAACTGCTTTCCCTACACCTTAATCTCTGCTTAAAAATAAATAATACATTCCTGCGCGTGCCTGTAATCTCAGCTACTTGGAAGACTGAGGCAGGAGAATTGCTCGAACCCAGGAGGTGGAGGTTGCAGTGAGCCGAGATCGCGCCACTGCACTCCAGCCTGAGCGACAGAGCGAGACTCCGTCTCAAAAAAATAAAAAAAATAATAAATAAATAAATAAATAAATAAATAATACATTCCTTTGTTAAGGGAAAAAAAGTGATTTAAGATTTCTAAAGCCTCTGAGCCTCTTAGAGTGAGGTGTTCCTATGAAACAGTGTGGGGTTCCCACAGAAATGAAGTTAAAACCCGAACCCATATGGAAACAAAACCTAGCTGTGCAGAAGGGGTGTGACAATGAGCTAGGAGTTGAATGCCTCCTCTGCCACCTTGGGAAGGCGAGACAGTAGGATCACAGCCCACAAGTTTCAGGTTGCAATGAGCATGCCATAGCACTCCAGCCTGGGCAACACAGCAAGACCTGAGCTGTAAAAATAAATAATTAAAGTACTTCCATCTCATAAATGCTGATTCTCGACACAATTCCAGTTTACCTTTTATCTCCCTACCTAAGCCCTTCTCTGACAATCACTGGCCAGAGTTAGGGAAGAGACATCCCTAACTTGGTAGCGACCCCAACTGATACTCCCTTCGGGATTTTCAGGTCTCAAAACTAAAAATCTATGTATGTCTCAAATGGCTGAGGAATGGACAGCCTTTCTTTACGAGTCTGAGAAGTATATAATGTGCAAAGATAATATGTTATGTGTCCAAAAACATCCATTTATCCCTTCTTCCTGATGCAAATTATATGCCTCGGGCTCCTTTGCATTAAGAGGGAGCCTTGTGACTAGGTTCTTACCAACAGAATATGAGTAGAAGTGTGTGCCGCTTCTAGAGCTAGCCCGTAACATCTGCCAAGCAATCCTTCACGTTCTGCTCAACTCACTAAAATGGTAATGCCCAACACAACCTTGGAAGCCATAGTGAAGCTGGCATCAGCCTGATCTCTAAACAACTTCATAGAGTATCCCACTCCTACTTTCTCAACCTGAAACGACCTGGATGTTACATGAGTGAGCAGAAGGGAAAAACATGTCTATTTGGAGTCTGCTTTAGCAGTTCAGTCTACCCTAATATGGGTACTAAATGTCAATTCCATGAAACCAGACCTTGCTTCTGGAGCTGCACTTAGGGCTTCAGGTGCACAGAACTGAGTTATTATAGGCCTGAGTTCATGATACACGATCACTTTCATCCATGCAAAGCCCTCTTTGCTTCCCTTTCCCCGCTTCATTCTCCATTCTAGTCTCATTCTGTTCCCTCCCACAAACCTATTCTACTGATTAAGGTGTATATCCTCCTTATAAAATAATATCACTTCATGTGTTTAATTTATATAGCTGATTTTTGCTTTAAATTTCATGGTTGCTTATTCACTTGAAGTCTACCATTTCACTAAATTCCTAACAGCTTGCATTTGACTTAAAAAAAAAACTCCATTATATGTATATACCACATTTTACTTATCAATTTCCTTAGTGATGGACATCTAAGTTTTTTCCAAATTCTTGCCACCCAAACTATACATAGAAAAACATCCTTGTATCTACTCCTCAAGGATTAATGCAAATTTCTCTGAAGGATATAGCCAGGAGTGGAACTACTTTGAAGTATGTACATATTTAAAGTATTAGTTATCTGTTGCTGTATAACAACTGTTATGGTTATAACTGTAACTGCTGTTGCTTACCTACCCTAAATGCAAACTTCCTTCCCTAAATGCTCGAGCAGCTTAAAACAATAACAACCCACAGAATGAGAAAAGTATTTGCAAATCATATATCTCGTAAAGGACTTATAACCAAGATATATATAAAGAACGCTTTACGTAAGAGAGTGCCTGTGTATGTGTATATATAACCAATAACCCAAATGAAAAATGGGCAAAGGATTTGAATAAAGATTTCTCCAAAAGATATATAAAGATGCTCAACCTCACTAGCCACCAGGAAAATGCAAATCAAAACCATAATGAGATATACCACCTCCCACCCACCAGGATGGCTATAATCAAAAAGACAAATAATAAGTGTTGGCAAGCATGTGGAAAAATTGGAACGGGCATACATTTCTTTGGAATAAGTTTGGCAGCTCCTCAAAAAGTTAAACGTGGAGTTACATATGACCCAGCAATTTCACTCCTAGGAATATATCCATTCCTAGGAATATAAAAAGGAAAATATACATCCATACAAAAACTTATACATGAATTGTTCACAGCAGCATTATTCATAATACCCAAAAAGTGGAAACAACTCGAATGTCCATCAAATTATGCATAAATAAAATGTGGTATATCCACACAAGGGAATATTATTCAGCCTTAAAAAGGAATGAAGTGCTGATACATACTACAACATGGATGAACCTTGAAAACATTATGCTAAGCACAAAAAGCCGGACACAAAAGGCCAAATATTATATGACAGTCTCATTCATATCTTATTAATATATGAAAGTCCAGAACGGGCAAACTATACAGGCAGAAAGTAGATTAGTGTTTGCCTAAGGCTGGAGAAGTTAGGGGAAAGTGGGGAGTGACTGCTAATGGGTACAAGGTTTCTTGTACCCACAGATGATAAAAATGTTTTAAAATTAATTTTGGTGATGGTTGCACAACTCTGTGATATATTACAAGCCACTGAATCATATACCTTAAGTGGGTGAATTGTGTAGTATGTAAATTATATCTCAATAAAGCTGTTTTTAAAAAATACTAAACATGGCCGGGCGCAGTGGCTCATGCCTGTAATCCCAGCACTTTGGGAGGCCGAGGTGGGCAGATCACGAGGTCAGGAGTTCAAGACCAGCCTGGCCAACATAGTGAAACCCCACCTCTACTAAAAATACAAAAATTAGCTGGGCATGGGCACCTGTAGTCCCAGCTACTCGGGATGCTGAGGCAGGAGAACTGCTTGAACCCGGGAGGCAGAGGTTGTGGTGAGCCAAGATGACAACACTGCACTCCAGCCTGGGAAACAGAGTGAGACTCCATCTCAAATAAATAAATACTAATCATTTATTATCTCAGAGTTTCTTTGGTTCAAGAATCTGAAGCTGGGTGTTCTGGGTCAGGATCTCTCACGAGGTCGATCAGGGCTGCAAGCCTGAGGGAGGGCTTGAGTAGAGCTAGCGGATGCACTTCCAAGGTGATTCACTCCTACAGAAGGCAATTTGGTGCTGGCTGTTGGTGAGAGGCCTCAGAGCCTCTCTACCTGGGCCTCTCCAGAGGGCTGCTTGAGTGTCCTCATGATATGGAAGCTGGCATCCTCCAGAGCAAGGATCCAAGATAGCACAAGGCAGATGTTTTAATACCTTTTATGACCTACCTTCGTAAGTCACACATTTCTAGTACATCCTACTGGTTACACAGATCAACCTTATTTATTGTGGGAGGGGACTATACAAGGGGTTATATACCAGAAGGCAGGGATAATTAGGGGCCATTGTGGAAGCTGGCTGCCCCACTTGATGATAATGATGACAATGATAACAATAACAGCTAATAATTTTGTGACACTACTGTGTGCCAGGCATTGTTCTAAGCTTACAATAAACCTATGAGGTAGGTACTATTATGTCTATTTCACAGATGAAAAAACTAAGGCATAGAGAAGTTAACTGGCTTACCAAAGGTTACACAGCTAGCAAATGACATAGCTGGGATTCAAATTCAGGCAGTATAGCTCCAGAGCCACACTATTAAAAACTGCAATATTGCTCGCTAGGTATTACTTAATTTCAGTAAGTTTCATTCATTTGTTCTCCAAAATGAATACACCAGCTGAAATATTCCACGTAGCCGGGCACAGTGGTTCATGCCTGTAATCCCAGCACTTTGGGAGGACAAGGCGGGCGGATCACCTGAGGTCAGGAGTACGAGATCACCCTGGCCAACATAGTGAAACCCCATCTCTACTAAAAAAACAAAAACTGTGTAGCGCATGCCTACAGTCCCGGCTACTCAGGAGGCTGAGGTGGGAGGATTGCTTGAACCTGGGAGGCAGAGGCACCACTGCACTCCAGCCTGGACAACAGAGTAAGACTCTGTCTTTTTTAAAAAAAAAAAAAGAAAAGAAAGAAAGGAAAAGAGAAAAGGAAAGAAAAGAAGAGAAAATATTCCATGAGTTCTGATTCCCCATCAGATCAGTCTCTTGCTTATTTTTGCCAAACTAAGATGTAAGGTAGAAACTCAGTGTTTTAATTAGCATATCTCTAATTACTAGTGAGGTAATATACTTATGAGCCACTCTGGTTTTCTCTTTAGATTTTACCTATTCATATTTTTGCATATTTTTATTTCAGTTGTCTTTTTCTTCATGATTTGCAGAAGCTCTTTCTATATTCTATCCCTTGTATATGCAATCCTTATCAGTTTTAGACACTGCAAATATTTTCTCCTAATCCATATCCATCTTTAGTTTTGACTATGGGATGCTTTGCCAAATAGAAACCTTTAATTACAAAGTAATCAAAGCTATCAAATCTTATGCATTGTGCTTTGGGATCTTATTTAAGAAATTTATCTTTACCCCGAGGCACAAAAACATTTGCCATTTGTTCCTACTAGCTGTATATCACGTTATCTTTCATTTAGGTCTTTAATCACTTTGGGATTTTTGTTTTATATGGTATGAGGGTTCAACTTCATTTTTGTCCATATAATAAGCCAATTTTCTGAGCACTATTATCCATCTCTTCCCTAACTTGTGACACTACCTTTATCATACACCATGTCTCCAAATATCTGTGTGTCTATTCCTGAGTCTAGTTTAGTACTAATTCTTGTTTTCTCAGAGGAAGGATCTATCACTAAGAAAGTTTTTACTCACGCTGCTTTCTAGATTAGTGAAAAATTCAACCACCACCCCCCAAATCCCCACGGGTTCAATATTAGCCTGTATTCTTCCCAAAAGAGAATACCCAGTTAAGAAGATAATTTTAAAAAAATAAATACATGTTTATTTAAAAAAGAAAAAGAAAAACCCTACCAAGAACAAACCCTGGTCAATGAGAAATCAATGCTTCCTCTGAAAGCCAGCAACAGCTGGTGCTGTCACACCCAAGAAGTACAGGTACCTCAGTCCAAACATCAGGTCTCGAATATTCTTCTGTGGTCAAAACTGGCATTCAACAAGTTGCTGGTCTGTGTGGGCTCCAATTATTAGCACAGACAACTGCTACCACTGGATATCTCGCTGCCTATGCCCACTACCACAGCCCAGCCACCCCCACAGTCTCAGGAAAGTTACATATCCTCAACACTCCATTTGTAGGCAAGTTCCTCCACTGCCTTCTTGCTGGCAAGCCTGGCAAAGCGCTTCTGTTCAAATCCATTGGATCTGCAATCAAAAGAGACATACTATTCAGCCAGAACCCTGAAAGGGGCATTTATTTCAAAAGAAAGGGAAGAGTTCACAATGTAATGAAAAGGGGGGAAAGTAAGGAGTCATATGAAAATACTTAAGGCATGGCCGGGCACGGTGGCTCACGCCTGTAATTCCAGCACTTTGGGAGGCCGAGGCGGATGGATCACGAGGTCAGGCATTCAAGACCAGCCTGCCCAATATGGTAAAACCCTGTCTCTACTAAAAATACAAAAATTAGCTGGGTGCAGTGGCAGGTGCCTGTAATCCAGCTATTCAGGAGACTGAGGCAGGAGAATCCCTTGAACCTGGGCAGCGGAGGTTGCAGTGAGCGGAGATCGTGCCACTGCACTCCAGCCTGGATGACAGAGTGAGACTCTGTCTCAAAAAAAAAAAAAAAAAAAGAAACAAACAAACAAACAAAAAAGAAAAGAAAATATTTAAGGCATATGCAACAGAATCAAAGGGACAAAATATATCATTCATCCTTTTCTTAGTCCTTGTTCAGACCCTTCCCCCACTCTGACAGCTATTTCAAATGTTTGCCACTCTCTAAAACCCCGGTTCTCTCTCAGCTGATGTCCACATCTTATATTTTATCCATTCATTACACAAACATTTATTGAATTTTCATTATATACTAGGTACCATGGTAGACACTACATGAAAATGAGTATGACACAGCACTTGTCCTGATGAACTCCCAGACTAGTGGAAGAGAGAGACATTTAAACAAATAAATTAAAAGAACAGCATAAACTCTGGTAGAAATGCGCATGGAGTATCATGGAAACAGAATGGGTATCTTAATCAGCTTGGGGGAGGTACGATAAAAAGGTGACATGAGGGTTGGGCAAGAATGATCAGTAAAGGCTTTGTGTTAACTACAGCACTGGGGATGGAAGGGCCAGAAGGGTCTGGAGGTCATTTCAGAACAGAACGAGAAACAAGAACAAAGGCACAGAAATAAGAAGTGGCCTGGTATGTGCAGCAAACCAAAGGCAAACTGGTATGGCTGGAACTTGAAGTACGACAAAGGGAACAGCCATGAGTCAAAGTTGGAAAGGTAGGCAGAGGCCAATGCATAATGAGCTGCGTAGGCCATGGTAAAAAGCTTAGATTTCATCCAGAAAGGATGGGTTTAAAGCAAGAACTTAAACTGCATTTCAAAGAGATCACTCTGGAGGGGATCTGGGGCAGGAAAATCACTGCAGTGGTCCAGGCAACAGATGATGAAGGCAATGATAAAGAGGGACGGAAGAGAGAAGACACAGGAGGCAAAATTAGTAAGACTAATTAGTAGGACCAACTGATTAGGTACACAAGGACAAAGAAGGAGGAAGCAAGTTAGAGAGCACAAGAGTAGGAGCAGGCTTACAGTAGAAGCTGATGAGTTCAGCTTTGAATACAATGCATTTGAAATCTCTCAAGTCTAAATCAATAGAGAAATCCAACAAACAGCTAAATACACCAGACCAAGATGCAAATACTGATTTGGAAATCATGTACAGATAGGTCATAGTTGAAAACATGACTAGGTAAGAATTAGCCAGAGGGAGCACATAGAGTGAGAACAGCTAAAAATTATGGATGGAGCCCTGGGAAAGACTTAAGAGGTGCACAGAGGAAGAGGAGTTTGCAAAGGTGGCCAAGAATGATCAGAGAAAAGAACCAGGAGTAGGGTGTCATGGAAAACAAAAACAATACAGGGGTGAATTTCAAGGAAGCAGTGAGTGGACCTCAAATCCCTTTAATTACCACGCATTCTCTTGGTCTTCTTATCTAAACTTCTTAAAGAGCCTGTATTCGCTATTTGTTTCCTCACTTTTCATTCACTCCTTAATACATTAGAACCTGGCCACTGTTTCACTACACAACGGAAGTAGCCCTTTCAGGTCATCACTGACATTCCTTGTTGCCAAATCCAATGACTCCTCCTTCCTCTTCCCCAAATCAGCAAACAGGTCCCACCAGCTCACCCCTGACCACATCCCCACTTCCTATTCTCTTACTAACCATCCTTACTACCACTGCCTGAAAGTTGTAGTTCAGACACTCATTATCTTTAGCCTGAGCTACTGCAAAAGCCTTGTATCTGTTCTACTTCCAATCTTGTACCTTTCAAATCCTTCATATTACTGCTATAATGGATTTGTCTATCTAAAATGCCGAGCTGTTTTTAATCCTTCCGTGTCTCCCCTTTACCTCTAGGGTGAAGACCAAGCTCCTCAGAAAGGCTTCCAGGGCCTTCTGTGATCAGGGTCTGCCAACTTCTCTCATCCATCTCACGCTTTATGCTATCCAACAACAGCAAATTACTTAGGGACCCCCACCACCTGGTAACACCATGGTGTCTCATAGCCCTATGACTCTGCACATATAGGACCCTCTTCCTTTAATATCCTTCCTTTCCTTCTTATCTTGGCTGGTTACCAACATCCCTTAAAACTCAGCTCCCATGTTTCATCCGTTAGAAAGCACTTCCTGATCACATCCTCCTAAGGCTCAACTTACTCTTCCTTTGTGCTCCCAAAACATCTTGAAAATCTTCTATAGTAACACTAACCAAACAGCGTTGAAACTGTCTGTCTTCTATTCTAGATTCAAAGTGAGCTCCTGGGCTCAGGGGCTATCTCTCATTAATCATGGAATCCCTAGTACCTACTACCTAGCTGCTTACACTTATAACATGTATGCTAAGACTTTCCCTTAAGGGATGAGTGGAGTGAGTAACAGAGGGCTTTAAGAAGGGAAGCTTTGCCGGACATGGTGGCTCACGCCTGTAATCCCAGCACTTTGGGAGGCCAAGGCGGGTGAATCACCTGAGATGAGAAGTTCGAGACCAGCCTGGCCAACATGGTGAAACCCTGTCTCTACTAAAAATACAAAAATTAGCTGGGCGTGGTGCACACGCCTGTAATCCCAGCTACTCAGGAGGCTGAGGCAGGAGAATCGCTTGAACCCAGGAGGCGGAGGTTCCAGTGAGCCAAGATCGTGCCATTTTGCACTCCAGCCTGAGCAACAAGAGCGAAATTCCATCTCAAAAAAAAAAAAAAAAAAAAAAGAAGGGAAGCTTATTATAAATGGCATCCTCTCCAACCTTAGAAGCATGGATGGTATTCCAAAGCACCAAGGAAACCACTGTTTTTTACCTTGGAAATAAGGTCTTAAGAGAGTTACACTAATATGATAATACAAAGGACATATGAATAACAAACACCAAATCCTAAGCAGAATCAGAAAACAAATTGCAGGAGAACTCACAGCAGAAAGAGCTTTGGACCAGAGAATCAGGAACACAGAGTTCTAATTCCAGCTTTCTCAGGGAAATTGCATGACTCTAGGCAAACTGCTTATTTATTGGGCCTCAGTTTCTCTTTTTTTTTTTTTTTTTTTGAGAGAGTCTCGCTCTGTTGCCCAGGCTGGAGTGCAGTGGCGCGATCTCGGCCCACTGCAAGCTCTGCTTCCCGGGTTCACGCCATTCTCCTGCCTCAGCCTCCAGGTGGATGGGACTACAGGCGCCCGCCACCACGCCCAGCTAATTTTTTGTATTTTTTTTAGTAGAGACAGGGTTTCACCATGTTAGCCAGGATGGTCTTGATCTCCTGACCTCGTGATCCGCCCGCCTCGGCCTCCCAAAGTGCTGAGATTACAGGCATGAGCCACCGCACCCGGCCCAGTTTCTCTTTTAATTAAGAGAGGCTGGGTAATTATCTTATGGGTTTTTCCAACTGTAAAATACTATATATCTGTTCCAGAAATATTCCCTTGCAGCAGGCCGAAAAGAGACAAAACTAGAAAAGATGATGAAAGATGAATAACAAAAAGAAAGCAAGGGTGACAAAGGGAAGTAAGAGGAGAAATCTAGGATAAAATCAGAACAAGAAGTGGAAAAAAGCAACTGAGAAAGATGAAGACAAATTAAATACTAGTAAAAAAAAACTAGGTCAGGGAGAATTCTAAGTTTTGGGTCCAAAAATTAAAAAACAAAAAACAAAAACTCAGTAGCAGGGAACATCTGTAGGGTTGTGCCATATAAAGATCTACTTCTGGCTGTATGTATGGCAAATGAGTATTCTGAAAAATCCTCCTTCTACCAAAAAGCCTACATACACTGAACTGCAAATGGAACTAGTAAGCTAGCCTGTAACCACAGCTACCCTAAAGATATCTGCCAAGATGAGGAACTACAGTCATCTTATAGATATCTGCCAATATCAGAAAGAAGAGCCTTAAATTTTTTTACTCTGGAGTTGGGGTCTCACTATGTTGCCTAGCCTGGACTTAAACTCCTGGGTTCAAGCGATCTTCCTGCCTCAGCCTCCCAAGTAGCTGGTACTACAGACACATGCCACCACACCTGGCTGTTGGATTTTGACGGCACCCCGAGGGACAGAAGACAATGCCTTAGGCCCATATAAGGTGAGGAGATAGATTCTAGACATTACAGAGTAACCCGAACAGACTAACCTATCCTCAATTAGCAACTATAAAACCTAGACAAAACAAAAAAATATAGGTATTTGAAGGTATGGAAGAGTGACCAAAAGTAAGTATGAACTGGATGAAGTCTATATGTGAAAAGAGATTTGCTGGAGGGCAACTTCCCAAACAGCACGGCTCATGAAGGCAGAAAGCCACAGGCTTACTGGCTTGAGGAATTAGTGCAAAGTGGGCAGAACAGCTAGGAAATTAGGGGGGAAATCTTGGAAGAGAAGGAACTACAAAAGAGATGAACCTCAAAATCTACATACAAACCCTAGTCAAATCCTTGGCTAACTGTTAAATGACACATGTGCAGAGAAAATACCATCAGGCCAATTAAAAAAATGGCAGCTAGAAACTAAAAGAACTGAGCAAAGATTGTAGTGGCGGTCCACTGCAAAGGAGACAGTTTGGAGTTCAGCTATGTTAACTACCTGCTAGAATAAAAACCAATACACTTAAGAGGAACACAGTGTAACAGAACTCAACGTCTCTACAGTGTATCATTCATGATGTCTAGTAACAATTTTAAAAAGTGACCAGACAGGTAAATAAACAGGAAAATGTAATACACACTGAAGAAAAAGCTGTCAATAGAAACCAATCCTGTGGTGAATCCAATGTTGCCATTAGCAGACAGGACTTCAAAGCACTAATTACATATCATAAATATTTTCAAGAAGAGGAAAATGTCTCATAATGAACAGATGGGAAATCTCAGCAGAGAAATGTAAGCTATTAAATGGAAATTTTAGAGTTGAAAAACAAAATAAACCAGCTAAAACAAAAAATCCACAGTTGATAGTAACTGATAGAAAAATACAAACACAAAAAACCCAGAATACAGGCGATCTAATATCTAAACACCTTGACCTCACTGACATTTATAAAACACTACCTTATATAGCTACAGAATATACGTTCTCTTCAAGTGCAAATGAAACATTCAGAAGATAGACTATACACTGGGCCATAAAACACATCTTAACAAATTTCATTTTTATTATTGTTTTTTGATACAGGGTCTCACTCTGTCATCCAGGCTGGAGTGCAGTGGTGCAATCACAGTGCATTGCAGCCTCGACCTCCCTGGGCTCAGTGATCCTCCCACCTCAGCCTCCACAGTAGCTGGGACTATAGGCGTGTGACACCATGCCCGACTAATTTTTGTATTTTTTTGTAGAGACAGAGTTTTGCCATGTTGCCCAGGCTGGTCTCAAACTCCTAGGCTCAAACAATCCATCTGCCTTGGGCTCCCAAAGTGTTGGGATTACAGGCATGAGCCACCGTGCCTGGCCAACAAATTTCAAAAGATCAAAACATTACAGTATATTATCTGACCAAAATGGAATTAAATTATAAGTAAATAGCAGTAAGATATCTAGAAAAGTCCAAATATTTGGAATTAATGCACTCCTAAATAACCCATGGAGCAAAGAATAAACCAAAAGGATAATTAGAAAATATTTTGAACAAAATCCAACATACATTCCTGAAAACAAAACTCTCAGCAAAACAGGAACAGAAGGGAACTTTAACTCCATAAAGGGTATCTACAAAAAACCTACAGCTTACAACACATTTACTAAATGTGTTGTAAAAACTAAATGTTTTCTTCCTGAGATTAGGAACAAAGCAAAGATGTCTGCTCTCACTACTTCTATTCAACATCTGCACTGAAGTGCGGGGCAGGAAAAAGAAACAAAAAGCATCTAGATTGGAAAGTAAGAAATTAAACTGTATGCAAAGATGGAAGACCCTCTAGGTACAAACTCTGATGGAATCTATAAAAAGCTATTGTACAAAGTGAGCTTTACCTGAAGGAAAACAACTGACAATACAGTGTAACAGAACTCAAAGTCTCTACAGTGTATCATTCATGATGTCTAGTAACAATTTTTAAAAATTACCAGACAGGTAAACAAACAGGAAAATGTAATACACACTGAAGAAAAAGCTGCCAATATAGAAACCAATCCTGTGGTGAATCCAATGTTGCAATTAGCAGACAGGAAGGACTTCAAAGCACCAATTACATATCATAAATATTTTCAAGAAGAGGAAAATATCTCATAATGAACAGATGGGAAATCTCAGCAGAGAAATTAAGCTATTAAATGGAAACAGCTCAAGCAATGGAAATGCCAGTGATAACATTTAAACTTTCAAGTGTAAATTAGAATTCTGAAAAACTGTGAACTCTAACTTTCCATTAAAGAGTTTTGTGATAAGACCGGAAGTGATGTTAACAAAAGTGATTTTCTGATATTGTATAGTGGAAATATGTCAACATTTGGAAGGTATGAAAAACTCAGCAAACCAATATTTTACAAATGACCAATGCATGATGTTATAAAATCATGCATGGGTAAAAGATCCACTCAAAGTATTAAAAAAATGAATATAACAGTAATGAAAGTTCTTTGATCTGGTTTCACACTCCACATAGCTCACCTTTAAGAAACCAGCACTTGTTGAGTTTTTGTGTAACATTAAGAAATATAATATGCCTTCTCTTTCTAACTACCTATGTGTGAGGCTAAATTTTCTTCCTATACTTCAACTGAACAAATCACAACAGACAAATACAGAGTCAAGTTATCTACTATTAAGTCAGACATTAATGAGATTTGCAAAAATGTAAATCAATGCCATCCTTCTGTTTTTTCACTTGGAAAATATAATTATTTTTCATTTAAATATACAGTAATTATGTTAACGTAATTAGTTTATTATTTTTTAGAATGAATAAACACTTTTTAAATGTCTGAGTTTTAATTTATAATATGGTAAATATCAATATATATAATCCACATCAACAAAAGCTTTTTGAGGTCATCAGCAATTTTTAAGAGTGTAGGCCGGACACAGTGGCTCAAGCCTGTAACCCCAGCACTTTGGGAAATGGAGGCAGACAATCATATGAGCCCAGGAATTCAAGACCAGCCTGACCAACGTGGCAAAACCTCGTCTCTACTAAAAATACAAAAATTAGCTGGGTATGGTGACACATGCCTGTAATCCCAGTTACTCAGGCCACTGAAGCATGAGAATTGCTTGAACCCGGGAAGTGGAGATCGCACCACTGCACTCCAGCCTGAGCAACACAGCAAGACTCTGCCTTAAAAAAAAATAAGAGTGGTTGGACATGGTGGCTCACCTGTAATCCTGTAAGCCTGTAATACCAGCACTTTGGGAGACTGAGGTGGGCGGATCACCTGAGGTCAGGAGTTCGAGACCAGCCTGGCAACATGGTGAAACCCCGTCTCTATTAAAGATACAACTATTAGCTGGACGTGGCAGCAGGCGCCGGTAATCCCAGCTACTCGGGAGGCTGGGGCAGGAGAATCGCTTGAACCCAGGAGGCAGAGGGTGCAATGAGCCGAAACTGCGCCACTGCACTCCAGTCTGGGCGACAGGGCGAGGCTCCATCTCAAAAAAAAAAAAAAAAAAAAGAGCGTAAAAGGGTCCTGAGATTAAAAAGTTTAAGAATTATTGTGCTAGATACTAAAACAATGTCCTTCAGTAGGCAAGAGGAGATAGGATCTAATATGTGAGTACACAAACTGACTTTGGATGGAAGCAAATATTCATCCATCATAACAGGAAGTTAGAGTACGTGGGTACAGACGTTGGTAGGTAGACAGATGAGGTGGTAGAGGACTGTAAGACATTAAAAGTGACTGCCTCCTAAGACCATAAAGTGAATAAAGATTCAGAGGCTACATTTTAAAGATATATCACAAAGAAGGCTCCAGACTACAACTCATCACTCAACCCCTCTAAACCTTAGAAAATATCATTAAAAGTAACCAATGTCCAAAACGAAGGGTGTCTTATCTGAACCACCTGAGGTGTTTGTCCAGAGCTTTAAAAAGTATTGTGAAAAGGAAACAGAAGGAGGAGTGTTCCAAGCATGAGAAATAGGATTTGTGGACCTCAGAAATAGAAGCAAGCCAAGTGCATATTTTTCACCTTGTGATTAAAGCAGAGAATGAAATAAAGTGTGGAGCAACTTACGAGTGGTTAGGCAAGGTTACAGTCAGGTAGAAGAGAAAATAAAAATGTAAGAAATATCCAGGCTTACCTGTCCACTCCATCCCAGCGATATCCAGGCCAGATATTAAATCTGTTGGGAGGAGGTGCTGGACCACTGTAGCGAGGTCTCACTAATGAGAGGAGTAAGAAAAAAGTATTCAGTTAATGACATAATTTAATTCAGAGCTGGATAGCAATGTGGAATTTTCTTTTCTTTTTTCCTTTTTTTTTTTTTTTTAGTAGAGTCTCACTCTGTTGCCCAGGCTGGAGTGCAGTGGCACGATCTCGGCTCACTGCAACTTCTGCCTCCTGGATTCAAGCAATTCTCGTGCCTTAGCCTCCTAACTAGCTGGGATTACAGGCGTGCACCACCATGCCTGGCTATTTTTTTTTTTGTATTTTTAGTAGAGATGGGGTTTCACCATGTTGGCCAGGCTGGTCTCGAACTCTCAGGTGATCCACCCACCTCGGCCTCCCAAAGTGCTGGGATTACAAGCATGAGCCACCACGCATGGCCCGGAAAAATTTTTATAAAGAAAGACCAATTGAGTTGAATCTAAACTCACAAATACAATGAATTTAAATCATTTGGGAAATCCTTCCTTGCATATAGCTATGTATCAGCATCCTAATGATTCTCTCTTCACAAGTCACCTCCAGCTGATGATTCCCAGAAGTCCCACCTTTTTTATTCTTGTTCTCCTTGGCCTTATTCTTCTTGATGAAGTTGGCCATGGGGTCCCCCTCTCTTTCCTGTTCTCTTAGCATCCTATCCAGATCTTCGTCATCAATATAGCGGGCCAGAGGCTTTTGCATCTCTTTCATTGCATCCTCCACATTTTGCTGCTGTTGCCGACTCTGGGCAAGCCTGGGCAAAAAAGAACCAAGAGTGTTTGCTATCCTGTATGACATTTCCAATTCTACACGCGATGGACCATACTGCTAAGTTTGGAGAATCTCCTCTTTCTAGTACCCTAGGGGAAATACTGAGCAGGGCAAAATTCCCAGAATACCCACTGGAAGTGTGGAATATATCAATATCCTAGGAAGAAGATTCAGCACACCAAATTTCCCATTACTGATAACAGCTCTGAAGGCATAATAAGAAAGTGAGTGATCAGAAGAGCAGAGAAATGACTTGTTCCAGTCACCACCATCTTGTTTACCCTTTCAGTGGTTCCCTTACCCTTTTCCCCACTGGGCATACAGTTCATCTCTCTCTGAGTCCTTTTCTGCTTTCCTCCTTTGCTCTAAACGTTCGAGTTTCAAATTCCTCTTACGACCAGACTTATCTCGAAATACGGTTTCAGCATATTGAAATTCAGCTGCAAGGGAAAATTATACTCAAATATCAGGATCAAAATCAGAAATAACACTCTAAGAGATCAAATCAACCGCCTGGGATTCTAATGCTAGGTAAGAACTTCTGCAGCCAGACCAACGTAGTTCCTACCAACATCTAGGTGCATATTGGCACTGGGCCCAAGAAATGGCATTTTCCTTTTTTTTTTTTTTTTTTGAGATGGAGTCTTGCTGTGTTGCCCAGGCTGGAGTGCAGTGGTGTGATCTTGGCTCACTGCAACCTCTGCCTCCCAGGTTCAAGCGATTCTCCTGTCTCAGCCTCCTGAGTAGCTGGGATTATAGGCATGCAACACCATGCCTGGCTAGCTTTTTTTTTGTATTTTTAGTAGAGACGGGGTTTCATCATGTTAGCCAGGCTGGTCTCGAACTACAGACCACAGCTGATCCACCCGCTTCGGCCTACCAAAGTGCTGGGATTGATTACAAGCATGAGCCACCGCGCCTGGGTGAAATGGCATTTTTTCAAGAAGGAAAGAAACACTGGGATTCACTGAGAAATTACAACAATGCATAAAACCAGAGCTGAAATTTGATAGCAATTAAAAGTTCAAAATATCAGGTACAATAAGCTAAATTAAAAAAAAAAAAAAAACAGTATGAGCCTAAATTGGTCTCTGCACTTTCATATTTTTACCTTCAAATGCCATGGTTTCTTGATCCTGTTTCTTGAGCTCCTGCTGTTCTCGCTGTATGTCAGTTAACACCAACCCAGTTTTAGCCCCAGAATACATGTGTGCAGCCTATGCAATGGAAAAGGGAGCATCCAACATTAATGAGATGATGTGGCAGTAGGCTCCATGGGTACACAGTTAGTTGCATTTGTGTCTGATGACCAGCAATAATTAAACCTAAAACTCTAGCTTTATATTCTCAATAATTACCATAGGATTCAAAAACTATGAAAGAAAACCATCATCAAAACCATCAAGTTTAAGAGTAAGCAGAAACACTAACAATATATTAAAGGGAGGGCTACGCATTTGTATTTCTGACTTTTCAGTATATAAACTGCACACATGAAGATTATCTCAGGTCATCTGATCAGAAACCAGCATAAAGCACTAAGCCTTCCATTAGAGACCCATACTGATAAAATATTCCATTTACAGTACAAACTCAAGCAAACCTAAGATCCTTAAATTGTGGATATATTTCAGGGTAATAACAGAAGATCTAACAAATGAAAACTTTTTGCTAATTTCCACTTAGTATCAAGATAGCAAATCAGCCCACAAATGAAGCACACAGTATATCCTGATATCCTTAAGCAACTAAATGGGACTAACATTAAGTTGTCCACGAACTAAATGGATATATAAAATGTCAAGGGGTCCAGCTGAAACAGAGACCTCTTTTTTCCCTAAAAAAGAAGAATCTCACTCCCTGGGTAAAGAACAGGCTGGTCTACCCTGCCAGGACCAGTCTTCTCAGAGTCTTCTACAGACAAGATTTACCTGACAAGTCTGCACTGGGGAGAAAAATGCACATCACAGGCTCTATCATTCTGTTTCTTAACCACTCACAAATAAGATTCCTTTACTACTACCAATGTTCTTTACAATATAATTACTCAAGGTTCATATGGGTTTTTTGGCTAATTCATCAAGCGTTATCATGAATTCAAAACAAAACACTGACTTCTCAGACAACATGATTTCTAAAAGTGGTTTCATATTTTAAGTGCCTCTTCTTAAGCTCTGGATACAGAGACCTATAGTTCAATTTATACTAGTAAATCACCAACACTAGATGCTTACTTTGTCCCAGACACTGTGCTAAGAGTTTTACTTACACTGGCTTAATTATCATAACAAGCTTACACAGTAGGTACTACTATTATCCACAATTTACAGACAAAGAAACTGAGGTTTAGAGATATTAAGCATCTTGCCCAAATCTCACAGACAGTAAGTGGCAGAAGGAGAATTTCAGTATGTGCTCCGTTTGACACAATGCTTGTGCTCCAAACTTCACTCTGCAAATTACAGCCCTCAGTTTATTCTTAAGAAAATAGGAAGTTTTTCTAGACCTGTTAAAATGAGATTGTAGAATTAAGAGGCTATAAACGCAGAAGCTACTTGGGAAATCTGGTATCTATAAGTCCATCTGGGATGGGTTATAGCCAGTTTGCCTTCAGAAAGAAAGACCTCCAAAGGTCCTTTTAACTAAGATTTACTACACTTCTAAGAGCTACATCCTTCTTCTTGGCTTGATTCTCTGGGACATATATAAAGCTGAGAGAGAAGAGTCACACAAAAAGAAGGACATGGCTCCTAAAAATCCTGACCTTCTTTCCAGGAGGCTGACTCCTTCGAGGCGGGGACAGGTCAGAATCAGAAGATTTGGTCCTCTGTCTCCTCCTTGGTGGAGACAGGTCAGAATCAGAGCTCCGGTGTCTAGGTCTATTCCGTGGAGGTGACAGATCTGAATCAGAATCCTGGTGCCCTGGACTTTGTTTATGCCGTGGAGAAGAAAGGTCTGAATCAGCTGCTTTCTGGCAGTCACCTGGATAGGAGCAAAGAATCTGTGTGACTCTGATGTCCCCTAGGTGAAGAACTTACATGAAATCTCCTAAGGCTGGGAAAAGAACCTAGAAATTAAAGAATTCCTTATTATTTTTTTTTTTTTTTGAGACAGAGTCTCAGGCTGGAGTGCAGTGGCATGATCCCAGCTCACTGCAGCCTCCGCCTCCTGGGTTCAAGCAATTATTGTGCCTCAGCCTCCCAAGTAGCTGGAATTACAGGTGTCCGCCACCACACCCAGCTAATTTCTGTGTTTTTAGTAGAGATGGGGGTTTCGCCATGTTGGCCAGGCTGGTCTTGAACTCCTGACCTGAGGTGATCTGCCCGCCTTGGCCTCTAAAGTGCTGGGATTACAGGCTTGAGCCACCATGCCTGGCCAAAGAGTTCTTTAATCCCCTTGGAAGAATCTAAAAAAATAACTTACCAAGCTAATGTACAATATTTATTTAGTTTTCCTATAAAGAATTATCATTAACCTAAACATAAGTATGGATGGCACAGGAGAAGAACAAAGTCAGAAACAACTTTTAAGACCAACAGGTAGAATATGGCCTTCTATTCCCAAGTGACCACTGACTGTAACTGGGGTGTAAGATCTCCACACGCTCCTCTATGTCAGTAACCTCACCCATGGAAAGACAAAATAACTTGTAGTCAGCTCTCCATAGTGCGGCAAAAGTCAGAAATACCTAGAATATATTCTGATATCCTTGGACTAAAGGATAACAAAGTACTTTAATTTTAAAATTAAAATAGTTCCTAGGAACAAAAGAGGCAGTAAAAAATTTCACTGCACAGGCCTAAGTTCTAGCGACTGTATAAGCATCACAAGTCACCTCCCAAAGAGCATTCTGCAATATGTATCAACAGTCTTTAAAACGCCCACATCTTCTGACCCAGTACATCAACTTCTCAGCTTTCTAGGAAACCTATATAGAAGTAGTTGAATTTCCAGGAAATCTATCTAGAAGTAGATAAGGAAATAATCCAAAATGGGGACAACAGTTTATGTACAAGGATGTTCATTACAGAATTATAGAAGAAAAAACTTAGAAATAACCAAAAACATTATTAGGAAAATGGTTAAATTTATGTAATGAAACACCATTAAAAATTATATTAACATAAGGATGTTTTTATGGCCTGAGGAAGACTATGTTAAGAAAGGAGAGCAGGCAAGATTGCACATGCAATACAAATGTTCTACATAGCCAGAGCTCAACTATATAAAAAAATGCAAACCAAAAAAAGACTAAGATGACCCTGGCTACAACACTAACAATAATTGCCTCTGAATGACAGAATTTTGTGTCACATTTTATCTTTATATATTTCTGTACATTCCAAAGCTTCTGCAACAAATAAATTGTACTTTTATATGGGGTGGAGCGAGTACATAAAAAGATATATGAAAACCTTCCTCCCTGCCACCATAATTGTTTAACCCTCCCAAACCCAGGCTCTCACTTTTCAAAACTTTCCCAAAGAAATTCCATTCTTATACCTACTAAATCAAGTAAAGGGCCAAAAGAAAGCTCCCAGGCATACATACATCCCTCTCATGGACAGTCATATGCTCACCTTTGGAATCAAGCTGCTTCTTGTCTCCAAAATGAGATTTTGCTTGCTTTTTTCGTGGAGGAGAGATGTCAGGGTCATATTCATATTTGCTGTTCTTTGGGAGTGACGAATGGGAGGCTCCTGACTCCTTCCAATGTGGAGAAGTCTTGCTAGAGGCTCTTTCTGGGGCTTTACCACTTTTGGTTCTAGGCAGGGAATGAGTGACATTAGGAGCCAAATCAGGGGAGTCATGACGGGCTCTTCTGAGTTGCTGTGTGTCTGAAGAGCCAAGAGTCCTCCTAGATGTGTCAGGGGAGTTGTTATGGACTCTTCTGGGGGAAGAGATATCTGAGGAATCATGATGGGCTCGCCTAGGAGGAGAGGGATCTGGTGAATCATGACGGACTCTCCTAGGAGATGCACCTGAAGAATTATGCTGAGGCCTCCTTGGGGGAGAAGGATCTGGAGAATCATGACGGGCCCTCCTTGGGGGTGAAGTGTCTGAGGAGTCATGACGGATCCTCCTGGGAGGAGATGTGTCTGAGTCATGACAAGCCCCTCTGAGGGGAGAAGGATCTGGGGTGTCATGACGGGCCCTCCTAGGAGATGAATCCGGGGTGTCATGACGGGCCCTCCTAGGAGATGGATCCAGGGTATCATGACGGACTCTCCTAGGAGATGGATCCGGGGTACCATGACGGACTCTCCTAGGAGATGGATCCGGGATATCGTGACGAAAATGTCTGTTTGAGGGTAGGTCTTCATTGTGGCCTAAACACAAATAACAAAGAGTCAGATTCCCACAAATGCTCTGTCCCTCTGTCCACCCCCACACCCAGTTTCAAAAGATGCTCCAGCAGCACAGACCTCAGAACTGCTCAGAAAGCCCAAAAGGCCTGCACAGTTTTCTTGCTTAGGGGCAGCAAACCACCACTCATGAGTATCTTAAGAATAACCCCTCCGCCTACCAAGTCATAAATTTGCAAAGCATTTTCAGCACATTTTTCATATTATACCCTTTAAGGTAAGCAGGGCAGGTACCCTTGTATTACAGCATGAAAACAGAGGCCAGAGCCTCTGTTTTCAGCTGAGGAGCCGAGCGATTTCTTACCTAAGATCACAGCTCCTAAGATGAAGACATGGGCTAGAATCCAAGTCTTCTAACTCCCAGTCCAATGTTCTTTCTAAAACTTCATTTGTGCAGAGTTCCCAGCTAGTGGCTCCTACTGATATTTTGCCTAGATACTTTATAGTTTGTACTCACTCTTCTTTCAAAAGGTAAATTAACTAAAACGGTGAATATCAAAATAAAATGCTGTTAACTATTTAATCCCTTTCACTGTGCTCTTTCTTAGAGAGGGGAAAAATCACCATAAAAAAGAAAGGAGCAAGTAATTACCAATCACCTACTGTGTGCCAATGTTTCATAGAGATTACCTGATTCAATTCTCACAACAAGCCTAGGACATAAATGTTGTCATTTCATTTTATAGATGAGGAAGTTGATACTCAGAAAGATTAACTTGCCAAAGTCATATTGCTAATAAGTGGTAGAGGAATATTTAAATCCAGCTCTATTTGACTCCAGAGTCCATGTGCAATCTTTAAAATATGTACATCTTTAAAGTTAAAATACACAGTTTGAGACCTTCCATTTTCAAAGGTACCACAGAATGAAATATCTATAGCAACTGGAACGGTTTCAAAATCCAGTTCTTCCTCTACCTCTATTTCTTGTCATTGAGCTCCATAGCCCAAATACAAATAAAAGCTGGGTAGGAACTGATGAATACTTGTTAAATGGATGAATTAAACCAAGTCAACTCCTTTACTTTGGGGAACAGGCCTATCTGATTGGAATCCACTCCACAGAGAAAAGTATAATGTCTGTGGGGGGCCTAACAGTAAATCTGAAGGAAGCAAGGGTCAGAGATTGGTAAGCGTACTTCCAGTAACAAATTGGGATGGGGGAGTGAAAGCAAGGCAGAAGAAAAGGAGTGAGTGAGTGTGTGTGTGTGTGTGTGAGACTGACTTTCTAAACATTCAGATACACAAGAAAAGGCACTGTGTGTGTGTCTGTGTGACTGACTTTCTAAACATTCAGATACACAAGAAAAGGCAGTGTGTGTGTGTGTGTGTGTGTGTCCCTTCCTAGACAAATAAATATGGAGACCAAAAGATTCTCTTTGGAAAAGAATTCTGATTAGGCTACAAGAATCAAATACCTACTAGCAATTAAACAATTCTACAAATATTTATTAAAGGTAGCTCCTTGTGCTAGACAGGGCAATATCATGGCAAATAAGACTAGTCTATGCTCAAACAGATGTGACAAACAAATGCTTTTTATCCAATTCTCAAGGACTCAAATTTTTTTAAAGAGAGTTAAATTATGAATATTAGCTTAGGAAGAGTCTAAAGTGGGCAAGTGGAGGGTAATGCACTATAAAACACCAATATTTAAGGAAAGAAGAGAGAAATTTACTAACACAAACAGAACAAAAAACACTGGTCCTTGACCCCCCAGAAATGAGTTGCTTCATTGTGGAAGAGGATAGTGGTAGCTAAAGTCCCCAAATTTTGTTCCTGTTTCTTGTAAACTCCTCCCAAAGTCTTGCCTATACACCAAGTGCTCTCCTATTCTGAGAGGAATGGGTGCTCAAAGGCCTCCAAATTAGTCACCGACCTCAGTAACCCTAATGCCAAAATATAAGAGAAAGAGGAATATCTGGTCTCTAAGTTCCTATGTCTTACTACCTCTGAAGAAGTACAACTTCCTTTTTCCTGCTTTATTTTTCAGGATCAATGACATGCTAAAACAAACTATGCATTCCTCTAAAGAAAAGTATAGAAAAGGAAAAAAGACCTCCCCTACGAATGGAAATTTAGATGCATCTATTGTTGGAACTCACCTCCCAGAAGCTTCCATTTGGCACTGGAACGAAAGGCCTCCATCTGCTTTACCTCCTCCGGCCGCTCATCCACAAACTCTGCCACCTGTGAGAGTAAAGATTTCCTATGCTTAGGAAATCCACAGGATCCAGCCAAGAAGCACTGTCTCAAGAACCTGAAGTTACAACCATTCCGATTCCTAACACGAGGGCGCACACATATCCAAAATGGCCATGAAGAAGTAAGTGGGGGTCTTCACTTATGTCTGCTCCATAAACATCTGACTGTCACTGTATTGGTTTAATTGTAGATCCTTCTCTAATTAATCAATTTCCCTGCAAAGGTTAATTTTTTTCATTACAAACCTTTCTATTAACCTGCTAGGTACACAACAGCCACTTGTAAACAACTAAATTCCTTTTACACTTTTACTTGTACATTAACAGTGAAACATAGGTGGCTCCCCCCATCACGCCTAGCACTAATCAAGGTTTCTATGAAACCTTTCTTGTTGTAGGTAGTCACAGTGATAGGTTTTCTTGAATACAACCAAAAAGAGCCACTGAGATGTACACAGAATCATTAATCTTTAAGAGCTAAAACCACATTTCATATCTTCTAAACTTCTGAACAAATCAGAATCTTCTCTATAATATTCCTAATAAGTGGTCACTCACCCAATCCCTTCCTGACAAGGGACTCATTATCTTACAACACAGTCCACTGCATTTTTCAAAAATGTTAGAAAGTTCTTAGTTTTACTGGTCCCATATCTACCTTCCTATAACTTCTTTGAATTCATTCTAGTTCTGACCTCTGATGCACTTTCCTTCATGTGGAAAGTGATCCCCTTTCCACATGACAAACTTTCAAAGATTGCTGGCATAATAAATCCTAGTTACAAAGTAGCAACTATGTGCAAGGTACTGTGTTTTGTGGTTTACTCATAAAATCTAACTCGATTCTCACAATAACCCTGCAAAGAAAGGCTCCACACTACTGAATAGCAAACTGATTCAGAGAGGTAAAGTAACTTTCTCAATGTCACAAGCTACAAGTGGCAGAACTGGAATTTAAATCCAGGTCATAATAGCCCTCTACTTCTCCCAAAATCCTACCATCATTCTTCATATAACCCAGTTTTGAGATCTCTCAATGAGCGTTAAAAGCACAGGTCTCGGGCAAGATAAATTAAGATCTAAACCCCAGCTCTGCCACTTAGCATTTGTGTAACCTTTGTTAAATTATTCTAAGCCTCAATTTCCTCATTTGTAAAAGTGGGATTCAAAGGATTGCTATAAGGATTGAATGAGATAATTCACGTAAGTTTAGCCACGCGTGGTACATGATAAATGCTCAATAAATTACACCTATTAGTTATTCCTGTGCTGCCACTGCTATCGTAATCATCATAATCATTTTGCCATTATTACTGGTGGTGGTGGTGATCTTGCAGTTACAAAAATGAATTCAGTAATCAAGATCTGTTTTAACCAATGCAGACAGCAGTGGCACTAAAGCCTCCTTTGTTCAGGTTTTTGGGCCATCATAAAAGCAAGACAATATTATAAAAGAAAATGGCCAGGTGCGGTGGCTCATTCCTGTAATCCCAGCACTTTGGGAGGCTGAGGCGGGTGGATTGCTTGAACCCAGGAGTTCATGACCAGCCTGGGCAACACGGCAAAACCCCGTCTCTACCAAAAACACAAAAATTAGCTGGGCATGATGGCAGGTGCCTGCAATCCCAGCTATTTGGGAGGCTGAGGTGGGAGGTTCACTTGAACCTGAGAGGCAGAGGCTGCAGTGACCCAAGATTGAGCCACTGCACTCCAGCATTGGTGACAGTGTGAGAATCTGTCTCAACAAAAAATAAATAATAAAAACGATTATGAACTAAGTGAAAAGGCAAATGATAAAATACACCCACAACATAAGCCTAATGAACATATAAAAAATGATTCATTTCACTAGTGTTCAAAGAAACTGGGCCAGGCACGGTGGCTCACGTCTGTAATCCCAGCACTTTGGGAGGCCGAGGCAGGCAGATCATGAGGTCAGGAGATCGAGATCATCCTGGCTAACACAGTGAAACCTCATCTCTACTAAAAATACAAAAAATTAGCCAGGCATGGTGGCGGGTGCCTGTAGTCCCAGCTACTCGGGAGGCTGAGGCAGGAGAATGGCATGAACCCGGGAGGCGGAGCTTGCAGTGAGCCGAGATCGCACCACTGCACTCCAGCCTGGGCAACAGAGCAAGACTCCGTCAAAAAAAAAAAAAAAAAAAGAAACTGGATACCATTACTCACTTGCTAAATCGGCATAGGTTTGCTATTGGTTTTGTTTTGTTAATAATCCTTCAATATTGGCGGGGCATGTGGCTAACGCCTGTAATCCCAACACTGTAGGAGGCCTAGGCGGGAGGATCACTTGAGCCCAGGAGGTCAGGACCAGACTGGACAACACAGAGACCTCATCTCTACAAAAAATACACAAAATTTGCCAGGCATGGAGGTGCGCACCTGTGGTACCAGCTACTTGCAGGGCTAAGGTAGGAGGATTGCTTGCACCTGGAAGGTAGAGGTTACAATGGGGCATGATCACACCACTGTATTTCAGCCTGGGCAACAGAGCAAGACCCTGTCTCAAAAATAATAATAACAATAATAATAATAATAATAATAGTGCTCTAATACTGACGACGTAGGCAAACTGGCATTCTCATCACCTCTAGTGGGAGTGTAAATTGGTAGCACCTTTGGAAAGCAACATGGGAATATAATTAAAAAGAACCATACCCTTTGATCCATTCATTTCATTTTATGGAAATAAAGAAATAAACTGATTTCTACAAATGATTTATGTACAATGATGTATGATATTTTATAAGTGGAAACAATCTATGTATCCAGTAATAGAACAGATAAAATATATATATTGAACAATAGTTATATTTACATAACCATTAAAAATCATACACTCAAAGAATATTTTAAGGTCTTACCAAAGTATCCACAACATATTATTTAGCAGACGAGTAGACTCCAAAACCATATGTACAGTATGATCCCAATTATGTTCAAAAAAATAAAATACAAGTGTGTATAATCTCTAAAGAGAAAAACCTGAAGAGATATGCATCCAAATATTAGCAGTTATCTTTGGACGGTAACAATGTAAGTGGTTATTCTTTTAAAAACTTTAAACTTTTTTTAATTCCCAAATATTCTGTAATAAATATGCATTGCTTTTATAAAATTAAAAAATAACAACAAACATTGTTAATATTTATTTCTTCTGACCAAAACTAAATTGGCTCCCTAAGATCACTATTTCCCTTCTAATTACTAGCAAGCCCTCTTTTAAATAATCTATTTTAGAATTTTGCTGGGAATTGGCCGGGTGCAGTGGCTCACACATGTAATCCCAGCCCTTCAGGAGGCCGAGGCGAGTGGATCACGTGGTCAGGAGATCAAGACCATCCTGGCTAACATGATGAAACCCTGTCTCTACTAAAAATACAAAAAAAAAAAAAAATTAGCTGGGCATGGTGGTGGGTGCCTATAGTCCCAAGCTACTCAGGAGGCTGACGCAGCAGAATGGTGTGAACCCAGGAGGCAGAGCTTGCAGTGAGCCGAGATGGCACCACTGCACTCAAGCCTGGGCAACACGGTGAGACTCCGTCTCAAAAAAAAAAGAGGAATTTTGCTGGGAATTAATATTAAATACTCATCTGGAATCCATCTTTACCACCTTTAGTGGAATTCAGCCTATCAACAGCTCTCCTTTCCACTCTGTTTCTCAGAAATTCTCAGCAATGGTTTCATGAACCACTGGGAGGTCATTTGCCTACGATTTTGTCCACCTGGCTCTTACTTACCCTTCAAAACTCGCTATTTACATCTTTCAGGATATCTCTCAACAGAATACAAAGTATGCTACCTCCCCAGGCTCTAATGGTACTTGGTACATATGTGAAACATCCCCAACATTTACCATACTGTTGAAATTTATTTGAAATTCAGTTTTTCATTCTAGGGTATAAACTCTAAAATACAGCTATGTTCTATTAATCTACATATCTCCAGTACTTAGGCAAGAATATACAATTTGAAAGCTTAGTTAAATCAATGAAAAAAAGGAGCAAATAAAAAGTTCCCTATAACTGAACCTCAGCATTGTTTTTAAGGAAGATTCCAACAAAATGAACCACAGCTAAGCCTCATCATTACTCTATCACTGATGTCGAGAAGTCCTCTCTCTGTGATCCATCTCATTTCTAGGCTGATGGACCCTCCATAAAGACAGAAGTTGGTGTACAGGCATCAGCAAAGAAAACTATTTTAAACAGCTCTTTGGAAACTGTCACCTCTTTTCTGTTCTCAACTAACCCACCTACAAATCTACCCTGAGCTGGAAAAATAAATTTGAGAAGCTTGGCCTGGCACAATGGCTCACGCCTGTAATCCCAGCACTTTGGGAGGCCAAGGCAGGTGGATCACCTGAGGTCAGGAGTTCAAGACCAGCCTGGCCAACAGGGTGAAACCCCGTTTCTACAAAAATACAAAAAAAAAAAAATTAGCCAGGCATGATGGCGGGTGCCTGTAATCCCAGCTACTCAGGAGGCTGAGGCAGGAGAATCACCTGAACCCGGGAGGCGGAGGCTGCAGTGAGCCAAGATCATGCCATTGCACTCCAGCTTGGGTGACAGAGCGAGACTCCGTCTCAAAAAAAGAAATTGAGAAGCTTGCTTCATTTCAAAATCCTGACAGCCCCAAAGATACATACCACAGGCAAATCTCCATCATCTTCCTCTTCCTCCTTTTCTAGTTTGGTTGTGGAGATAGCTGTCCAGCTCACATCATCATCCACAATCCGCATTCTAAATGAGAATAAGAAGATCAAAAAGAGTCATTCTAGGATACCAGCATAAAAACACTTATCTATTGGTTTTAAAATAAAGTTCAAAATCCTACAGGATCCTGCATGGTCCAGTCTTTGTCTACAAGGTCAACTTCATCTCCTACTGCTACTTCCTTGGTTGAACACCTCCCTGGTCATTCTTTGGTGCTTAGAAAGAAGCCAAGTTCCTATCACATCAGTTTTCACATACACAGTTTCTTCCGTCTGCCTGATCTACTCTTTTCAATCTTTTTCCTTTTTTTTTTTTTTTTTTTTTGAGACGGAGTCTCGCTCTGTTGCCCAGGCTGGAGTGCAGTGGCGCAATCTCGGCTCACTGCAAGCTCCACCTCCCGGGTTCACGCCATTCTCCTGCCTCAGCCTCCCAAGTAGCTGGGACTACAGGCGCCCACCACCACACTCGGCTAATTTTTTGTATTTTTAGTAGAGATGGAGTTTCACCGTGTTAGCCAGGATGGTCTCGATCTCCTGACCTCGCGATCCGCCCGCCTTGGCCTCCCAAAGTGCTCGGATTATAGGCGTGAGCCACCATGACTGGCCCCAGTCTTTTTCTTTTTTGAGACAGGGTCTCACACTGTTGCCCAGGCTGGACTGCAGGGACACCATCACGGCTCCCTGCAGCCTTGACTTCCCGGGGTTAAATTATTCTCCCTACTCAGTCTCCCAAGTAGCTGGGACTACAGGCATGTGCCACTGTACCTGACTACTTTTTTGTATTTTTTGTAGAAACAGGGTTTCACCATGTTGCCCAGACTGGTCTCAAACTCCTAGATGCAAGCAATCCACCCGCCTTGGCCTCCCAAAGTGCTAGGAAACTCCTTCTCATTCCAGGAAACTCTTCCTCATTCTTCAGGTCCTAACACAAATTTAACTTCCTTTGGCAAACTTTTCTTGACGGCTTCCCCCGATTCCCTCACCATCCCACACTCACTCAAGACTAAGAACCCTTGTTAAAAACTCTTGGAATACTTTCATTGCATTTATCATAAAGAAAATATATCGATTAGTTGTGTAGTTAGTTGCTTAAAGCCTGTATTCCCATTAAACTATAAGCTCCACAAGAACAGGGACTATGTTTTTTTTGTTCACAGAGGCATCCTCAACACCCTGCAGTAGCTGGAATACGAAATATTCAATAAATGTTTGTTACATGGATAAACTATATAGTTGAGCCCAAATAATAACAATGACTGCCATGATGTGAAGTTATTAAAAAAGCCAGGGTCACTTAATGCAATCCCTCTAATCACAACCACCACTTAATAAAACCATTATTATTCAGTATTATTCTCATTTTAAAGACAAGGGAAACTGCAGCTCAGTGAGATGAAACACCTTGCCCAAGGGTACACAGCCTATAAAGTGGCACAGCTAGGATTCAAACTCTGACCAGTGCTGCTCCAACACTCAAGCCACTTTCATCACATGGCACTGCCTCCAAAGGATCCACACAAGTCAGCGAAGCAGAAAGACGAAGACAATAATAACGCAAGCACCAAACCAGAAAAGAACATGGACTAGTTCTTTAGAACAATGTGACTTCACTGGGTATCTTAGTGCCTTAGGGTTACTGTAACAAAGTACCACAAATTGCGTGGCATAAAACAAGAGAAACTCTCTCACAGTTCTGGAAGTTAGCAACCTGAAATCCAGGTGTCTGCAAGGCCATCCTCCCTGGAAAGTCTCTAGCAGAGAATCTTTCCTTGCCTCTCCCAGCTTCTGGTATCCCCAGGCATACCTTGGCTTTTGGCAACATAAATCCAATCCAATCTCAGCCTTCATCTAGACATGGTCGTTTTTCTTTTGTTGCTGTGTCTGTATCCATACTTCCCTCTTTTTAAAAGGAAAACAGTCATCTTGGATTTGGCACCCACCTTAATCAAGTATGACCTCATCTTAACTGATTACATCTCCAAAGACCCTATTTCTAAATGTCACATTCTGTGGTTCTGGGTGGAAAACGATTTGGTGGGGCCCAGTACACTGGCTCACAAAGTTGTCCCATATGAAAATAATACCCACTTCATGGTAGTGTTGTGAGGCTTAAATAAACTTATATATGTTTAAATTTCTTATAATGGTGCCTGGCAAGAAAAGTATAACTATATAAATGTTAGCTTCTCTCGTTAGTAGGACTATTACTAAGAGTAACAGGAGGTGATCAAAGGTCTCTAATTCAGAACCAAGTCCTTGGGATCTGGGAATCCGCACAGGCAGGTACCGAGCCCTAAAGATCCAAGCACAGAGGCTTTGAATCCGCTCCATTATTCTCGAGGAACAATATTCATTCCCTATGGGAGAGGACGGAAGTCTACCAAGGCGGGAAAAGAGTAATCAAAGTTACACCCCGGCTTTAATGCACTGACGCCACTGCTCAGAGGCTCGAGATGTAAGCGGGGCGGCAGAGGCAAGGCGGGGGGCCTCAAGCGATGTGAGTGGGGCCCCGGGCATGAGCAGGGGTTGGCGGAGAAGGCAAGAGACCCGCCAAGAGGGAAGGAACCGCCGGGCGGCCGAGGGCGGAGTTGGGAAGGGGTGGCGAGCCGTCGCAGGCCCCGCCCCGGCCGGTACCAACTCACCCCTTGCCGCCGGCCCCGCCAGGCTTCGGCCGCTTTTTGCGACGCTTGCGACCGGACTCAGATCCCCGGTCGACGCCGGCATCTGCCCCGGACAAGTAACGCTTCAGATACTCGGCCTTGGAAAGCGGCGGAGCTGCCGCCATGGCAGCGGCGAGGGCAGAAAGACGGGTCGGCGCTGGGGACAAAATTCCTCAACGCGTAACTGACGCCAGCCAGCCGAGGGGGTGGGGCCACGGCCGGAAGTGGCGGAGAGTGCTAAGAACCATGCAGCTGGCAGGTGCAGCCACCGGGGACGCGCTCGCAGGCTAGCCAGGGACGTGCACACCTTCGGGGCCCTCCACAGCCCTGGGACGACGCCACTGGGTTTCTTCTCTTCATTCACCCACCCACCCATCCATCCATCCAACCGCAGCAAGCGCTGTTCTATGAGGCCACAACCTGACCCCAAGGACCCCGCCCCCAGCAGCCGCCTAAACTCTAGAGCACGAGCAAGAAAGTGGAGGGCCACGGGCTGCAGCGTAGCCGAGTTTGAATACTGGTTCCATAGCTGGCTAGCTGTACGACCTCGGGCAAGTTATCACAAAACGGGGAGAATCCCGGCACCTAACTCGGAATGGTCACAGGCTGAGATGATACTACTGTGTGAAGTGCGCAGAGCGGTGTTGGGCACATGGTCATCGGAACTATGTTCGTTATTTTTATAAGTATCTTAAGTGGGGGGAATCTGCTCCACTAGGCTTCCAGGTACCTACCGTCCAAGAAAGGAAGCCAGGAAGTGCAAACCAACATAATTACTATGAAAAACGTAGTTTCTAAGACCTGTGTAACTCTTCTAGTGTTCTATTACAAGTAGCCCCCAGTTATCTCTTGAAGGAAACTGTAAAACAATCTTGCCAATGAGAAGAACCTGGATCATTTCTTAGCATAGCAAAAGAGAGAAAGCAGAGAGAATGAATTCTAACACTCAAGTTTTGGGGGGAAAGAAGAGACTTTATTCTTTGCAGGGGGTTTAGAGCTTTACCTGAATTATCTCATTTAACCCTCACAATTCTCAAATCGTTTCATTATCATATTTTACAGATAAGAACTGAAGCGTGGCAAGATTAAGGAAGTTGCTCAACTTCACATAGCCAGAACATGACTCTTGGGAGTAGAGGCTAGCAAAGTGGGGTGCAAGAGGTCATCCAAATTTCTTGAAATACCAGATCTTTTTACCTCATCATATATGTTAGATTGTCAGTTTTATCGTTTTCTTCCCAGCTTTATTATCTGACAAAAAATTATATATATTCAAGGTGTACAATGTGATGACTGGATATAATTATACATTGTGTAATGATTACCAAAATCAAATTAATTAAAACATCCTTCACTAGACTTATTTATGTACTAGTTCGGTGGGGGGCACTTAAGCAAATTTGTCTTAGCAAACTTCAAGTAAACAATACAGAATTATTAGCTACAGTCAACATGTTGTACACTAGATCCCCAGAACTTGTCTTAAAACTGAAAAATTGTACCATTTGAGAGAGAAGTTTTAGTGTTACTGAAATCACAGACTTCTGACAGAATTTGCAGGATGCTATACACAACTACACAAAAGTGCAGACAATAGTTTCTGGGACCAGGAGTCAAAAAGATCACTGTTTTAATGTATTAGTCAAGCAGACAGGGCTATACTTTATAAATATACATTATCTGGGGATAAGTGTTTAAAAAATTCTTTACTCATATAATGCAAAACAGGCTTGGGGATCACAGTCTTGAAGCATGAATTTTTACCCAGTGGGCCATGTTGAAGGGGTTGCAGCACAGGCCCAGAAAGGAAAGCAGGCTGGAGCTCTGAGGGCTTGTGAGACGAGGACACTGGGCTAAGAAGATAGGGCTTCACTAGGCGGAGGGCCCCAGGGGTACCCCATACACAACCCTGCCTTGGCTTCTAGTCCAATTTGGTGCATCTCACACTACACAGCCCTGCCCCACCCTCGTGTCAGCAGGCATTCAGAAAGCCTCACACTTCTGCTCCAGTGAACACTGCCAGGATAGCCCTCTCAACTTCCACCCACCCATCTTCTGCCCATTTGTTTTCCTCAATTTGTCTTCAATTCCATTGCTACCCATCCTACCCCAGTCCCTTAGCCTGACAAGACCCAAGTGTCTCCACCCTACACTGCAGGGCAGGTAAGCAGGATCAGATGCCGTGCCAATGGCCTGCTCTGAGCTTTGGCCTCTCTCTGCAGTTGTATCTAATAGAACAAATACAGTAATTGTGGAGTTGAGCTTAAAATATTCAGACCTCAGGTTTCAGAGTCTGACTGGCCTGGGTTTGACACCTGCCTCTTAGAAACTCTACTTCTGGCCAGGCACGGTGGCTCACGCCTGTAATCCCTGCACTTTGGGAGGCCGAGGCGGGTGGATCACGAGGTCAGGGGTTTGAGACCAGCCTGACCAACATGGTGAAACCCCATCTCTACTAAAAATACAAAAAGTAGCTGGGTGCAGTGGTGGGCATCTGTAATCCCAGCTACTCAGGAGGCTGAGGCAGGAGAATTGCTTGAACCCAGGAGGCGGAGGCTGCAGTGAGCCACTGCGCTCCATCCCGGGTGACAGAGCAAGACTGTCTCCAAAAAAAAAAAAAAAAAAAAAAAAAATTGGCCAGGCATGGTGGCATGCACCTGTAGTCCTAGCTACTCAGAAGGCTGAGGCAGGAGAATCGCTTGAACCTGGGAGGCAGAGGTTGTGGTGAGCCAAGATCACACCACTGCACTCCAGTCTGGGCAACAGAGTGAGACTCCGTCTCAAAAAAAAAAAAAAAAAGCTCTGCTTCCTTCTGGAAGTAACCTCTCTGAGGCTGTTTTGTCACCTGTAAAATGGGGATAATTTTGTTTATCCTAATTATCCCCATTTTACAGACTAGGAAAACAAGCATTGGAAGTGCCAATACTAAACTGAGGCAAACACACAAAATAAGCAGCTTTTTCTCTTCACAGTTGGAAACACTGCCATTTGCCTTAAAAAGAAGTGTGTAAAAAACATTTTTTTAATAGGAATAAAGCCAAGCAGTCTTAACCACCACTGCCCTAAATGTAAGCAGAGGCACCATTTTCTGCAGTGTGCATCAGGCACATACCACAGGTGTACAAAGAAGGAAATATACTGATGTTAGAATGAAAGTGTTGCCATCATTAAAGCTTTCAGTTGGCCAAGTCAACTGCCCTTCATACTTGCTCCCAACACTCACCTCCGAGCCTCCTCCACTCACTCATCACGACACAGATGTACATTCAGTACCTACCTGTATGTTCGTCCACAGGTCTAATGACTGAACATGGCTGCATTTCACATACTTGACCCATGAAAGCAGGAGGCGTGCCCTCATGCACGAACCACTTTCCTTTTTTAACACAATCACAAACCTTTTCCACTTAAATGTTACTCATGGCTGTGAAACTGAATCCACATGTTCCTGGCACTTTGACTCACCTACCCTGGCCTTAAAGCAAGACCCTTTCGCTATCTTTTTACCTATAGACGTTATCCCTAGTGTCCTAATAGGGTTTAATCTAGGATGGAGGATTTTAGCAGATTTTATTAACCATGTGTCATATGCTAGGGGCTGTGGAGCAAGACTCAGTTAACTATATGTAAGCTCCCATCCTGACACACTTTATGAAATGAGAAAGGAGCTGAGAGATACTTCAAGAGAAGGGTATGAAACTGAAGAATGCCTTGTCATCAAAGGGCAGGAAGTACCTTAGCTGGGTTATCCCAGTCTGGCACCTGGTCCTCAGTCTTTGCAAGTTCAGAAACTCAGGTCATCATTTCCTAGGAACTGGGTGGATTCTGGGAGATTGCTTCACACCAACCAAACTCCCGAGAGATTCAGTAATAAGCCAGAGTGACATTTTTTTTCCTTCACAATGGAAAATGAACCTGATACTGCAGTTTATGTTAACAGAGCACACCTACACTATGGGGAAGTCTACTTAAGAGACCAAATGATAGATCGGAGGGTTGTCTGGTAAACTTAGATTCCCAAGTCAGCTGGAAACATATCTAGAAATAACCTCTTAGGGTAGAATAGTTGCCTGTGAGAAGTTTGCTGAAAGTACTGAAGCTTTATAGTTTGAATGAGTCATTTGCTAACCTGAGTCTCCAAACACCTTACTCTCACCCTCACTTACAGAAATTAAGATACAGGTACGGAAGTTAGTCCCACATGATAGTAAGATGCCAAAGAATCTGATATGGAGAGATGTCTGAAAGCAAAACTCTCAGAAACAAATTTAATAAGGAGGGAGGAGGCAAAGTGTCCAAATAAGAAAGATTCAAAGTGAAGGGAAAACCAAGGGCACAGTATCTCGAGAGCCAAAAGAAGGGTTAAGAAGAGATGATCCACTATCAAATGTGACAGAAATAGATAATATTTTCCAAGTGGAAAATCACTAGTGACCTTTGAGAGTAGTTTAACAGAGCAATGAGAGTAGATGTCTGATTGCTAAGTCATCTCTAACTCATTCTTCAGAGTTAAGTTTGCAACACAGGCCAGGCACTGTAGCTCACGCCTGTAATCCTAGCACTTTGGGAGGCCAAGGTGGGCGGATTGCCTGAGCTCAGGAGTTTGAGACCAGCCTGGGCAACACAGTGAAACCCCATCTCTACTAAATACAAAAGAAATTAGCCAGACGTGGCGGTGTGCGCCTGTAGTCCCTGCTACTCGGGACGCTGAGGCAGAATTGCTTAAACCCAGGAGACAGAGGTTGCAGTGAGCCAAGATCACACCACTGCACTCCAGCCTGGGCAACAGAGCAAGACTCTATCTCTACAAAAAAAAAAAAAAAAGTTTGCAACACAAAGCAATAAGGTTTGTGATAACATCTTAATCAATGAACTGGTCTTTATTGAACAAATACCCTGCAGTCTGCACCGCAGGAGTCACCTTTTGTTTATGAGAGGCAGGAGACTACAGTGCAAAGAGCACTGGCTGGGAAGTCCAGGGCCCAAGCAACAGAGTGTTCACTGGTCCTTAACTTTTGGAACAACTGCAGATAGCCTCCTGTCTCTCTGGATGAATGTGTTTCAACATTTCTAACTGAGAGTAGGGCTAACTGATCAGATACCCCCACTGGCTCTAACCTCACAGCTCTAGCATTTGCAGTTCCCTCTGCCAGAAAATCTCTTCCCCCAGCTACCCACACAGCTCACTCCCTGACCTCCTCCTCAGCTTTGCCCAAATGTCAAATTGTCACCTTCTTTTTCAGAAGATCTTCCCTACTCCCCCTTTCCTTGTACAACCCAGCCCCCTTCCCTGCTTTACATTCCTCCATGACACTAATCACCATCTGATGTACTGTTTTCCTCATGTGTTTATTGTCATTTTTCCCCACTAGACTTTAAGTTCCATGAAACAGATTTATTTTGTCCTCTGTTCTGTGGTGTGCTTGGCATAAAGTAGATAAGCGAACATCTGTTGAAGGAATGAATTAAATGCCAGCTGCAATCCCCAAATTACAGTGGATACACGGGAAAATTTTCTTTAGGAGGCTGAATTCTAAGAGCATGATATCAAAAAAGGATAGGGTCAATACAGAGGCCAGTGCTGTTTGAAAGTCATCATTTCAATGGTAACTCCTTCACTTGTGCTGGACTCGGTCTCCCGTCAGGAGACTCCTTTCCTGTTCAAAGTCAGTATTTTATATATTCAAAATCAACAACCAAACTCCAGGTGTAACTTTATTCCACTGTCTCCAACTTAAGGTTCTCCAACCTTAGAGGACAGAGCATTATGTGGAAGGAGGGTAAGGACTTGATATGAAAAAAGTGATAATGACATACCCCTGGTTCATTTCTGGGTTTCCTCATAGGCCGATTCAAAACTTCCAAAATAAGGTCAAGTAACACAATAGGCTCACACTTGCATCACAAGCTGTTTAGAAAGTGTACATAGATCTCTGACTCAGACCAGATGTCCTCCCCACCATGGGCAAGGGCTGGTGGGAAAGACACTCCCAGCCTTCTTCCAATGCTAATAAATAACCTACAGAAAGAGCAGCGCTGGAGGCTGGCCCTTGAGCCACCCACTGCTACCGTTGTGGAGCCAGGCCTGCCTCATAGCCCTCTGTCTTCATGTCATTGAGCCCTAGCTCCTCATTTTGGTCAAAGGTGCGCTTGTAACGCTCCACCTTCATCTCAGGATCATCTTCAGGTGCATACACATTCTGCAAGGTCAAGGAGAGATAATCAGTGCCGCCGTGCCACTCCCCCTCTCTGCAGGCAGCTTCTAATTCCCACTTTCCCAAGAACAGAATGAGTTTTGGGTTTTTTTCTTTTTATTGGCCTCCAATTTCCCATGGCTAGACTGAACTAGTGGATAGCAACAGAGCCCACATGGGCCAGGGGTGGAAGACCCCAGCCCCAGAATCAGGGAACAATCCACCTGTTTTGTTATATCTGCACCTTCTTATGAAAAGTATGACAAATGGTCTTAATCTTGGAAAGAACTTAGAAGAGTTTTGCCTGACCCACGATAAGTATCCAATAAATGGTAAAGGTACATCAATCACCAGACTGTCTCCTCAGTCAACTTAAAGCCCATCAGTTTCCTATCCTGGCCTCCGGACAAGGTACCATTTCTCCTCAACCCATAATCAGATTTGCAAAATGAAAACTACAGAACTGGGACAAGAGCTTGACTACAGAAAAAAAAGGAGCCTCAGAGTATCCTTTTTTTTCCTTCTTTACATACACTTAAAAAAAAATCCTCTCCCACACCCCCCTCTTTTCTCCCTTATGTATCTTCTAACTTCTGCCTCCTTGGTAAAAAGCAATCCATTTAGAATCAAGTCTTTCAGTTTCTAGGGAAATGATACATATTCAAGGAAGATCAGAAAATGTATCCTATGAAACATCAGGGAAGGTCTACCATACCTGCAAGTAACTGTTTCCTGCTGGATCATCCATAATAAAGTGGGCCTTCATGTTACCTTCGATGATCTAAAGGAGAGAGAGAACACAGCAAGTAAATTTTACATAACCCCTGGTAAAAAGAGGCTATGTCGGGGGAGGGGGGAGGGACAGCATTAGGAGATATACCTAATGTAAATGACTAGTTAATGGGTGCAGCACACCAACATGGCACATGTATACGTATGTAACAAACCTGCACGTTGTGCACATGTACCCTAGAACTTAAAGTATAATAAAAATATATATATAAATAAAAAAAGAAATGAAATAAATGAAAGTAAAGAAAAATTAAAAAAAAAAAAAGAGGCTATGCCTGCCAGACAAGAACCAACCCAATTTATATTACAGAATCCCCAAAAGTTTTAAGAATTGGTGAAATTAGGTAGTTCTGAAAGTAGAGGGGAAAGGTTCTAAAATAAGGACTGTTAGAAAAGCCAACATCAGCAAGCTGTGGACTAGGGGGTGCTGGCCCAGTTGAAGGTAGAGGGAAAGGACTCAAGAACAAGGAAGTTAAATGAAGGTAAGCTTATGGGAAACAGAATACATACACACCCCAGCCCCCCTCCCACATCTGTCAGAACACTGCCAGCCAAGCCTTTACCCTCAGGCTAGGAAATGGAACAGCCACAGTCATTTAACCTCCTTGTTCTTCAGTCCTTTCCCTCTACCTTCAACTGGGCCAGCACCCCCTGGTCCACAGCTTGCTGATGTTGGCTTTTCTAACAGTCCTTATTTTAGATCCTTTCCCCTCTACTTTCAGAGCTACCTAATTTCACCAATTCTTAAAACTTTTGGAGATTCTGTAATATAAATTGGGTTGGTTCTTGTCTGGCAGGCATAGCCTCTTTGTCTGACTAGCCCAAGAGGAAACACCTAACAATTCTGGCATTGGAGGCCACCTCAACAAAACAGCTAAGCTAAATTCCCCTGTAATAAGCCCCATGTCAACAAGGCTCACCCCCTACTCAGGTCTTTAGTCCGCTACTTGTAAGAAGACAATCAATGATTACCAGACATCTGAGCAAAGCCCTTAACATTGAAAGATGGGAAATCAAATAGGAAAAAAAAAGACGCAAGGAGAATAAAATGTCAAAAAAGATCCAACATCAGTATCAATAAGTGCTATATAAACTGCATGCTGAAAAAAATTTAAAAATAATAATCTTCAAGAAGAAAAAATACTACATCCTCAAGACAGGATGCTATTTTTTAAAAAGCTCCTTGGAAAATAAAAGTTTTAGTGGAAACGAAAACCCCAATTAAAGGGTTGGAAAATAAAGTTGAGGGAATCTCCCAAAAAAGAACAAAAAAACCAAGAAACCAAAAATAGGACAAAAAAAAAAAAAGTAAATTATAGAAGACCAGACAAGTAAGTCTAATATCTAAAACCCAGGAGTTTTCAGAAAGAACAGAAAAAAAAAATCAGAAAAAAAGATAATCTTCAATAGAATAATTCATGAAAGCTTCCTAGAACTGAACCACATGAGTTTTCCAGACTGAAAAGATCCATGCATCCACCAAGTGCTTAACCCAGTGGGTGAAAATTGACCCACACCAAGGCACATCCTGAAATTTCACATCAAAGGAAACAGAGATCACAAGACTAGGTCACATATAAAAGACGAGGAATCAAATGGCTTCAGAATTCTCAATAGCCAAACTGGAAGATTGTAGTGCAATGTCTTTGCCAAATTGGAAGACCATAGTGCAGTGTCTTCGAAATTCTGATAAAAAATTATTTCTATCCTAGAATCGTATTCCCAGCCAATAATCACTCTAGTGTGATAACAGAATAAAGACATGTTCAGATGTGGAAGGTCCCAGAAATTTTATTTCCCACGCACTTTTTCCCAGGAAGCTACTGGAGAAGATGCTCTAACAAAATAAGGGAGAAAAACAAGAAAGAAGACATGGAATATAGAAAACCAGAAGAGGGCCAGGCGCGGTGGCTCACGCCTATAATCCCAGCACTTTGGGAGGCCCAGGCAGGCAGATCACGAAGTCAGGAGTTCGAGACCAGTCTGGCCAACATAGTGAAACCCTGTCTCTAGTAAAAATACAAAAAATTAGCCAGGCGTGGTGGTGTGCGCCTGTAATCCCAGCTACTCGGGAGGCTGAGGCAGGAGAATCGCATGAATCCGGGAGGCGGAGGTTGCAGTGAGCCGAGATCACGCCACTGCACTCCAGCCTGAGCAACAGAACAAGACTCTGTCTCCAAAAAAAAAAAAAAGAAAAGAAAAGAAAACAAAAACCAGAAGAAGAATCCCCAACATGATGGTTAGATGTTCAAAAAGTGGCAAGACATGAGCATGCAGCCTCTTGTTCACTGGAGCCCCAGGATTCTAAGTACTGACTGACCAGTGACCTCTTACCTGGTCCATCTTCTGGCTAAACTCCTGTAGTCTCTCCGTCTGGCCAGGATTGGAACTGTCGCCCAGTGTGAAAGGATTTTTGGTCACCTGCAATAAATGATAATCCAAATTGTGTGAATACTGGCTTTATATTTGTTAGGCCTGACCATAAACTAGGCAGGGGGTGACAGTGGGTGCCCTGTCAGGGAAACTTGGTTTCCATTTAGCCCACACCACCTTTCTGACCAAGGCAGTCACTCCTAGGAGTCTATGGGATAATGTGCCAAGATAACAAAACTGGCAATGTAAAACAAAATCAAAACATGTTCTTAGAATATGATCTCTGACACTAATTTGGAGAAGAAATGCAAAGAAAAAGTACGGTTTACAAATACAAAATGCCCAACAGAGAATCAAGTGAAATAATTCATCAAGAAGATAAATATTTGGGCTAAGTCAACCCATACATGTATGTTTTTTATGTTGGGAAGTTTTAGGTGCTAGAAGGACCCTCATCCCCTAACTTTACAGTAAAATAAATGACTTATCCAAGACCACAAAATAACTATAAAGTCCCAAAGTTAGGCCTGGAATTTCCATTCAACATTTCCCATAAACTTGTCTTCACAATCCAAAGTAATATTTAAGTCCCTTAAACCAGCTTTAAGGCAAAGAAACCCACAGTTACCAGCACCGAAAACTTGGATGTCTGAAGTCTTCCAATCCCTCTTTACACAGCCAAATGGCTCAAAGGTGGTTTACACACCACGCAGGTGACTCACCAGTTCCCGGATATCTTTCAGCAGCCCTTCCAGTGTGGTGAACTTGCCCCCGAGGACGGCCATTCCCAGTTCAAATTCTAGCTCTGGGATTTCCACACTGCAAGTCTCAGACTGTGAGATGAGAGGTCAGTTTAAGCTTTAAGTCAGAAGCAAAGAAAGCCAACCAGAGGCCTCCTGCCCAATTAATACCAGCAGTGATAGACTGGGGACAAGGGCAGCTGTCCCAGTTTTCTCTGACTCCCTTGTTAAAGCTTGAGACTCACTCCTGTCCATCTGAACCACGGGAATAGATCCAACTTAATAAAGGGAAACTCAGTCATAGCTTCGAGCTGTCAGGTATCCTGTCACTAAGGGACAGACAGAGAAGAGGACCCAGATAGACACTGGAGGCCAAAAAGCTACCAGGTCATCAGAAAGAGCTAACAGGGTTACCTTCTAAATCTGCAATTCCAACCTTGGATGAACTCCCTCTGCTCTGGGGTCCTCAAAGCCAGGGAAGCAGGAGATACCTCATGTCCCTGAACATCATTTCTAAAAGACAACTTCTCCTAGATAGAGACAGCTTATCTAACTTATGAGGACGACAGTGACTTTCCCAAGCAGACTGTTACCTTGAGGAGGTCTCTGGTCATATCTGAGGCATCTGTGATGTGGAGGGTGATCCTGGTGCCCAAGGGTTCTAATGCTCCTCCAGATTTCACCTGCATAGATAACAGTCAGGAGCAAAAGAGAGAAGACCTGAGCCTCACTTGGTACCCAGAAGACCTGGAGTGTAGGCTTGGACCTCCAATCAGTTAGGCCCACTAATAGCTACCAAAGAGCCTTCTGAACAGCAGTCGCCCAAACCAAAAACACCAAGAGCTGGCCAGGAACAGTGCCCAACCCTGGTAACATGCCAAATCTTATCCCAAATTGCCAATAAACTCTGAATTTACCTTAAAAAAAAAATGACTCTTGGGGTTGAAAGAGACTTTTAAGCATTTATTGCAGTCCTTTCATCCACTGCATCCAATGTGTGGGTCTCCTTTATAATATTCTGGTTAAAGAATTTAATTAGCTTATACTCAGATACACTCAGGGGAAGGGAATTTATAATTTTCCAAGGCAGTTCATTCTATTTTCAGACAGCTCTATTGAGTTCTTCATTGTGAAGTCAAAGTCTGCCTCCCTGAACTTCCACACCTCTAAGGAGTGGGTCAAAAGACTTCTCTCTTCCATATCATCAACGTTTAATATGTCTTAAACAAGTTATAGAATCTCTAACTTTTCTTCTCTAGGCTAATTCCCGTTCCTTCAAGGGCTCCTCACCCTACACTAGACCTAAGAAAAAGACCCAAGCTACTCTACACACCCTGTCCCCAAGTCCTGAAGTACTTAGGAAGAATGATAGTTAAAAGGGGGTTACCCTTAAGCTAGTCTTCTTCCCAAATAATGGTGCCCACCCACCTCATTGGTCCGATGCCCACAGTTCTCGCAGTTGGTAGCCATGATGATAACCTCCTTAAAGTGAGGGATTTCTGGAAAACGGAGTTAAGGAAATCTACTTCCAGGCGAACAAGACCACCATCTGGGGAAAAACAAAGCCAAACCCCACACAAACATATGCTGGTCCCAGAACTGCAGGAAATATTCACAAGAGGCAGCCCACAGAGTCCTCCAGAAGAGGGCAAGTTCCCAACCCATGGTGATCCCTGTTCACACATTCGAAGGCATGGCTCAGACCACATACACACAGTCTAGTGACCATGGCCTAATTTTCTCTTTGAACACAAAACCCAAGGTACACAGTCTAATCAAAGATAATATCTTCCTTATCACTGGGTATAAAGCACGTGCTTTCCTTGAAAGGGATGCTCCCAGCCTGATTATAATCTTCATGCCTGAGTCAGATGAAGAGCAACCCAACTGCTTGGCAAAAGATACGTACTAGCTTCATGTTGGTCTGAGCGGGGGCATTGCATTCTGGGCAGTTTGTGTTGAACTGGAGCACCTGGAACACAACATGGGGACAAAGGGTGAGCCCTCCCAGATGGGATGTTCAGGCTAAAGACACTCAGTTGGTACGATGGTGGTCATCATGTTGGTGACAAGGAAGACAGATGCTGAACAGCATCAGTCTCAGCCCACAACTCTGCTCCTTCCTCACCAGTAGCCAATGTGACTCACTTCATTTCTGAGATCTTCCTCTTCTGGCTTCTCTGCTGGTGCTTCTTCCTAAAATAGCAAAGATGCACATCGCAAGTTGGCAGGTATACCTCAGTGTCCCCAACACCCTGCCCTGGAGTGGGAGAAAATGCCCTGGCTCACTTATGTCAGGTGCCACCTCATCAGTTAGAGAAACCACAAAGTAAAGCCCCAACCAAAGGAAGAACAGGACTTAAGATAGGATCACAGCCACTGCCATCCTTTCTGTGAAGTTTACCCAAGTCCTGGACATAAGCAAGATGAGAAGCGCAAACAAGCTGAGATAGGGCACACAGAGCAGCAGCAGCAAAGTAAGTTCCACTGACTCCAAGCAATCCAGAGTGCGTGATAATTCCAGAACATTCTTCTGGATCCTTCAGTCCACTTACTTGGAGCCCCAGCATCTCTTCCTGCTGTCGGGTCCGGTTGTAGTGTGTGATCACCAGGGCATCATCTTTCTGAGGAGCATGTGGGTTTTCCACAAAGCTGTTCCCTGAGGGATCATCAATGATCTAACAAATGGGAGAAGAGAGAGTCATTGCAAAAGGAAATCATAAACAATCCTACATCACCTACTATCAGACCACTCAGGCACCACAGTGGAAAATCCCAGCAGTCTTAATGGTCCCTCCTCCCCTAATCAAGGGCAACTCCAGTCTCTCAATGCTCACCAGAGTGAAAGGGGAGGCTACTTGCTTTAGCTCCTTCAGTTTGACAATGAACTCATCAATTCTTTCAGCTGTAGCATCTTTGTTTGCCTGTCATGAACAGAGAGTAAAGCATCAGCCCTGGTGGTGTACCTTATGCCCTGCCCCTTGTCATGCCCATGTTACTTCCATTAGGAAGTCACCACCTATCTCAGTGTGAGTGGAAACAGAGTGACTCAGGCTTCACAATGAGATGTAGCAAACAAGCCTGAAGTTGACGGGTGGTGACAGGTGAGCCTCATTTTTCTCACTCATTCAACCATTTGGCCCAGGCACTAATGCCACGTTAGAGATATAATAGTAAATATATCAGTCCTCTCATGGGACTCCCCAGCCAATTAAGGAGACAAATAACTAAAGATGCAGTTATATTACTTCTGTCATAATAAATATAAGATGGAGTGGAATACTCAGGAAACACAGATAACCTAAGGGGATTAGGAAAGGCTCTTCAGAGGTAATGTTATATTGTCTGATGAGGCCTGAATATATACTGAGAGAGGGAAGTGGAAAAGACAATAATTATAACATATGCAACATCCTAGCAGCTCCAGCACCACCATATGCTTACCCAGAAAGTTTCCAACACTTAGAGACTATTCAGTCACATGGGACACTCTATACAAGCAATTATTCCTTAAGCTGCTACAATCAGAAAACCCCAGCTTACCCTTCGTGCAGGCTGGTCCTGCTCCAGGCCAGAGATAGCACGGGTGATCAATCCTTCAACAGTGGTCAGAGCTTGTGAACAAGAACAAAAGACAAGTGTGACTTAGCCTTAGCTCTGCTATCAAGTACCTGTATGACCCTGGGCAATTCACTTGAACTCTCTGGGTCTTAATTCCCTCATCCGTAAAATGAGAAGGCCAGGTGCAAGGTTCCATTCATGTCTGATAATAGTGATGCTAAAATTCTACAATAAACACACTATGGTATTACCATTACTTTCTACCATCTCGAGCTGTTTTACCTAAGCTTTCCACTCATGATAAACTAATGAAGATCACAATGATTACATGGTAGAACCCATACACAAACCATTAGACCTGGCACCAGGGGGTTTGCAAGAAAGAGGGTAAGATTCTAACTACACGTGAACAGCCCAAATCCTCTGATCTTAAACTTACCTCCTTTCTGGCTAAAGGCAGGAATTTCAAAATCTAGCTCAGGAATCCTTGTGGCAGCAGAGTCAGTCTTCACCACTTCTCTGTTCATGTCCTGGGCAGAAAGGAATACGTTCAGTACAAAGAGACTGCAGAACAGCTTCTCCTCAAGTAATAACCAGACCGTCCCCTTCCATCAGACTCCAGCCCAGCTGTCTCTCCCTCTCGCCACTCCACAGGGTCCAGACTGCTCCTTTCGAATAGTACAGGTGGTGTGAGCCAGGCTGTCCAAATGGTGAGAATACTATTCATAACAACTACTGCTCATTTCATACCCTCAGATAACATTTACAAAGCATTTTCACAAATCTTATCTCACTTGAGCTGATAACAACACCAGTACCATTTTACAAAAGAAACTAAGGTTAGGAGACATAGGGGGATTTATTTAAGATCCGACCGCCTGGACCAGAGCTCTGACCCTCTAGAATACTGAGGTACCTGCTCTGAGGTCCTCTCACCTCCAGGGCCCTGACGGACAAAGTGTAGCGCACTCCCTGGTCCTGGATCCTGCCTGCCGACTGGATCTCCGTGTTGTTCCAGCCACAGTGCTCGCAGGAAAAGGAGCTCACTATTATTTCTCTGAAGAAGGGAATCTTGGTGAGCAGGAGGCGCGTCATGCCCTGGTGAAATACAAAGCAGCTAAGGAAAAAATCAATGAAACTCCCTTTCCCCGCCCTACTATCTCCGGGCGCACCTCGGGGTCCCCGGCAGGGCCCACCTGGCTGGGTGTGACCCCCGGCTCGTCCCGGCACAAGCCCTACCCTCCCGCCGCTCGCGGCCGCGCCCCCGCCTCACATTGCAGTAACAGTTCATGCATAGCGACTCGATCTCGGTGGGCTGCTGCTCCTCGTCCTCGGCGCTGATGGGCCGGAACAGGTGATCAGGGGCAGGCGGCGGGGTCGGGGCGGGCGAGGGGGCGACGGCAGCCCCCGGGGGCCCTGGTTCCACAGCCCCGCTGGCCGCCATGGCCACCACGCGCTATTCAGACCTCAGCTTCCTACTTCCGCCGCTCTCGCGGCCCCACCCCTCTCTCGTCACTTCCGCCAGCTGCCACCACCCCCGCCTCCCTTCTTAAAGAGGCCGCAGACTCCGGGCACTCGGGGAACAATGTCGTCAAGGGCTCCAGGTTCCCGGGTTTATATGGCTCGAACCTTCCATCGCCAGGCGGATCCGCCTCAACTCAGCCGTCACTACCCCCAAGACGTCCTCTTAGAACCAGGGCAGTTTTTTGCTCCTTCACAATAGCTCCACCGCACAGGGTTCTATTGGTCCCTACGTCGGTCTACAAGAGCCTTGACGACAAGGGGCTGGACTTGTCCCTGAGGAATCCCTCAGAAGGTGCGCCCGGAGCCGGGCTGCTTGGCTCCAGTGTTGGGCCACATGCTGCTTGCGTGCTAGGTCGCCCCTCCGGGTGGCTCAGCTTCTTCCCCTCTCTCAATCCCTGAATCCCTCTGTCCCTTTCTGTTCTTCCCACTCCCTATTCTGTCCTCACCACTACCTTCGCCAATCCCAGCCTCAAGTACACAGCCCTCATTTTCACTCCCACCTCCTCATCCCCATCATAGCCCTTGACCCGTGCTTTTCCAGTTTCCTAACAACAACAAAAACACCTTTTATTATTTCTACGTTTCTAGCACTTCCTCTCTCCAGGTGCTGGGTCCACAACCCAGTTCTATTGCTAACATTGTCAAAATCCACGGTGTCAGGGAAGACCAGCCTGCAGGCATGATGAGCCTACATATGTGTGGGGTCTGTGCTATGGGGTTGGGGAGCAGGCGGGTGCTGAGAACCCTGGGACAGTAGGCTGAGCTGGGAGGAAAGGGGGCCGGACAGGGCAGTCCAAAGACAAGGGGCTGTGTTTACCCTTTCCACGTCCTCCACCACACCCCAGTTTCAGTTCCCAGGGGATCTATAGGGATCATTGGTGCCCCTGAGTGAGGGGAGTCCCAAGAAGAGAGTCTGGCATAAAAAGAGGCCATTCAAACTCTAGAACAGCAGGAACAAAGGAGGCAGCCCACCTTAGGAATCTCAGGTCCACCAGGGCCACAGCTCTCCCAGACACAGCCTGCATTCCATGCACGGTGTCCTGTGGGGAGCAGGCTAGTGAACAGTGCAGGTGCAGAAGAAGGGCCCGTAACCCAGGCCCTCCGGCCAGGTGTGACAGACAGCCATTGTCTAGCCAGGATCCCTGAAGCAGAGCCCAGCCAGAGCCCCTTTGACAGACCTGGACTGGGAGGGGGTCGATGAGAAAGAGCAGCAAGGGAATGGAGTGGGTGATGGGTGTGCTTTGGGGATAGTGGTGAGGCCACTGCTTTCAGACATGGTCCAAATGAGAGTCACACCAGGCAAACTTCTATCATAAACATCTATTTCATTTGAGCCAGAAGTCTAGGCTTCAGCTTGGGAACCCAGAGGGAGGGGCTGGAGATGGGGAGAGCACATAATATGCTCCCCAGAGGGTTTAAGGATCTCCCACAGTTTGGAGGGTTCAGTCCCTTATTTAGGTGTAGAGCTATGTCAGGAAATATGGGCTCTGCCCTCTCCTATCACAGCCCACACCTTTCGTACCCACCAGCATCAGAGCCAGCAGGGATATTCACACACCATCACATGTTCTCCCCATGATATTCTCTTTCTCCCTTCTATTCCCCTGATAGCTGCCATGGCAGCCCTGGGGAGACAAGTGCTCCTCTCTGTGGACCAGCTGTAGCAGTGGCCACCAGGCAGCCAGAAGTGACCAGAGCCAAACTCCAGGATGTAGTGGCACAGGTTTCCAGCATCACAGCAAACAGGCTTGCAGATAATCACCCACATGTATGGTGCCTCTCTGCCTCCCTACTCCCTCACCCTTGAATGGAATAACTCATGAGCATTCCCAAATGAGCACTGGAAGGCTGGGTTTGCAAAGCCTGGTGAATGTAATGCATCCAGATGGGGGAGTCGCAGGAGGCTGGATATGCAGGAGACAGCAGCCCCTTTGGTGGCCTCCCTGTCCTGCACAGGACCTTCCACCCTCCACCCAACAGGCCACTTTGAAGGACTGAACCATGCTAGAGGCTCAGAGCCAGGGCTCCCCAGACAAGGAGCTGGGAATGGGCCTGGGCAGGTAGACCCTCAGGGCTCCCCCAGGTGGCTGTGGCCCTGGTCATGAAGGCTGTGAGTGATGTCTTCCCACAGGTCATCCAGACGGGCCTGCAGCTTGCTCAGAACCTTGCCACTGTCCGTTTGTTGAAACTCTGGGGCGAAGGCACTGTGGCCTGGTGGAGGAGGCGCCAGCTGCTGCTGGACCTCCTCAGTCTCCTGGTCGATGGCGCGAGTGAAGGCAGCTATCTGCAGGTAGGTGTCCTGGCGGAAAGCCTGAAGTCGCTGGCGCACCTCCTCGGAGAGCATCTGGGGGTCCGGGCCGGCCCCATCCTCAGTCCCAGTGCCTGCAAAGGCGCTGCTGAGCTCTTCGCGCAGCTGGTCCAGGTTCTGCTGGATGCGTGCGTGCAGGGCCTTGGCCTTGAGCGTGAGCTTCCGGGAAAGCACCTGCACGCAGCGACTGAGGCGCGCGGGGCTGGCGGGGGCGTGCGGAGCCACACTGCGGTGCAGCTCCTGCACGTGACGCCCGATGCCGCTCACCAGGCTCTCGGCGTAGGGGTGGAAGAGCTCTTTGAAGCGGCCGGTGTGGTGCACCACGCGGCTCTGCAGTCCGTGCAGCAAAGCCCGCGCCTCGTCCACGCCCCCCAGCAGCTGGGCCTTGGTGTCTTCTCCCACCACGCGCAACTGCTCCTGCAGCTCCTGCACGCGCAGGGCCACCTGCTCCATCAGATCCATCGTGTAGGGCTTCAGTTGCTGCCGCAAGCCCTCCAAATTCCAGCCCACCAGCTCGTGCGCCTCTGCCATGTAGGGCTGGAGGCGAGCCTTCACCTCCTCCAACTCCTCCTGCAGCTGCTGCCGCATGCCCACCGGGTCCTGTGGGAGCCGAGGAGCCTCGCTCCCACTCAGAGGCCTCAGCTTTTCCAGGAACTTGTTCATATTGTTGAGGTCTTGCTCAAGGCTGTCTTTCAGGGTCCTGGGGAAGGGGACAGATATCCAGGCCGTCAGACTGCTAGCCCCCATCATCTCCTTTGGCCCCAAGTCATCGCGCACTGATCCTCTGGGGGAACCAAAGACGCAGGGCGTTGGCCCCAGAGTCGAGGGCTCTTGTCCTAGCCCTGGCCAGTCACAACTCCTCACGCACGAAGCACAAACACATCGCTCATACAAATCCAGACCTACGACACTCTCCAAAGAAACATAGATGCGCCACATCATTCTTTGATTCTGAGGACTGCAGCGGGCGTCCTCCCGATTGATCCCAGGTCTCGCGCCTCAGTGAGCAAGGGGGCAACAGCTACAGAGTTGTCAAGGCGGGGGCTGCAGGCAGAGGGCGCTAAAGAGCCCAGGATGGCCGGGATCCGCAGGCAGAGCTAGCACCGCTCCTTTCCTCTGTCCCGGCAGCGGCCACAGAGGTTGAGGCAGCAGAGGCAGGGCATCATGGCATGGCCCAGCTGTCTCCTCCCTTCGCCTACACCCGTCTCCTCCCTTCGCCTACATCCCTTCCCCTGGGCACTCACGCGGGCTCGCGAGCCATCTTCTGCTGATGGATCTGCTCCACCCTGCCTTTGTCCCCGCTGGTCTGGCTGAAGTAGTCCCAGAAGCCTTTCCGTGCCTGGGTGGCCGAAAACGCTGCGGAGAGGGACTAGGTAATCAGGGCCTGGGCTCTCCTCCCCCACGGTGGACAGGGCCCTCAGGCCAGCCTCCACCCACACCCCCACATTGAAGTCAGGGTCGGAGACCCACCTGAAAGAAGAGCCAGAGCCCAGGTGAGCACGGCAGCCATGCGTGCCATTATCTGCTCTGAGAAGACAGGTGGAGGGAGGCCTGGTTAGGGTAAGAAGCAGATGAAGGGACACGGCGCGGGGGACTTGCCCAGGGGGCCTCTGCAGGGGCAACTGCCTGAAATCCTGTTACCCCTTCCTTGGGCTGGGGACCACAGAGCTGTTGGGGCTCAAGAGGACTGACCTAGGTGAGTCAAGGAGGCTAGGGTGTCTTCCTCAGACATGGGAAGAGGGCGTGCTCTTGCTACCTCAATCAGGTAGCAGGGAGCATGGTGCTCTAACCCCTTCGCAAAGGTCCCAGACCCCAGAAACAGTTCCCTAGGCCACTTCTACCACCTCTCCCCTGCTCACCTGTCTCCCTCCCTCCCGTTTCGTGGTGGAAAAACTGAGCCATAACGCGGGTGAAGACGCAACTCTGCCAAAGTGTTCCAAGAGGACGTCTTAGGGGCCACCCCAGGCTCTCCCCTGAGGCCACCTGCAATGCCCTCCCTTAGGACTGTGACCCCCATCCCTCTGCCCCAGCTGCTCACCTGCTCACGTCTGGGCACAGAGAGCAGACATTCTGCTTTATACTCCAGGGCCCTGAGCCTCTGGCACCAATTGCTCTGAGTAAATACCACGTGGAAGTTCAAAAGAAGTTGACCTCAGCTGCCTCCCAGCACTCACCTCCTGCCCTTTCCCTGGCACCCAGAGGGTTAATGAGTGCCCTGGTATCAGGGGCTGCCCCAGTAGAGAAGTGCTTCCCAGGAGCTTTACTAGGGATGGGTCTGAACTCTTCACCCAGTTTCTCCCAAACCCCGTGACCTTTAACCTTCCCACTGGCCTGCTGGCTGGCCCACCATCAGAGAAGAACCTGTTTGTCTGCCAAGGGCCCCTCTCTTACACAACTACCCAGAGTCACTGTGTCCCGGCCAGCAAGATGGACAGTGTCCAGCTGCCAGCCAGAACCTGAGCAGCCCCTGACAACTTCGCTACAGGCTCCTCAGGCATCCTGGGGAGAGCCAGCATTCATAGGGTTAAAGACCCAACCACGTCCCTCTTTATGAAATAATCCTGAAACAAGCAAAGGAAGCCAGGCAGGGTGAAGATGAGATGGCAAGAGGCATCTGGGCCAGGGACTCTGAGCCCCAGGAATTGGAGTGAAAGTAGGATTTGCCCCATGAGGAAAAGCTGAACTCCACTCGCAGGGCCTCTGAGGAGAGCAAGCCCAAATGCTCAGATCTTCTCTGATGACACACCCACTCCGTCTACAGTACTCATACACACACATTCACAAGCTCCCGATTCTTGGTCCTAAATGCATCTTGAATCAATCCCCTCTCCTCCATTTCCACTACTATCATTGCACCAGTTGTCTGTCACTTTGATTGCATTCATAGCCTCCAACAGGTCTTTCTACCACACTCCTGCCCATTTAATTCATCCTCCACTGTGGTTCATCCTGACTCATTTCCAGTTTCATCTGCTGCCACAGAAAACCACGGCACTCCCTGAGCCTTTATATAGGCTATTCCCTCTGCTTGAAATAGCCTGTCCCCTGCTGAATATATATTCAGTTTTTAGAGTTAGTTTGTGTTAGTTAGAATTAGACTTGGCTGCAAGCAACATATATATGTGTGTATATATATACACACATATATATTTTATATTCTTGTATACATATATGTATATATATGTGTGTGTATATATATATACATATATATATACAAGATACTGCTCTTACCACTCATACTGACATCCCATTGGCCACAAGTTAGTCACATGGCTACACTTAGCTGATATATATGTGTGTGTGTGTATATATATATATATGCAAGAGAATAGCTTAAACAAAATGGAGTCTTATTTCTTTCTCATGTAAATGTAGGCCAGCTCGGGCTGCTTCTATCTTGTTGCACTATTGTCATCAACAAGACGCTCGTATCCAAGTTCCAGCTGCTTCACCTCCAGCTACCAAGTTCACCTCCCAGGGAATAGGAAGGAGGAAAAGGAGAAGGACATGTTCCTTCCTTTTAAAGACACATCCCAGATACTGCCATTACCACTTGTACTGACATCCCATTGGCCACAACTTAGTCACATGGCTACACTTAGCTGAAAAGGAGGCTGGGAAATACAGTTTTTATTTTGGATGGCTGTATGCCCAGATGAAAAATGACTCTATTACTCAGGGAGAAGAGAAAAAAGGATTTGAGGGAACAGTAGTAGCCCCTGCTGCACAGCTCCAGTATCACTCTGAATGCCTTCTTCTGCCTTCACCTTTTTCTGCTCTGGAGATAAACTGATTCCACATTATTCACACAACACCGTATATTCCTGGATTATAGCACTTACTATCTAACTGCACAATAATTTGTTGATGAATCCGAGAGCTTTTTGAGTACAGGGGCTTTTTCTAATTCATCTCTATATCCACTAGTATGTTTTGCACAGTGCCTACTACATACAAAGTTGAGTGACTGAATTCAATCATTCATTTGATTTAGGAACTGAGGTTTGAGATCAAGTGGCCTGTCCATCATCACACAGTAAGAGTTGCGACCAGAATCAGAACCCAGGTGCTTGGCTCTGGTGGTTCGAGAGAGCAGACTATGACCAAGTCACAAAGGGGCTTGTGCAAGCAGTCACTGAAAGGTACATGATGGAGAGATCACTCAGGAGGGTGGCCAGAGAGAAGGCAGAGGAACTATTTAGGGTTATTTCAGTAACCCAAGTGAGAAATGAAGGCCTGAAGTATGGCATGGCAGTGATGGTTGATAGGTAAGTATATATTGAGGGCTGCTAAGGCAGCAGAGTTGATAGCACTTGGTGACTGATTGGATGAGGAAGGTGAAGGAGAGGAAAAAATCCCAATGATTCCCAGGTTTCTGAGCAACTAGGGGGATGATATTTTCTTTCACCAACAGCAGGAGCCTCCTAAGGAAAAGCAGGTTGGGACAGGAAGTGAGAGCTCAGATTAACAGGAGTCCTAACTCGAACCTAAGCTGGGTTTCAGATAGGCATAGGGCAAGCCCAGTTGAGGTCTATCTGCATAATGGCTAAGAAGCCTCCTAAGACAAAATTCATTTGAAAGGAAAAAAAGCAACAGGAGCTACCATCCAGTCACAAAACTACAGTCATCAAAGGAAAAGAGAGACTCAGAGTATTTGGGAAGGGAACATTTCCAGGGAATGAAAAAATATGGGAGTGGAGAGCCACTGAAATTGACTTTGGGTGATTATTTGTACCCACAGGCTAG